>NC_055999.1:120101298-120432226 GCF_018446385.1 Zingiber officinale
GCCTAACAACAAATCAATTATTGATACAAAATGGGTTTTTAGGAACAAACTTGATGATAAAGGGATAGTGGTGAGAAACAAAGCTAGATTGGTCGCTAGGGGTTTCAATCAAGTAGAAGGGTTGGACTATGATGAAACTTATGCACCCGTAGCAAGATTGGAGTCAATTAGAATGATGTTGGCCTTTGTCGCCCACAAGGGCTTCAAATTGTACCAAATGGATGTAGAATCAGCATTTTTAAATGGTGTAATAAAGGAAGAAGTATATGTTGAGCAACCACCGGGATTTGAAAATTTGGAGTGTCCAACCCATGTATATAAACTTAAAAAGGCCTTATATGGACTAAAACAAGCTCCTCGGGCTTGGTATGAACGATTGTCAACATTTCTAGTATCAAAAGGGTTTCATAGAGGAAAAATTGATCCTACTTTATTCTTGAAAAATAATGGTAATGATTTGTTTGTGGCCCAAGTATATGTAGATGACATTATTTGTGGTTCCACAAATAAAGATTTTTTAAATGAATTCATTAATCACATGGAGAGTGAATTTGAAATGAGTTTGGTTGGTGAGTTGACATTTTTCCTAGGATTACAAATTAAGCAAACAAAAGAGGGCATTTACATTCATCAATCCAAATATGTCAAAGAGCTATTTAAGAAATTTGGAATGGAAAATGCAAAGGAAATATCTACCCCCATGGCCACAAATACTAAGTTGGATAAAGACATTAAGGGAAAGAAGTTGACTCCAAAGTGTATCGTAGTGCTATAGGAAGTCTTCTCTATCTCACGGCTAGTAGACCGGATATACTTTTCGCCGTAAGTATATGTGCTAGGTATCAATCTTGTGCCAAGGAGTCACATTTGAGTGCCGTTAAGCGAATTCTTCGTTATCTCAAGGGGACTCAAAATGTTGGTCTTTGGTATCCTAGAACCGAAACTTTTGACCTAGTGGGCTATACCGATTCCGATTATGCCGGATGCAAGTTGGATCGCAAAAGTACTAGTGGTAGTTGTCAATTTCTAGGGTCCTCTTTAGTAAGTTGGTCAAGTAGAAAACAACATTGTGTAGCTCTCTCCACAACCGAAGCGGAATATATTGCCATGGGAGAGTGTGTATCGCAATTATTGTGGATGACTCATACTCTAGAAGACTATAAACTTACCTATAACAATGTTCAAGTACTTTGTGATAATGTGAGTACAATCAATTTAACAAAAAATCCCGTTCATCATTCAAGAACGAAACACATAGAGGTTAAGCATCATTTTATCCGTGATCATGTAACTCGAGGTGATATCATTTTAAATTATGTTGGATCAAAATCTAACTTAGCCGATATCTTTACCAAACCTCTTCCCGAAGTTGAATTTAGCTTTCTTAGAAGAGAATTGGGAATGCGTTGTATTGATTAAATCAAATCCTCCATGATCACTTTATAGGTAGAGGCTTTGGGTTCTTCCCTTTAATTTTTGCCTCTCACAAACACATAGGGTTATCTTCTTTGTGTGATTTAGATGGGGGTGAGAGGTTAGGAACATTTATCTTGGTCATAATGCTTGTTATGATGCATTAAGTTGGCCAAGAAAAATGATTTTCACATGAAACATTCATTTGTTCAATCATAGGGAAAGCAAGTGTACAACTCATGTGCCCGTTGCCCTACTATTATGATTGAAAATTTCCAATTGATCATGTCACAACTCACTTCTGAAACATTGGTTGAAGTGTGTTATTGGATGGGGATTATTATGAAAAAGATAGATACAAACTTTCTCATATCTTTGAAGTTTTCAATAATGTGTGGTTTTGTGTAAGTTTTCATTAAGACGAGGTTATTTTTATTAAACTTTATTTTTCCTTGATAATATGGGACATATATAGTTGTTGGTTGCTACTCGGAAAACCTATAGGTTCCACTGTACAAAATTTTTGTACAAAGGTCTGAACCTTTTCCTAGCTACCATGTGTTCTTTTAAATTAAATTTTGGATCGCCTGCGGAACTTAACACGTTTGATCCAAAACTTAATCTATTTGTTCTTTTAGGTTTTGACTTGGATCTCCTGCGGAACTTAACACGTTCGACCCAAGTCTCCTTAAGTTATTAATTCCATTAAATATTAATTTCCATAAAAGGTTCCCAGTACTGACGTGGCGAGGCACATGGCCTTCTTGGATATGGGAGCAACCACCACCGACTAGACAAAACCTTTAATAGAAAGCTAATATTTAATTTCCTAAAATAACTTTAGGTTAACCAAAGAGAACAATCAAATTACAAGGAAAAGAAAGAAACAAAAGAACACAACTTCGAAAAAAAACATATTCGAAATTCTAGAACGTAAGCCTCTTGTATTTGGTATTATTTCCATAAATAACTAGTATGATGCGGAAATAAAATTACTAGTTATACCTTGTAGAAAAACCTCTTGATCTTCTACCGTATTCCTCTTCTAACCTCGGACGTTGTGTGGGCAACGATCTTCCGAGATGAGAAACCACCAACCACCTTCTTCTCCTCCAAGCAAGGTTCGGCCACAAAGGAAGAACTTCACTAAAGAAGAAAACCAAAATACTAACCAAGCTCCAAGAGATGCTAGCTTTCCCTCCTTCTTCTTCTTCTTCTCCGAGTAGTATCCGGCCACCACAAGAACTCCAAGGGAGAGGGAGAGGTTCGGCCACCACAAGAGGAAGAGAAGGAGATGATGGCCGCCACACCAAGGAACAAAAGAGGGAGAGGAATAATAGATGTTGTCTCTTGTGAAGGCACCCTCACCCCTTCTTTTATATTCCTTGGCCTAGGTAAATTAGGAAATTTAATTACAATAAATTTTCCTTAATTTCCTTGACATGATTTAATTGAGAAAAATAAAATAATATTTCCCAAATTAAACAATGATGGCCGGCCAAAACAATAGGAAGCAAATTGGACAAGTTTCAATCAACAATTAAAACTTTCCTTATTTGTTTCCGGAAATTTTAAAAAATAAAATTTCTCTTAAAAATCTCTTCATGGTTAATAAAAGGAAATATCTATAATTTTAATTTTATTAACATGTGAATAATTTTAAAGAGAAAATAAAACATCTCTCCAATCTACAAATAAGGAAAGAGATCTAATCTCTTTCTTTAATCTTTGTAAATCTTTTACAAGAGAGATATTTTAATTTTAATTCTCTTTAAATTAAATCTTCCACATAATAATAAACATTAAAATTAAATTTTCTTTTAATTAATTATGGCCGGCCCTACTAGCTTGGGTTCAAGCTAGGGCCGCCACCTTAAACCAGCTTGGCCCTAGCTTGGTTCCCAAGCTAGCTTGGCCGGCCCCCTTTAGGTGGGTATAAAAGGTGGGTATATGTGGGTATAGTATTCTATAAATAAGAGGCTACGATAGGGACCGAGAGGAGGAATTGGTTTTGGTCTCCGATAAAATTAAGCATCCCATGTTGCCCGAACACACAACTTAATTTTATCAATGATAATTCATTCCACTAGAGAACTATCATTGAACTACCGCACCAATCCCAAATTACATTTTGGGCTCCTTCTTATTATGAGTGTGTTAGTCTCCTGTGTTTAAGATATCGAATGTCCACTAATTAAGTGAGTTATTGACAACTCATTTAATTAATGTCTAAGTCCAAGAGTAGTACCACTCAACCTTATCGTCATGTCAGTCCACCTGCAGGGTTTATCATGATGATCCTTATGAGCTCCTCTTGGGGACATTATCAACCTAGTATCTCTAGGACACAGTTTCCTTCTATAATCAACAACACACACTATAAGTGATATCATTTCCCAATTTATCGGGCTTATTGATTCATCGAACTAAATCTCACCCATTGATAAATTAAAGAAATAAATATCAAATATATGTGCTTGTTATTATATTAGGATTAAGAGCACACACTTCCATAATAACCGAGGTCTTTGTTCCTTTATAAAGTCAGTATAAAAGAAACGACCTCAAATGGTCCTACTCAATACACTCTGAGTGTACTAGTGTAATTATATAGTCAAGATAAACTAATACCTAATTACACTACGACCTTCTAATGGTTTGTTCCTTTCCATTCTGGTCGTGAGTTACTGTTTATAATTTATAAGGTACTGATAACATCATCTTCTGTATGTGACACCACATACTATGTTATCTACAATATAAATTAAATGAACAACTACAAACAAATGTAGATAATTAGACCAAATGTGATTCTTTATTCATAATGAATGTTTACAAAGCTTAGGCTTTCAGTATACACTCCAACAATAGTGTCTATGCAAAATTTCGTGATTTTTGGAGTCGTGTACAATTAGTTGTGCTTTTCCAAATCTTGGTTCTGAAAGTTTTTCAGACATGCAGAACTATCAGGCTTCCCAATCGATTGGTCAATCGATTGGGAGGCTCGCACTTGGCCACAGAAGGCATCTGAATCGATCAATGGATCGATTCAGAGTACCTCGATCGATCAATGGATCGATTGAGACGCTCGTCGGTTTCCACAAAAGGCATCTGAATCGATCAATGGATCGATTGAGACACCCTTTCGTTTTTCCACAGAAGGCGTCTGAATCGATCCATGGATCGATTCAGACTTTTGTTCGACTTTCACAGAAGCATTTTGAATCGATCGACCGATCGATTCAATTACTCTCAATCGATCGGTCGATCGATCGAAGCCCTAAAACCCGTCTTAAACCCGTGGATCCGAATCGATCCCTTAATTTTTTCTTTTCTCGTTCTCTCTCTCGACGCGACTTTTGCCCTAGGCGACTTCCCAGGCGACGGTTCTGCCTGTCTCGATCGTCACTCCGGCGTTCCTCTCCGGCGAAGAGGAGCTATTCCACTTCTCTTCCAGTTCTCTCTCGACACACTGGACAGCTCCTTTCCTCTTCTCCGCGTCCTCACACAAAATGCGGACTCAAAACCCTAAACCTAGGTAAAACTCGTTGCTCTAGTCCTTGTTGTTCTTTTTTTTTTTTTTTTTTGCTCCTATTCTTGACCTAATCTGTATTTTTGTGTGTCTTTGTGCATTGCATTATCCCTCATGCATTGCATTACTTGCATTATCCTTGAATCTTTGCATTACTGTCAAACCTTTCACTGTCCCTTCCTCACGCACTTTGTATTCCTTCCCGTTCACTGTCAACCCTGGGCATCTCGTGCATTTGTTTTCTATCCCACAGAAAGAAACAAAAGGTCCATGAATCGGGCGAAGGGTCGTCTGTCCCTTCCTCACGTCCTCAACCTCCCACTGACCCTAGGTTTCCAAATGCTGCAATGCAACAAGCTTTCACCAAAAATGCTTTCAAACTTATATCCCCTAGATCAGTGAATTTGCAATATTATAGATCATCTTGCTTTGATACCTATAATAGGTTCAAACATTATAAACTTGACTCCTTGTTGACTTGTGAGAGGGATATCAATATAGGTCTAGTCTCCGAATTTTATAATAATTTACACACTACAGATGGTGTACATTATCGTACTCGTGTAGCAAAACGGAGCCTAGACTTCTCCTATGAGATTCTTCAATCTTATCTTAAATGTCTACCTTCAGATAATGATTTTGTCTTTTATCCCACTCTTCCCGATGAGCTCCCTCCACCTTTTGAGCGTATTAGCATCGCATCCATGCATCAATTTCTCTTTGGTCGTCCGCGTCCGGATGGGCCAGATGCTCATGTCACCAAATTCTCTTCTCTTGAGTTATCGGCTGAAAATGCCGCTTTGTTTAAGGTGATCATCAACTGTCTTTTCCCCATTGCCTCTCGTGCTCTAGCTACTCTCCGACCGCCTCATATGTTTGCTCTCTACGCCATTCGTCATTCCCTTGACATCAACATCACTCTGAATATCTTTCATTGCATCATCCATTTCACCCAGCCTGTACATCAGACGATACATATGCCTTTCGGGCATCTTATCACAGATTGGCTGGCGTCCCAGAAGGTTGATGTCTCCAGGGGACGTTTGGAGCACATGACCGTGGCTTATTCTCGGATTTCTTCACTCTCTTTCAAGAAGTCGGGTCTGATTGGTGGTCAAGATGGAGTTAGATGGATCGATGGCCGTGCTTTTGGGGAGGGACCCCGAGCTCGCCACAGGGGGGAGGCACAGGCCTTGGCTCCTGCGGAGGATGAGGCTGAGGAGGAGTTCCATGGGCCAGCTTCTCCGAGTTTTGAGGAGACGGTTTCCACTCGCCTTGAGGAGCTGACCCTGGAGGTAGCCAGCCTGCGTACCACGATGGATACCGTGGTCCAGCAGCAGACTTCGATGCAGCGGACTCTGGATACACTAGTGGACTTAGTGGGGTCGTGGGTGACGGTTCACCCGTCTCAGTCTGGTCCATCCACCGCCCCTGTTCCTCCTGCTGAGGATGCCCCTGATCCTGACTCTGCGGCGGTTCCTGCTCCGGCTACTACGTCCGCTCCAGCTGCTGATCCTGATCCCACCCCTTCTGGAGACGAGCTTATCGAGTTTTATGTTCCTATATGATGTATTTTTATCTTGTTGTATGGATGTTTGTTCTGGGGTCCTTTTTGTGAACTCTCTTTTATTTTGAATGTATGATATACTTTTATGCTACCCTCTCCTTTTGATTCTACATTTCAGTGTTGTTCTGTTCTGTTGATATATGTGTGTTTTAGGGGGAGCATTCCTTGGATTTATCGTATTTGCTTTGTGCACTTATTGAGGGGGAGTTATTTGCTTTTGATTTTTGACAAAGGGGGAGATCTATGTTGAAGTTTATGCTTATTGCTTATGACTATCTTAGTAAATTAAAATCAAGCTTACTGCAATTATGAAATTATTATTTCAGCAAGCTACAATCATTATTTATCATTGTATTGGAAATTAGCCTAAACTTAAATAGATTGTCAAACATCAAAAAGGGGGAGATTGTTGGTGCAATCATGCCCTGGAAGTTTCAATGTGTTGACAATTATTTAAGTTTAGGTTAATACGGTGGAACTAACATGCATTGTGAGTTTGCAGGAGGAGTTTCTTGCAGGTCAGAAGACCAGATGCAAGAGAAGACCAAGAAGGTCGAGGACTGGATTCTTGGCAAAAAGAGTTCTTGCAGGTCAGAAGACCAGATGCAAGGCAAGAGAAGTCCAAGAAGGTCGGGGACCGGATTCTTGGCAAGAGAAGCTCCTGCAAGTCACAAGATTATGTGTGTGATAGGCTCACTGTCAGAGAACGACTGGAAAATCGATTCAGACATGGCTGTGCGGCAAATTGCCTCTGAATCGATCAGCCGATCGATTGAAGGTAAGGCAATCGATTGGCTGATCGATTGGTAAAGTTCTGCGCAGCACAGAATGCGTCTGGATCGATCATCCGATCGATTCAAGGTAAGGCAATCGATCGGTAAAGTTCTGCGCAGCACAGAATGCGTCTGGATCGATCAGCCGATCGATTCAAGGGATTGAATCGATCGGCCGATCGATCCGTGAACATTCTGTAAGAAGCACAGAATCACTCCGAATCGATCAGCCGATCGATTCAATGTATTGAATCGATCGGCCGATCGATTCAAGCAGCTGCGATTTCATGAGCAAGCGGCCGAATCGATTCAAACGCTGCCTCCAATCGATCCAAGTCAAATGAAAGAATCTGCACCGTCGATCTTGACGCGATGGCTTCCAACGGATAGTTGTGAATCGATTGGAATATGACCTCAATCGATCCACGGCGACGGCGGCGTGAGAAACGGCTAGTTTTCTCAACGTATAAAGCACGGAAAGAAACGGGAAAACAAAGACAACGAAAGATATACTGTTCCATTGCTCTCCAAGCCTTTTGAAAGCTCTCAAGTGATAAAGATTCAAAGCAAAGGGTTCAAGCTCCTCTCTACTACGTACTGAAATCTTGCCTGCAAAGAAGAAGCTGGTTAAATCTTGTAATCCTTCTCTACTTCTTCTTTGTAGCGTTTTGTGATATTTATTTTGAAGAAAAGGGGAGAGGTGTATTTCTGTTAAGGTTTCTCCACCTTCGGTGTGATTCCGAGAAGGAGGGTTTTCGATAGTGAAAGAGTGTGAGTGGTGTGGATCCTTGGATTAGTCACCTCCTTGAGGAGGTGGATACCAAGTAAATACCGGTGTTAGCATTGCCTTCAGATTTCCGCTGTGCAAAACAAAGTTGGTCAGCAAAAGAAGTGAGCCATTCACCCCCCCCTCTAGCTCAACCGATCCTAATAGTTTAGGCTCTGCAATTCAAGATTCGTGAAGTTCAAATGTAGAAAATAAACTTTCTAAAGTACTTACCTCAAAGTCCTTAGAGATGTAGTAAGCATTTACTAAGGACACCCACTCTGGAGTTCTTGGGAAGGCGTTGAGCGCATAGCGGATGGAGTCTCGGTTTGTTACCGATTCTCCGAGATTTGTCATTTGCATTATCAGCTCCTTGATTCTCGCCTGGAGTTACGCTACCTTTTCGCCGTTGTTCATCCGGAGGTTTGTCAGTTGCGTCCGGAGGATGTCACGCCTCGCTAACTTGGCTTCTGAGGTACCTTCGTGGAGCTCCAGGAATTTCTTCGAGAGGTCTTTAGCGGAGTCGTAGCTTCCGATCCGACTTACCTCCTGGGGCGGCAGAATGCTGAGCAGGTGGAACTCCGCCTTTTCGTTGGCCACGAAATCGGCTTGCTCCTTCTTTGTCCAGTTATATTCTTCCTTGTATTTAGGGGCAAAAAAATCATATTTCATAATAAGAAGAATATCAAACTCAGTCTTAAAAAATACCTTCATTCTTCGCTTCCATGTAGCGATGTCTCCGTCGAATTTCGGAGGATGAATGCTTGTTCCGGCCATCATCTTGATCTTTGTGCATCAGTCGGCGGTTAGTCCTTCTGAGGCTGTCGGGCTCTGATACCACTTGTTGGTGCAGCGGGGCCGGCAAGAGAGAGGGGGGGGTGAATTGCCTGCACAATAAGACTACCCTCCTCGTTTCTTTCAACTCAAAAATGCAATAATAATAAAGAAATAAACTAACAGAAATAAAGAAAAGACAGAGAATATAACTTGGTTACAACCCAGGGGGTTGTTAATCCAAGACGATGAAAAATCTCAGAAAGATCTTCTTCTCTGAAGGCGGAGAAGCCTTTTACACACTGAAAGCTCTAAACTATTGCTAGGAATTGAAGACAGAGTTGATTAATTAATTTTTTTTTAGCTCCAGTGGCTTTTATATAGCTCATGAAAATATTATCCTGAGTGTTGAAGGCGCCTCCAAGAGAGTTGAGAGCGCCTCCAAGCAATTTAATCGAATAAAGCTTTATCCGATTGCAAACGTTAATTATTACTGGGTCCGAGGCGCCTCCATTGCCCTTGAGGGCGCGAGGCGCCTCGGACTGGTCTGAGGCGCCTTCAAAGTGATGGAGGCGCCTCCAACTCTGCAGACAGCATAGGCGCCTTCAGCACTTCGTTGAAGGCGCCTCTAGCTAGTTTTCAGCTCCTTTTGACTTCATTTTAGCTTCCGATGCTCCGATAACTTGGGTGATTGCGGCCAACCGAAATAGGACTCACCCGAATCCAATTTCCGGTCTTCTCCTCGAGCAGGCTTCCGTCCCGGCTTCTCGTCCCTCAAACGCCGCGCATGTTCTTCTCATCCACCTGTGTACTTTTCCGCAGCTCTCTCATCCTTCGGACGCACCAAGCCCGTCGGCTCCCTTCCCGTGTCGTCCTTCTCGCTAGTTGCATCTTCCGCTCGACTTTCTGCACTCCTAATCTCCTGCACACTCAGACACAGGGATTAAAACCAAAGCAGTGTTAGTTAGAGCCCTAGAGCCAATCGTTTGATGATTGTATGGACTCATGTATATCATATTCTTATATATATTAAGGCATTTGGTTTTTGGTTATTATGCTTATTTGTATTAGTGCCAGATAAAATAAGTATAGTAGCGTCCTTGAGTAGAAGGTTCATACCTATATCAATCGATTAGTTGAATCGATAGTGAGATGATATAGGGAACACTACTTTAATTTATTCCTAGTCGAGTATTAACATTCAGGGACAATGTTAATACAATAAGACTAGCATGTAGGTCAGTTCGATGACTTGATCTCACAAGTCATGGATATAGAGATATCAAGCTAACACATGGGTATGCATTAGAGAATGTATACTGAATGACCCGCCATGAGAAAGTATCATGGATCATTATATGAGTGTCATATACTTTCTCATGTGGCTATTAGTATGACTATTAGTCCTTAGACCTGAAGTCACCATGGATCCCTGCATAAGGAGTTATGTACTTTGGTTTCGTCAAACGTCACCCGTAACAGGGTGGACTATAAAGGCGATTACTGGGTATGTAACAAATTATGCAGAGGGATGTGAGTGATGTAGATGGGATCTATCCCTCCCATATGACGGGAGCGACATCAATATTCTTGATAGAGTTAGACCATGAAGTGCATGGCCATGCCCAAATGAGTCAACATTAGATGTTGAGCTCATTTGATCGAGTGAGTCTACTTGGAGTTCAAGATTTAGATTGATTAGAGGATGACACGGTCTATGCCTCATATTGATCAATCTAGATGTCTAGGATATAAGGACAATGTCACATATTGTGAGGAGTCACAATTAGTAGTCACAAGGTGATGTTGGATCTCGACATTTCTTGTAACTTGGGTAGCAATGATGTATTGCTAGATGCCGCTCATTGCTTATGTTTCTAAAGGAGTTTAGAAACATTGCCAACGTTACAAGAACCTATTGGGTCACACACAAAGAACAAGTGGATGGAGATTAGGTTCATATGATTAACCGATTGGATTAGGTTCATATGATGCACCAAAGATTGGATTCAAATTAGACTTATTGAGTTAGACTCAATTAGATTCAATTGTTGAATGAGTCTAATTTAAATTTGATTCATTGAGTCAATTTATATTAATGAATTGAGATTCATTAAATTGAAATTGACTTGAATCAAAGGTTGGATTTGACTCAACAAGGAAGAAATTGGTCAATTTTGACTTGACCAAATGGAATTTGAAACATCAAGTTTGACTTGATGTATTGCCACATCATAAGGATGACTCATCCTTGCCACATCACCTCCACCTCATGAGGTATGCCACCTGATGGGGGTTACACTCTTCCCTTGGATTTTAATGTGGCCGGCCACATTAATGAAGGGAGTTACATTGTGTGGCCGGCCACACTAATGTTGTGAGGTGTTTTGATTTTGGGTATTGATGTGTGCATTCATTCTATCTTCTTCTTCCTTGCTTCTTCCCTCTCTTGTGTGGTGGTTGCCGTGACTTCCATGGTGAGGAGAAGATGGTTGAGTGAATCCAAGAGCAAAGGAAGAGTGAAGGTCACAAAGGAAGGATACTACTAGTGAGTGTATAAGATTTCTTTTATACCTTCTTCTTTTTCTTCCTTTCCAATCCCATTCGAGAGCTCTAGAAAGTGCTAGCACACTTGGGGCTCTCTTCTCCATCCTTTGAGTGTGGGAGACACTCCTTGTTCGTGTGAATATCACTAGAGAAGTATCTACCTTGATACTTTGGAGATCCGACAAGTACCTTGGACGAGCGGGATATTGCAAGGGCACGCATCGAAGGTAAAATGGTTTTTCCCTTTGTAGATCTACTGTAGATCGTAATATAAAACTCGTATTTGTGTTTTCAAAATTTTTCCTTGCACGGATCTACGGCTTTGGGTGATTCGGGGTTTCCGCGACGCGAAAAGCGGTTTTCGCGGCCCGAAAAAACCCAACAGTGGTATCAGAGCCACGTGCAAGGCGAATACGAGTTTGTTTTTTTGGTTTTATGAAAACTAAAGTTTCTGTAATTTTCTGTAAAATTATGATTTTATAGTTTTTATGGGTAATTTTTCCGTAGAAGCGAAGCACAAGTGTCTCGACACTTGTAGGCTTCGGCTACCGAAAAGATTTTTCCAAAACGGCTTCGTTTTGCCCCAAATCCTTTTGGGACAGCGGGCTTGGGTGCCATTAGATCACAAAGGAGCAACTCACGATGGTTAGATCGTGGGTAGGGGTACTGCCCCAAACCCCGCAAGGGGATTTGCTCCGCGATTGCACCCGAAATCGCTAAAAACGAACCCGCCGGGAAGATTTTTCCAAAACGGCAATGTCTCGGCCCAAATCGTTTTGGGACAGCGGGTTTAGGCGCTGTAGGATCGCAAAGGAACCCTCGCGATGGTTAGATTGCGGGTAGGGGCGAAGCCCCTGGCCCCGCAAGGGGATCCGTTCTGCGATTGCGCCCGAAACCGCTAAACGGGTCCGCCGGGAAATTTTACTCGTAAAATTGTAAAAAATTAATTTTAAAATTACAGAAAATTATGAAATATATAATTTTGAATTATATATTAATTTTTTGATAGTCATGGCCCAAAAACCCAATATGATTGGATTGTGTTGTAATTCATAATACGGCCTGCGTGCCGTTATGTGTTTGCGCGTGTTGTATGTTTTATTTATTCGCGACCTGCGCGTCGTGCCTTCTCTTATTTTCTTGTTGTAAATTAGATTTAGACTCGAATGTAACTCGAGTTTCAAATTGTAATGTACAAATTGGAGCGGTGGAGGGTCCACACGAGACGGAGTTCCGAGGCGGGCACGAGCAACACAAGGTGGTCAAAGGGAGGAGCTTGGAGAAGCTGTTGACCCTAGGTTGACCATTCGATCTTCTCATTGGCTTGAGAAGATCGTAGTAGGGCCATGACTAAATCACAAATAGATTAATTAATTAATTGTTATGTATCTAATGCATGTTTAATAGTTAATTAATTAATTAGTGCCTTAATGATTAGATTAGATCTAAGTTGTGCACATGATGCACCCTTGCGATTAGATTAGATCTAAGTCATGCACAAGATGCATCCTTCTCGATTAGATTAGATCTAGATCGAACCAACTCTAAATGTCTAACCATGCCGTGATACCTATCACTACCTCGATCACATGTATTGTTGAATCTGCCAAAGCAGAGCAATACATTTTATCTTGGTAGGGTACGGAGGGACAATCTTGGTCCCGCCTATCAACGCATGGGTGAATACAAACTCAATTAGATTGAGTATTCCTAGTTACTCGGTTGGATCGAGTCAACTATAGGCATTCTTCCAATAGTTGGAAAGGTAGGACAAAATCACGTTTATATTAACTCTCGGGCATATTAGCCAAAGCTAACTCGAGTTTTAATATAAATGCGAATATTGATTCTATAAACAAGAGTTGCATAGAGATGTAATTGGTAATCGTTACCTACCGATCATACTAAGCCTTGGGCGTATTAGCCAAAGCTAACTCAAGGGTTAGTATGATGTGGATCTTGTCCCACAAGAATTATAGAATTCAGTGGGAGCATCATTTAATTAAAGGCCTAATTAAATGATTTTAAAGAATATGATACTTATTTCTGCATTTATTTCTATTGTAGAATTGCCATGACGTCGAATACGAACATTTTCTCCCTGCGATCTGTCCTTAAGAAGGACAAGCTCAACGGAGCAAATTTCCTGGACTGGTACAGGAACCTGAGAATAGTTCTCACTCAAGAACGTAAACTGTACGTTCTGGAGCAGCCCGTTCCGGAGGCTCCTCCTGCCAATACCCCGCGAGCTGACAAAGATGCTTACAAGAAGCATCAAGATGACGCATTAGATGTGTCATGTCTAATACTCGCGACCATGAACTCTGAGCTTCAGAAGCAACATGAGTTGATGGGTGCTTACGATATGGTTGCACATCTTTGTCAACTATATC
Organism: Zingiber officinale; assembly: GCF_018446385.1. Classification (NCBI taxonomy): domain Eukaryota; kingdom Viridiplantae; phylum Streptophyta; class Magnoliopsida; order Zingiberales; family Zingiberaceae; genus Zingiber; species Zingiber officinale. The sequence goes on from NC_055999.1 coordinate 120,115,064, forward strand.
AAGGACAAGCAGGGCACTGGAGGAGGAACTTCACGGGATACCTGGAAGATCTTAACAAGAAGAGAAATAAGATTTCTACTTCAGGTATAAATGTTATAGAAGTTAACCTCTCTATTTCTTCATCGTGGGTATTAGATACCGGATGTGCTTCGCACATTTGTACTGATGTGCAGGCGCTGAGAAATAGCAGAGCATTGGCAAAGGGCGAGGTGGACCTACGAGTAGGCAATGGAGCACGGGTTGCTGCTGTTGCTGTAGGAACTTATCAGCTATCTCTGCCCTCTGGGCTTGTACTAGATTTAGATGATTGTTGTTATGTGCCTGCTCTTACTAAGAACATAGTTTCAGTTTATTGTTTAGACAAGAAAGTATACTCGTTTATAATAAAGAACAAATGTTGTTCTGTCTATTTAAACGATATGTTCTATTGTAGTGCACCTCTGATAAACGGACTCTATATTCTAGACCTTGAGAGCTCTATCTATAACGTTAGTACCAAGAGGTTCAAATCGAACGATATGAACCACACCTATCTCTGGCACTGTCGCTTAGGTCATATAAATGACAAGCGCTTATCCCAGCTCCATAAGGATGGTTTGCTGGACTCATTTGATTTTGAATCATATGAGATATGCGAGTCATGCCTACGAGGCAAGATGACCAAGACTCCCTTTAGTGGGCATAACGAGAGAGCGACTGATTTGTTAGGACTCATACATAGTGATGTATGTGGCCCTTTCAATGTCGCTGCTAGAGGCGGTTATAGGTACTTCATCACATTTACTGATGACTTCAGTAGATACGGTTATGTGTACTTGATGACACATAAGTCCGAATCCTTTGAAAAGTTCAAAGAATTCAAGAATGAAGTACAGAACCAGCTTGGCAAGAGTATTAAGATACTTCGATCCGATCGAGGTGGAGAATACTTAAGCCATGAGTTTCGTGACTACTTAGTTGAGTGTGGGATTTTATCTCAACTCACTCCTCCTGGAACACCACAGTGGAATGGTGTATCCGAAAGGAGGAATCGTACCTTATTAGATATGGTACGATCTATGATGAGTCACACAGATCTTCCAACATATCTATGGGGATATGCTCTAGACACGGCAGTTTTCATTTTCAACCGAGTTCCATCCAAGGCCGTGATAAAGACACCATATAAGATATGGACTGGGAGAGATGCCCAGGTGTCTTTCATGAGGATTTGGGGTTGTGAGGCTTACGTACGACGTCAAGTCTCAGACAAATTAGGACCCAAATCCGACAAGTGCTATTTCATCGGATATCCCAAGGAAACTAAGGGATATTACTTCTACATTCCCAGTCAGCGTGGCAAAGACTGGGGTCTTTCTAGAAAGGGACTTTGTTTCTAGAAAGACTAGTGGGAGCGCGTTCAATCTTGAAGAAGTTCAAGATGCGAACAATAGCACTGATGCCTCGATGAAAGTTGAACTGGAACCACAAAGTGTTATGGATGATGTTGTTCCACAAAGAGTTGAGGAACAACAACCAGTTCAAGTAGACATACCTCTTCGCAGGTCTGATAGGGTACGTCGTCAGCCTGAGAGATACTCATTTCTCTTGTCTGACCATGATGACGTTGTGCTCATAGAGGATGAGCCTACCACCTATCAGGAAGCTGTGATGAGACCAGATTCCGAGAAATGGCTAGAAGCCATGAGATCCGAAATGGACTCCATGTACACCAACCAAGTATGGACTTTGGTTGATCCACCTGAAGGGGTAAAACCCATTGGGTGTAAGTGGGTCTTTAAGAGAAAGACTGACATGGATGGACTTATCTATAAGGGCCGCTTGGTAGCTAAAGGTTTCAAGCAAATTCATGGTATTGACTATGATGAAACCTTTTCTCCAGTAGCGATGTTTAAGTCTATTCGGATCATGCTTGCTATTGCAGCCTACCATGACTATGAGATATGGCAGATGGATGTCAAAACCGCGTTTCTGAATGGAAACCTACTCGAGGATGTGTACATGACACAACCTGAGGGTTTTGTAGATCCACAGCATACTAGCAGAGTATGCAAGGTCTATTTATGGACTAAAGCAAGCTTCTCGGAGCTGGAATCTTTGATTCGATGATGCAATCAAACAGTTTGGTTTCATCAAGAACGAAGATGAACCTTGTGTCTACAAGAAGGTTGTAGGAGACATAGTTATCTTCCTCATACTGTATGTGGATGACATACTACTCATTGGGAAGGACATCCCTATGCTTTAGTCTGTCAAGACTTGGCTAGGGAGTTGCTTCTCAATGAAGGACTTAGGTGAGGCATCCCGCATTCTAGGGATACAGATCTATAGAGATAGATCTAAGAGATTGCTTGGCCTAAGTCAGAGTACATACATTGACAAGGTACTCCTTCGGTTTGCCATGCGAATTCCAGGATTTCTGCCGATGTCACATGGCGTGAGTCTTTCGAAGACTCAAGGTCCTTCTTCTAGAGAGGAGAGAGACCGCATGGATCAGATCCCTTATGCCTCAGCCATAGAATCGATCATGTACGCTATGCTATGTACTCGACCTGATGTCTCGTATGCTTTGAGCATGACGAGTAGATACCAGTCAGATCCAGGTGAAAGTCACTGGATAGCGGTCAAGAATATTCTTAAGTACTTAAAAAGGACTAAAGAATATTTCTTGATATATGGAGGCAATGATGAGCTAGCTGTAAAGGGTTACAGTGATGCTAGCCAGTGATGACTAGTAGATCACGATCGGGGTTCGTATTTTGCATAAATGGCGGTCTTGTCACATTGGAAGAGTTCAAGCAGGATCGATGGCGATTCTACAATGAGTACATTCTTGCATCGAGGCGAAAGGAGGCGTTGGATCCGCAAGTTCATCATCGAACTTGGGGTGGTTCCTAACATCGCGACCCAGTTGAGCTCTATTGTGACAATAATGGAGCTATAGCACAAGCGAAGGCTCACACCAGCGGACCAAGCACATACTACGGCGCTTCCATCTCATTCGAGAGATTATCGATAGAGGAGATGTGAAGATTTGCAGAGTACCTACAGAGGCTAACATCGCAGATCCCTTGACCAAGGCTTTGGCACAGAGGAAGCATGATGGTCACACTAGGTCTTTAGGCCTTAGAGCCTATACTGATTGGCACTAGTGCTAGTGGGAGATTGTTAGTTAGAGCCCTATAGCCAATCATTTGATGATTGTATGGACTCATGTATATCATATTCTTATATATATTAAGGCATTTGGTTTTTGGTTATTATGCTTATTTGTATTAGTGTCAGATAAAATAAGTATAGTAGCGTCCTTGAGTAGAAGGTTCATACCTATATCAATCGATTAGTTGAATCGATAGTGAGATGATATAGGGAACACTACTCTAATTTATTCCTAGTCGAGTATTAACATTCAGGGACAATGTTAATACAATAAGACTAGCATGTAGGTCAGCTCGATGACTTGATCTCACAAGTCATGGATATAGAGATATCAAGCTGACACATGGGTATGCATTAGAGAATGTATACTGAATGACCCGCCATGAGAAAGTATCATGGATCGTTATATGAGTGTCATATACTTTCTCATGCGGCTATTAGTATGACTATTAATCCTTAGACCTGAAGTCACCATGGATCCCTGCATAAGGAGTTATGTACTTTGGTTTCGTCAAACGTCACCCGTAACAGGGTGGACTATAAAGGCGATTACTGGGTATGTAACAAATTATGCAGAGGGATGTGAGTGATGTAGATGGGATCTATCCCTCCCATATGACGGGAGCGACATCAATATTCTTGATAGAGTTAGACCACGAAGTGCATGGCCATGCCCAAATGAGTCAACATTAGATGTTGAGCTCATTTGATCGAGTGAGTCTACTTGGAGTTCAAGATTTAGATTGATTAGAGGATGACACGGTCTATGCCCCATATTGATCAATCTAGATGTCTAGGATAGAAGGACAATGTCACATATTGTGAGGAGTCACAATTAGTAGTCACAAGGTGATGTTGGATCTCGACATTTCTTGTAACTTGGGTAGCAATGATGTATTGCTAGATGCCACTCATTGCTTATGTTTCTAAAGGAGTTTAGAAACATTGCCAACGTTACAAGAACCTATTGGGTCACACACAAAGAACAAGTGGATGGAGATTAGGTTCATATGATGAACCAATTGGATTAGGTTCATATGATGCACCAAAGATTGGATTCAAATTAGACTTATTGAGTTAGACTCAATTAGATTCAATTGTTGAATGAGTCTAATTTAAATTTGATTCATTGAGTCAATTTATATTAATGAATTGAGATTCATTAAATTGAAATTGACTTGAATCAAAGGTTGGATTTGACTCAACAAGGAAGAAATTGGTCAATTTTGACTTGACCAAATGGAATTTGAAACATCAAGTTTGACTTGATGTATTGCCACATCATAAGGATGACTCATCCTTGCCACATCACCTCCACCTCATGAGGTATGCCACCTGATGGGGGTTACACTCTTCCCTTGGATTTTAATGTGGCCGGCCACATTAATGAAGGGAGTTACATTGTGTGGCCGGCCACACTAATGTTGTGAGGTGTTTTGATTTTGGGTATTGATGTGTGCATTCATTCTATCTTCTTCTTCCTTGCTTCTTCCCTCTCTTGTGTGGTGGTTGCCGTGACTTCCATGGTGAGGAGAAGATGGTTGAGTGAATCCAAGAGCAAAGGAAGAGTGAAGGTCACAAAGGAAGGATACTACTAGTGAGTGTATAAGATTTCTTTTATACCTTCTTCTTTTTCTTCCTTTCCAATCCCATTCGAGAGCTCTAGAAAGTGCTAGCACACTTGGGGCTCTCTTCTCCATCCTTTGAGTGTGGGAGACACTCCTTGTTTGTGTGGATATCACTAGAGAAGTATCTACCTTGATACTTTGGAGATTCGACAAGTACCTTGGACGAGCGGGATATTGCAAGGGCACACATCGAAGGTAAAATGGTTTTTCCCTTTGTAGATCTACTGTAGATCGTAATATAAAACTCGTATTTGTGTTTTCGAAATTTTTCCTTGCACGGATCTACGGCTTTGGGTGATTCGGGGTTTCCGCGACGCGAAAAGCGGTTTTCGCGGCCCGAAAAAACCCAACAAGCAGGACCTAACTAACTGGGTTGATCACATCAAAACCACCACGGGGACCAACACACAACACGACAAATATGACACGATAGACACATCACGTGACATGACTGGATGACATTCACGGTGACTAGATGAATTTCACAACGGCCTTCATGACTACCGGACGACCTTCACAGCGGAGGTAGTGGCTCCTGTGAGAGAATTGGAATGGGAATTGGATTGATCCTAGGAGGCGGCACTTTGTCACCTCCTCGTCAGAGGCGATGATCGGGGATGGCGATGCAAGTGGTGGCAGCGACATTGAAATGGGAATCAGTAAGATCGGCGACACTTGGAAGACTCCTCATAGGGGGTGATTGCCAGGGGGATGGATGTGCATAGTGATTGCCGCTGGGGTGGGGGTCGGGCCAAGGATGATTGGAGCTCACATCCAGCATCAAATAACCAACATCAAAATCAAAACTACTACTATGAGAGACATGATGAAGAGAAGATGAAGACAACATCAACATCAGTATCAACATCAGAATTTATAGGTGTTGTGGGCAAACAAGCCATGTGGAAATCATCCGCGAAGATAAAAGCTATGTGAAAGGCTCAACTCGACCATTTTACGATTTTATTTTAGCTCACCTTGAAGAAGAAAGGAAGCCAGGTAATCAGTTGTTTTACAGTTTTATTTTTGCTCAACTTTGAAGAAGAAAGGAAGTCATGCGATCTGCAATTTCTTCTTATACAATTCTAAGAAGAAAGGAAGTTGATCGGCGGTTTTATTCTTAACTCGCAGAAGAAAATAAAGGGACCTCATTGCTTGGAAAGGATTAGTAGCACTACAGCTTGTTTGTCCTAATATCAACGGTGAACTAAAGTTTTAGTGTACTAAGTGTTGATATGCCAAATATCGGCATACTAAATTTGGTATAAAGAACTTTAGAACTTCAGTATACCAACACTTGGTAAATCAATACTTTTGTATACCAAAATGTCAGTAAATAGAGAACTTTGGTATACCGAAGTTCACGTCCCTTTTGGCGCTCCGTCCATTCTAGTCTAGTCTAGTCATGTCATGTAAATGTCATCCTGTCCAGTCTAGTCCAGTCCAGTCGCGTCGCGTCCCTTTTGGCGCCTTGACCAAGCTATTCCCTGTTTCCAAGAATAGTAAGGGAGGTCACGTTCACATGGCCACCGATCAAAATACTTAAGCAAATTAAAATGGTTGATCGAAATACTTGAGCAAAATAAACCGCCGATCATTTCGAGTTGAACCTTTCCACATTCTTTCTTCTAGAAGATCATTTTGAGTTGATTCACATGGCATGCTTGTAGCTTCCCACTTGTCACTTGTTGGTTTCCATAGGCCTATAAATTTCCATGGCCACGTACTAATGTATTCATCTATTCATTTTCTTTTCTCTTTTCAATGTCTCTTCTAATGGCAGCCGCAATTCTAATGGCAGCCACAGTTCTAATGGTTATATGTTGTGAGCTGCAATCCTCACTCCTACCACCTCTGGCGATCAAGCGGTCCATTCCACTACAGCCGTGTTGTCCCCCACCCCCGACGATCACCTCCTCCTCCGAGGAGGTGGTGTTCAAGAGCCGGACGATCCCAATCCATCCGATTCCTCCCTTGCCTCCGCTGCTGCCGCTTCCAACACCTCCATCCCCACCATCTCCAGTGATCACCTCCTCCTCCGAGGAGGAGGTGTTCAAGAGCCGCTCGATCCCGATCCCGATCCATCCGATTCCTCCCATGCCTCAGCTGCTGCCGTCGCTTCCAACACCTCCATCGCCACCCCCTCTAGTGATCACCGCCTCCTCTTCTGAGGAGGCGTTCAAGTGCCGCACAATCCCGATGCATCCGATTCCTCCCCTTCCTACGCTCATGCCAATGTCGCTGCTTCCGACACCTCCATCCCCACCCCTCGGCGATCACCGTCCAATTGTGTAAAGGTCCTCCGGTCCAGTCCAGTCCAGTCCAATCATGTCGCGTCCCTTTTGGCGTCTCAACCAAGCTCTTCCCTGTTTCCAAGAATCGCAAAGGAGGTCCTGTTCACATGGCCGACAATCAAAATACTTGTGCAAAATAAAACAGCCGAACGAAATACTTGAGCAAAATAAAATGGCTGATCATTTTGAGTTGAACCTTTCCACATGTCGTCTTCTGCAAGATCATTTTGAGCTGATTCACATGGCAGGCTTGTAGCTTGCCGGTTTCCACAACCCTATAAATTGTCATGGCCGCGTACTAATATATTCATTTATTCATCTTCTCTTCTCTTTTCAATGTCGCTTCTAATGGCAGCCGCAATTCTAATGGCAGTTGTAGTTCTAATGTTTACTGGACGAGACCTAGCATCCTCACTCCAACCACCATATTTTGGTTAATCAACACTTTTGTACCCAAAAACTTCAGTATAATAGAGAACTTTGGTATATCAAAATTTAGTATACCAACACTTAGTACACTAATTCTTCGGTATACCAAAGTTTCGGTATATTGAAATTTTAGTATAATGATCTTCGGTATACCAAACTTTTGTATATAAATTTTTTGATAATATTCTATTTAAATTAAAAAATGAAGAACATAGAAATTTCAAAATATAATGTAACATAAACTTGCAACTTAGATATAAAGCTTAAATAAATAAATTGTCTTTTGTTATTTTGTTTATACGTTCAAAAGGTTTAAAAAGGTCAAAATCCAATACCGTCAAAATTTTTCTACCAGCCTAATGGCCAAGGTCGTTTCCTTGTTTCCACGAGAGTCCATTCTTTTCTCTTTGAAGTTGAGCATAAACCACCTTTCTTTTTAGAGCTGAGCAAGCAAACAACGTCGAACCAACTCCACATGGCTTGTTTACTCAGACTCCCTATAAACTCTGATGTCGCTGATGCTGATGCCTAACATATTCTCTTCTTCATCATGTCTTTAGAAATAGTTATGATGATGCTGATGTTGGTTAGCGACCTCTCATCATTCTGGGTCGCCCGACCACCACCCCCGGTGGCGATAACGCCGCTGTATCCACCACGTCTAACCCCCCGACGGACACGAACTCCTCTGAGGAGGAGGTTATTGTCGCCGCCGGACGCGAACTCCCCCGACCCCCACTCCCACCCCCACCCCTGGCGGCGATCACCGCGCCGACACTGCTTCCACCGCTCCATCCCCCCGGCGATCACCTCCTCCTCAGAGGAAGTTACGAATCGCCGCCCCCATGGGATTCTAATTCACTTTCCCATTGCCATTCCGCCAAGGGTGGGAGTCGGTGGAGTTTGCGTCCGACGGCGACAACAACCTCCTCCTTAGAGGAGTTCGCTACTGCTTATTTGTCCAAACATCGATGGTGAACCAAAGTTATGGTGTACCAAGTGTTGGTATACCAAAGATCGGCATACCGAAGTTTGATATAAAGAACTTTTGTGCATTGAAGTTCGGTATACTGAACTTCATTATACCAACACTTGGTAAACCAATACTTTTGTACCCAAAAAAACTTCAGTATAATAGAGAACTTTGATATACCAAAGTTTGGTATACCGAAATTTAGTATACAACACTTGGTACACCAATTCATCGGTATACCAAAGTTTCGATATATTGAAATTTTAGTATAATGATCTTCGCTATACCCAACTTTTGTATACAAATTTTTTGATAATATTCTATTTAAATTTAAAAAAAATGAAGAATATAGAAATTTCAAAATATAATGTAACATAAACTTGCAATTTAAATGTAAAACTTAAAGAGAATACACGACATCTCCTCACATGCTTTTTTCTCATATCAAAAAGAGTACACAACACGACAGATATGACACGATAGACACATCACGTGACACGACTGGACGACATTCACGGTGACTGAATGACCTTCATTGCGGCCTTCATGACTACTGGATGACCGACCTTCACGACTGGACAACCTTTACAACGGAGGTGATGGCTCTTGCAAGAGAATTGGAATGGGAATTGGATTGATCCTAAGAGGCGACACTTTGTCACCTCCTCATTAGAGGTGGTGATGGGGGTGGTGATGCAGGTGGTGGCAGCTACATTGAAATGGGAATCAATAAGATTGGCTGCACTTGGAAGACTCCTCCTCATAGGAGGTGATTGCCGGGGGGATGGATGTGCGTAGTGATTGCCGCTGGGGATGGGAGTCGGGCCAGGGATGATTGGAGCTCACATCCGGCGACAAATAACCAACATCAAAATTAGAAGTACTGCTATGAGAGACATGATGAAGAGAAGATGAAGATAGAATCAACATCATCATCAACATCAACATCAAGCCATGTGGAAATCATCCGCAAAGACAAAAGCTATGTGAAAGGCTCAACTCGACCATTTTGCAATTATATTTTTGCTCACCTCGAAGAAGAAAGGAAGTCATGTAATCAGTTGTTTTACAATTTTATTTTTTCTCAACTTGAAGACGAAAGGAAATCATGCGATATACAGTTTTTTCTTATACAAATCTAAAAAGAAAGGAAGCCGATCGACGGTTTTATTGTTAACTCATAGAAGAAAACAATGGGACCTCATTGCTTGGAAAGGATTAGTAGCACTACAGCTTATTTGTCCAAACATCGATGGTGAACTAAGGTTTTAGTGTACTAAGTGTTGATATACCAAATATTGGCATACTATATTTGATATAAAGAACTTTAGAACTTCAGTATAACAACACTTGGTAAATTAATACTTTTGTATACCAAAATGTCAGTAATAGAGAACTTTGGTATACCGAAGTTCACGTCCCTTTTGGTGCCCCGTCTAGTCTAGTCCAGTCTAGTCGTGTCGTGTAAATGTCATCCCGTCCAGTCTAGTCCTGTCCAGTCGTGTCGCGTCCCTTTTGGCGCCTTGACCAAGCTATTCCTTGTTTCCGAGAATAGTAAGGGAGGTCCCGTTCACATGGCCACCGATCAAAATACTTAAGCAAAATAAAATGGCTGATCGAAATATTTGAGCAAAATAAAACGACCGATCATTTCGAGTTGAACCTTGCCACATACTTTCATCCAGAAGATCATTTTGAGTTGATTCACATGGCATGGTTGTAGCTTCCCACTTGTCACTTGTCGGTTTCCACATCCCTATAAATTGCCATGGCCACGTACTAATGTATTCATCTATTCATTTTCTTTTCTCTTTTCAATGTCTTTTCTAATGGCAGCCGCAATTCAAATGGCAGCCACAGTTCTAATGGTTATATGATGCGAGCTGCCATCGTCACTCCCACCACCTCTAGCGATTAAGCGCTTCGTTCCACTACAACCGTCTCGAGCCCCACCCTCGACGATCACCTCCGAGGAGGAGGAGGTGTTCAAGAGCCGCACGATGCTGATCCATCCGATTCCTCCCTTGCCTCCACTGCCGCCGCTTCTAACACCTCCATCCCCACCCTCTCCGGTGATCACCTCCTCCTCCGAGGAGGAGGTGTTCAAGCGCTGCTCGATCCCGATCTCGATCCATCCGATTCCTCCCCTGCCTCCGCTACTGCCGCCGCTTCCAACACCTCCATCGCCACCCCCTCTAGTGATCACCACCTCCTCTTCTGTGGAGGCGTTCAAGTGCCGCACAATCCCGATCCATCCGATTCCTCCCCTATCTACGCTCATGCCAATGTCGTTGCTTCCGACACCTCCATCCCCACCCCTCGGCGATCACCGTACAATTGTGTAAAGGTCGTCCCGTCCAGTCCATTCCAGTCTAGACATGTCGCGTCCCTTTTGGTGTCTCGATCAAGCTCTTCCCTGTTTCCGAGAATAGTTGTTTCCGAGAATAGCAAAGGAGGTCCTGTTCACATGGCCGCCAATCAAAATACTTGAGGAAAATAAAACAGACGAACGAAATACTTGAGCAAAATAAAATGGCCGATCATTTTGAGTTGAACCTTTCCACATGTCGTCTTCCGCACGATCATTTTGAGTTGATTCACATGGCAGGCTTGTAGCTTGCCGCTTGCCGGTTTCCACAACCCTATAAACTGTCATGACCGCGTACTAATGTATTCATTTATTCATCTTCTCTTCTCTTTTCAATGTCGCTTCTAATGACAACCGCAATTCTAATGGTTATTGGACGAGACCTCGCATCATCACTCCAACCACTATATTTTGGTTAATCAGCACTTTTGTACCCAAAAACTTCAGTATAATAGAAAACTTTGGTATACCAAAGTTTAGTATACCAAAATTTAGTATACCAACACATAGTACACCAATTCTACTATATACCAAAGTTTCGGTATATTGAAATTTTGGTATAATGATCTTCGGTATACCTAACTTTAGTATACAAATTTTTTGATAATATTCTATTTAAATTAAAAAATGAAGAACATAGAAATTTCAAAGTATAATGTAACATAAACTTGCAACTTAGATGTAAAGCTTAAATAAGTCAATTGTCTTTTGTTATTTGTTTATACGATCAAGAGGTTTAAAAAGGTCAAAATCCAATACTGTCAAAATTTTTCTACCAGCCTAATGGCCAAGGTCGTTTCCTTGTTTCCACGAGAGTCCGTTCTTTTCTCTTTGAAGTTGAGCATAAACCACCTTTCTTTTTAAAGCTGAGCAAGCAAACAACGTCGAACCGCCTCCACATGGCTTGTTTGCTCAAACTCCCTATAAACTCTGATGTCGCTGATGCTGATGCCTAACATCTTCTCTTCTTTATCATGTATCTATAAATAGTTCTGATGATGCTGATGTTGGTTAGCGACCTCCCATCATTCTCGGCCGCCCGACCACCACCCCCGGTGGCGATAATGCCGCTGCATCCACCACGTCTAACCCCCCGACGGACACGAACTCCTCTGAGGAGGAGGTTATTGCCGCCGCTGGACGCGAACTCCCCCGATCCCCACCCCCACCCCTGGCGGCGATCACCGCGCCAACACTGCTTCCACCGCCTCCATCCCCCCGGTGATCACCTCTTCCTCAGAGGAAGTTACGAATCGCCGCCCCCGTGGGATTCTAATTCGCTTTCCCATTCCCATTCCGCTGTGCATTGCCACCGCCGCCGCCACTGTCGCCGATGAAGTTGTGAAGGTTGTCCAGCCGTTAGCGCAGTGATCACAGCCAGGGGTGGGAGTAGGGGGAGTTTGCGTCCGACGATGACAATAACCTCTTCCTTAGAGGAGTTCGCTACTGCTTATTTGTCCAAACATCGACGTTGAACCAAAGTTATGGTGTACCAAGTGTTGGTATACTAAAGATCGGCATATCGAAATTTGATATAAAGAACTTTTGTGCATTGAAGTTCGGTATACTGAACTTCATTAAACCAACACTTGGTAACAAACACTTTTGAAAAAATAAAAGAACCTTTTTGAACCTTGGTAACACCTTGTTATTATTTCAAAAATAATTTTTGAAAAAATATTTTTTTTAAATTTTTGAAAAAAATTCTAAATTTTTTTGTTACAGTAAGAACCTTCCATTTGGAGATCAAACATTTCTCTGCTTGTATGCGCACTAAGGTTAATACCTTCAGTTAGAGTAAATAAAAGAATAGTTTTTACACGGCCTAACAATAACCAAAATGATGTCCTTAAAGCTAATTAAGTATATTTTGATTTCAATTAAAACAAAATTATAGATGAAAATGCTCCAAGATGGTATGTACAAGTTATCTGATAAAAAATTCCTGATTAAAGAGGTCTTAAAATTACAGTAGGGATCCTCTGATCCGTAAATTGTGGATCGGAGGATGATCCATTTTTTAAGAACCCTTGATTTGGATGAATCCTATTTTTTAAATAGGTGGGGTCCATCCAAATCAAGGATATAGAAAAATGGGCCATCCTCTGATCCGTAATTTACGGACCAGAGCATCCGTACTCTTAAAATTGTTGTGTTTACATGTCAGCCCATATTTATGGAATTTACCTTTACGGATTTCTTCCTATTTTCTTATTTTGGAGAAATTATTCTGTGTTTATTCCTTCTCTGGTAGTTTTTCCAAAATTTTCTTGCTCATGTCATTAGAGCTCGGAACGACCATGGCCAACTCTTTTGCCTCGATTACACTGCCAACAGGCCTCCCACCTAATTCAACGACTCCGTTAAACTTGATGATCATATTTTTTTATTATTCAATGTAACGTAAAATAAATGGTGTGTCGGTAAAGTCTGGCATCCGAAAATGACACATAAAATAAATGGTGTTCTCGTGGCGTCGGGCGTCTGAGTATGTGTCGGGGTTCTCAGGAGTGTCGGGGGTGTGCGAGAATTGAACATAGAGAAGCCGAGAACGTTCTCGAGGGTGCCGGGAGTCTGAATCTGTGTCGGGGTTAACGGGAATGTCTGGCGTTCGAAATTGAACATAAAGAAACCGTGTTCACGGGGGTGACGGGAGTCTGAATCTGTGTCGGGGTTATCGGAAATGTTTGGCGTTCGAGAAGGCGTGTTCTCGGGGGTGTCGGGAGTCTGAATCTGTGTCGGGGTTATAGTTAATGGCAGCGCTCTATTCATCAATTTTTCGCCTTCTCCTGTGCATCTCATCGCCGTGAGCGGGAAAAGGTAGGTCGGAAGAAGCCGAATAGAGAGAGAGAGAGGGAGGGCTTATGGAGAGTGGAGGAGGGGAGAAGCCTTTGAGGCGGGTCATGGCGGCGTTCGAGGCTTTGGAGGCCAGCTCCAAGACGATGCCCATGGAGTTGGATGCTTCTCCCAAACCTACTCTCAAGTTTCCTTCCTCTTCGCTTGAAGGCTCGCAGAGATGGACTATATCGCTAAGGTCAAGTATCCCCCTTTCTCTTTCTCTTTCTCTTTCTCTTTGAATCTTACAACTTGCTTGATCTTTTGGGGATTTCCGCTTTTTCAAAGGATTAAGTTCCACCAAAAAGTAGTGTCACCCTTTCGTTTTGGTCAAAATTGACGATAAACTGATTGATCTATATGCCTTCTTCATCTTGGTATCTGTCGATGTGTCTGCGATCGCACAAGTCACATTTATATGCATCTAAAACAGAGCTGATCATGTGGTGTGAAATTGAGATTCAAGTACCAAAGTGAGCACTGGTTATTGTTAGTCTTTCTTTCTCCATCCTTACCTAGCATTCTAATAGACATTTACTCATTTTTCATCAATTGAAACTACACCTAATTGCCCTTCAATATTAGTATATAAGCTAGTTTTTATTTTATCCTTCTTAGTATTTCCAGACATCCATCTCAACATGACTTAAGACTTTTTAAGTGTCATTATGTACCTTCAACTCTGCTTAGCCAATTGACAAGATTTATGCTATAGTACATTAAGACAACTTTAAACTAGATATTAATTTTTGAATTTTTACAAGGAAAAGATCTACAAGTCAATGGTTATGCTTGAATTTGGAAAGATCCAGACGTTGCGTAGATTATTACCACTCTCACACTGTGTTGATCACCATCTCATGTGCCAATCACCATCTTGTCCTTAGGCAATAGACAAGCGTGATTGTCCAAAACAAAGAGAAAACATCTTTAAGAACTTTTAAGAAGAAAAACAAAGATAAAAACATGACGGATGACTATCTAGCAGTTTCTACACTGAGCATGTGGTTAGTCACAACAGAATCAAAGATTCAAAGGTTGATAGGTGATACGGGGCATAAGGGTAGGGCCAAAGAAGCCGACCAGGTAGGAGTCAAGGGGAGGTGGCAGTCAGAAGTCAAGGGGAGGTGACGGTTAGATGTTAAAGGGATTTTGCAGTCAGAAGTCAAGGAGACGTGGCAGACGGAAGTCAAGGAGACGTGACAATCAGAAGTTAAGGGGACGTGACGGTTAAAAGTAAGAGGGACGTGGTAGTTGAGAGGAGGGGGGATTGCCGAAGGTTGCTGATCAAATATCGCCAGGTCGGAACTTACAGGTCAAGACATGCGGTCCAAGGCTTACAGGTCAGGACTTACAGGTCATGACTTACAGGTTAAGACATGCGGTCCAAGGCTTACAGGTCAAGATATACAAGTCAAGACTTACAGGTCAAGACATGTGGTCCAGGGCTTACTGGTCGAGACTTACAGGTCGAGGTATACGGGTCAAGACATGAGGTCCAGGACTTACGGGTCAGGATTTACAGGACAGGACACCGTCATCCACCCGCGGGAACCCTTCCAGGAAGTACAGCGCCAACAGAGAGTCTCAACGACCCTCTGTCAACACCGACGACGACGACGTAGCCGGCCTCCGTCTGACTCAGATTCCGGACGGGATCAACAGGCAATCAAGAGAACTTGTTATATACTCCTTCCTTGGTGACTTCATGATTCATTGTTGTTTCTGTGTGTTTATCTTGTGGTATTGAATAGATTGATGATAATGCAATGGGTAGATAATTTTATCAGACAACTTACATCTTTATTATTTTATCCGTTCCGCCACTGCCATCCCAACCCCCACCCCCGGCGTTCACCTCCTCTGAGGGGGATGGGGTGTTCAAGCGCTGCTTAATCCCGATTACGATTCTGCCTCCTCTGCCGCCTCTTCCAACACCTCCATCCCCACCCCCTCCGACGATCACCTCCTCCGAGAAGGAGGAGGTGTTCAAGAGCTACATGATCCCGATTCCGATTCAGCCTCTGCTGCCGCCGCTTCCAACACCTCCATCCCCACCTCCTCCAGCGATCACCGCCTCCGAGAAGGAGGAGGTGTTCAAGCGCTGCACAATCCCGATCCATCCGATTCTGTCGCTGCTTCTGACACCTCCATCCCCACCCTCGGCGATCACCGTCCAGTCGTGTGAAGGTCTGGTCCGTTCCGGTCCAATCGTGTCGCGTCCCTTTTTATTAATAAATTAGAGGGATATTTTTCTAGATCTAGATTAAAGTTTAACGTGTCCAGTCCAGTCCTGTCCAATCATGTCCTATAGTGTTGTCAAGACTTTAAACTTTGTTTGATTTTGCCTGATTTTGCACATGTTTAATGGAGGTTGTCTTTTGGGTTTTCGGCTATGGTATCTTATTAAATCAACTATTGGGTTGGAGTTTATCGGGTTCGGCTTCGGATTTATGAATTTCGGATTGTATTCATGTTCAAGTTCAGATTTAGGAGTTTTGGGTTGTATTCAGATTTGGATTGGATTCAGATTAATATTTTTTTTTTAAAAAAATCTAATTTGATTTGATCCATCTAATTTAACATTCTAACTAATATCACTACATTATTGATAAAATAGGGGGTTTATATTAAACCATTTAAGAAATTATGAATATATATTTAGTGAATAAATGTGATAAGTATATATAGTTATATTACTGTAGTTTTAAAATATGATACAAAGATTGACAAACCGAAGTTAGATATAAAGAGCTTTAGTATATTGAAGTTCAATATACGGAACTTTAGTATACTAACACTTAGTAAACCAAGACTTTTGTACACGAAAACTTCGGTATAATAGAAAACTTTGGTATACCGAAGCTCGATATACTGAACTTTAGTATACCAACAACACCAAATCTTAAGTATACTGAAGTTTCAATATACCAAACTTTATTATACAAAATTTTTGATATTATTTTATTTAAATTAAAAAATGAAGAATATATAAATTTCAAAATACATAACATAAAATTTCAACTTAGATGTAAAGCTCAAAGAGAGTACACAACATCACCTTACTCACCTTTTTTGCTCCAAGATGGTATACACAAGTTATCTCACAAGAAATTCTTGATTAAAGAGGTCTTAAAATTGTGATGTTTACATGTTAGTCCATAATTATGGAATTTGCCTTTAAGGATTTCTTCCAATTTTCCTATTTTGGAGAAATTATTCTATGTTTGTTCCTTCTCCGGTAGTTTTTTCAAAAATTTTTTGCTCATGGTATTATATTAGAGCATGGAACGACCATGGCCAACCCTTTTGCCTCAATCACACTATCAACAAGCCTCCCACCCATCTAATTCAACAGCTTCATTAAACATGATGATCATTTTTTCTTATTATTCAACATAACATAAAATAAATGAAATGGTGTGTCGGGGTTCTAGGGGTGTCCGACATCTAAATATGTATCGGGGTTCTTTAGAGTGTCTGGCGTCCGAGAATTGAACACAGAGAAGCAGTGTTCTCGGGGATGTCGGGAGTCTGAGTCTGTATTGGGGTTATCGTTAATTGCAGCGCCCTATTCATCAAATTTTCGAGGCGGGTTGCGGCGGCGTTCGAGACCTAGGAGGCCAGCTCCAAGACGGCGCTCATGGAGTTGGATGCCTTCTCCCCAACTTGCTCTCTCTCAAGTCTCCTCCTCTACGGATGGATGTCTAAGCATAGCCTTCAAGTTCACAGAGATGGACTATATCGCTAAGGTCAAGTATTCCCCTCTGTTCTCTTTGAATCTTACAAATTGCTTGATCTTTTGGGGATTTTCGCTTTTTCAAAGGATTAAGTTCCACCATAAAGTAGCGTCCCCCTTTAGTTTTGGTCAAAATTGACAACTGATTGATCTATATGCCTTCTTCATCTTGGTATCTGTCGATGTGTATGCGATCGCACAACCTCAAAAGAGTCACATTTGTATGCGTCTAAAACAAGGCTGATTATGTGGTGTGAAATTGCGATTCAAGTACTAAAGTGAGCACCGGCTATTGTTAGTCTTTCTCCATCCTTACCTAGAATTCTAATAGCCATTTACGAATTTTTCATCAATTGAACTACATGTAATTTTTCTTCAATATTAGTATATAAGTTTTTAGTTTATCCTTCTTAGTATTTCCAAACATCCATCTCAACATAGCTTAAGACTTTTAAGTGTCTTTATGTACCTTCAACTCTGCTTAGCTAGAGTACATTAAGACAACTTTAAACTAGATATTAATTTTTGAATTTTTACAAGGAAAAATCTAGAAGTGAATGGTTATACTATGTAGATTACCACTCTCACACTGTGTTGATCACCATCCCATGTGTCAATCACCATCTTGTCCTTAGGCAATAGACAAGAGTGATTGTCCAAAACAAAGATAAAACATCTTTAAGAACTTTTAAGAAGAAAAACAAAGATAAAAATGTGATGGATGACGACATAGCAGTTTCTACACTAAGCATGTGGTTAGTAACAACAGAATCAAAGATTCAAAGGTTGATAGGTGATACGGGGCATAAGGGTAGGGCCAAAGAAGCTGGCCAGGTAGAAGTCAAGGGGAGGTGGCAGTCAGAAGTCAAGGGGAGGTGACGGTTAGATGTTAAGGGGATTTTGCAGTCAGAAGTCAAGGAGACGTGACAGTCAGAAGTCAAGGACACGTGACGGTTAAAAGTAAGAGGGACGTGGTAGTTGAGAGGAGGGGGGATTGCCGAAGGTTGCTGATCAAATATCGCCAGGTCAGAACTTACAAGTCAAGACATGCGGTCCAAGGCTTACAGGTCAGGACTTACAACTAAAGACATGCGGTCCAAGGCTTACAGGTCAGGATATACAAGTCAAGACTTACAGGTCAAGACATGTGGTCCAGGGCTTACAGGTCGAGACTTACAGGTCGAGGTATACGGGTCAAGATATGCGGTCCAGGACTTACGGGTCAGGATTTACAGGACAGGACATACATGTCAGGATATGCGGACTAAAGCTTACAGGTCAAGACAGATTGGTCTAGATTTCTTGAACGGGTCTTCCAGCATGAACTTAGATATACTCAAGAGGAAGTCTAAGGCAACTGGTCATCAAGATCTTCTCCCTTCATATCCGGTTAGTATAGCACTACACGATAACTAAGTCAAGGAATCATAACCACCTATCAGGGAATAATAGTGGTTTGTCAGAGAATATTCTAACGGTCTGCGACTCGACGTTAATAGAGCCTTCCTTTGGCCTCCAAGAGAATGACACATGACATTCACCGACAGACAAGGTCTGACACTCGACATTCCCTGACACTTGTCAGATTCCAGAAGTACTCCTTGTCATATAAAAAGAGAGGACCTCTTCCTCACGCAGGTACGCTCACTCTCCTTTTTGCATCAGTCATTTACATTTGTCCTTTCGTTTTACTGTTCTTCTAGGGAAAAAGTAACTGACTTAAGCGTCGGAGGGCCTGCACCGGGGAAGTTTTCCCTGGTTCTTGGTCTCTAACGCTCAGTGTGCTCGTCTTAGTGTGCGCAGAGGACTCTTGCTCCATCGTCCTAGTCATCCACTGACATCCACCCGCGGGAACCCTTCCGGGAAGTACAGCGCCAACAGAGAGTCTCAACGGCCCTCTGTCAACACCGACGACGACGACGTAGTCGGCCTCCGTCTGACTCAGATTCCGGACGGAATCAATAGGCAATCAAGAGAACTTGTTATATATTCCTTCCTTGGTGACTTCATGATTCATTGTTGTTTCTGTGTGTTTACCTTGTGGTATTGAATAGATTGATGATAATGCATTGGGTAGATAATTTTATCAGACAACTTACATCATTATTTTTTTGAAAACACTTTAATAACTATACTGATAATATGTTAATTGCTTCTTGTACTTTATTTACTTTCCAACTTCAGTGCCTGTGTTGTTGTTGCACAAGGTGCAATACAAAATGATAAAAACCTACTCAGAGAGTTTGGACATTGAATGCTGACTCCATAGATTTGTGTGCAACATCTATGGAAGAGAAAAAAGCATGTTCTTATGAGATGTATTTACCAGATGAATTTTTATCATTTCTTCCATTCAAGAAGACGAACTAAATCTTAAGAGTATTACCAGACCAAACTTCATCCCAGCTTCATTTCACCTGAATGCTTAGGCAAGCGACAACACTGGTCTCATCTCTAGTTTAATCCCATTTTCAATTGCATTAGCTTTGGCTTAGAAAGCCATGCATTTAGGAGAAAGGAACCTTCATAACCAAGGCCAAGCGTTATCTATACTTATTCTACATTTATCATGAGCTTTTACCCTATTTTTTAGATGCCAATATATTAACTGTTTTCTTTCTTTTCTGTCACTTTCTCGTGGAGTCTGAATATAGGTTGAAGATTTATATGAAGCATCGAAATCAATCTCAACTTTAAACAATTTGCCCGAGTTAGATAGTCAACAGAATCGTGTGAAAAAAGGTGGTAGCCATGCACGTAATCTACTTAAATTTAAGCGTGGACTTGGCATGGTCAAGCTGTTGTTTGAGCAGATTCTTGAAAAAGAGTATGGACATAAACTTATACCTTTCTTATGCATGCTAAACATTATATTATGACATAATAAAAGGATGGCTAAAATTTTGTATTCCAACTAGCTTCTGCTATACTTTAAAAAAATTTGAACACATTATTAGATTATTCTTCATACATTTGCCAACAAGTTCAAATCATGTTTAAACAAAATTAAAACACATTACAATGATAACTTAAGCTTCAAAGAAAGAATGACAATCTACAAGAATGCTTAAATCAAATCCATTAGTGACTGATCAAAATAATGATCTCCAATATAAATCACTCTTACATATAGTTAACGATTTGCTAGATTGGAAATACAAACTAATCTAGTTTTCTGAGCATTTCAAGTCATATTTTTAATGGATAGACTAACCATCCATCTTATAATTTACAAAAGCATGGCAATTCAGTTCCAAGACTACATTTTTGAGGGTTTTGAATGGTATGCCGAACATTTAGGTATACCAAACTTTTATGATTTTTTTTTAACATTATGAAGTATGATAAAGTCATTGTGATCAATAAGTTGCAAGTTTGAATGGTGATTTTTTGACCTTTTTTTGTGTGATCTTAAGTTCAGTAATGTCTTCTCCTTCACCAAAATCTTTTCGTATTGGGATATACTAAAGTTTGGTATACCGAAATTCTTTATACCGAAACTTTGATGATTTGGTGCACCAAAGTGTTGATATACCAATGATCAGCATACTGAACTTCGGTGAATACCAATATTATATATATATATATATATATATATATATATATATATATAATTGACTTGTATCAGACTTGCATAAAATTGACGATATACTTAATGTTATATAATGTCTAATACCATTATAATGCCCTATTTATTATGATACAAAACTTTTCATCCAAAATTGCAAAGATTGGGGCCAAAACTAGCCCAAAAGATAATACTACACACCTAAAACATATTTAAGATATTTTGAATGTTTAGGAGGTCCCGTTCACACGGCCGATAATAGCGAGGGAGGTTCCGTTAACATGGTCGCCGATCGAAATAGTTAAGCAAAATAAAATGGCCGATCGAAATAGTTGAGCAAAATAAAATCGACGATCATTTTGAGTTGATTCACATGGCCGCGGATTGAAATAGTTGAGCAAAAAAAAACCGACGATCAATTTGAGTTGAACCTTTCCACATGCTTTCTTCTGCAAGATCATTTTGAGTTGATTCACATGAGCGTCGATCGAAATAGTTGAGCAAAATAAGACGGCTGATCATTTCGAGTTGAACCATTCCACATGCTTTCTTCTGCAAAATCATTTTGAGTTGATTCACATGGCATGCTTGTAGCATGTCGCTAGCCGGTTTCCACAGCCCTATAAATTGCCATGGCCGCGTACTAATGTATTCATCTTCTCTTCTCTTTTCAATGTCTCTTCTAATGGCAGTCGCAGTTCTAAAGGTTACTGGACGGCAGCTACCATCCTCACTCCCACCACCCCCGGCGATCAAGCGCTCCGTTCCGCCGCTACCATCCCAACCCCCACCCTCGGCGTTCACCTCCTCCGAGGGGGACGGGGTGTTCAAGCGCGGCTTGATCCCGATTACGATTCTGCCTCCTCTGCCGCCTCTTCCAACACCTCCATCCCCACCCCCTCCGACGATCACCGCCTCCGAGAAGGAGGAGGTGTTCAAGAGCCACATGATCCCGATTCCGATTCTGCCTCTGCTGCCGCCGCTTCCAACACCTCCATTCCCACCTCCTCCAGCGATCACTGCCATCCGAGAAGGAGGAGGTGTTCAAGCGCCGCACAATCCCGATCCATCCGATTCTGCCGCTGCTTCTGACACCTCCATCCCCACCCCCGGCGATCACCGTCCAGTCATGTGAAGGTCTGGTCCGTTCCGGTCCAATTGTGTTGCGTCCCTTTTTATTAATAAATTAGAGGGATATTTTTCTAGATCTAGATTAAGTTTAAGTGTCCAGTCCAGTCCTGTCCAATCATGTCCTGTCGTGTTGTCAAGACTTTAAACTTTGTTTGATTTTGCCTGATTTTGCACTTGTTTAATGGAAGTTGTCTTTTGGGTTTTCGGCTATGGTATCTTATTAAATCAACTATTGGGTTGGAGTTTATCGGGTTCGGCTTCGGATTTATGAATTTCGGATTGTATTCATGTTCGAGTTCAGATTTAGGAGTTTCGGGTTGTATTCATATTTGGATTGGATTCAGATTGATATTTTTTTTAAAAAAAAAATCTAATTTGATCTGATCCTTCTAATTTGAAATTCTAACTAATTTTACTACATTATTGATAAAATAGGGGGTTTATATTAAAGCATTTAAGAAATTATGAATATATATTTAGTGAATAAATGTAATAAGAATATAGTTATATTACTGTAGTTTTAAAATATGATACAAAGATTGACAAACCGAAGTTAGATATAAAGAGCTTTAGTATATTGAAGTTCAATATACGGAACTTTAGTATACTAACACTTAGTAAACCAAGACTTTTGTACACGAAAACTTCGGTATAATAGAAAACTTTGGTATACCGAAGCTCGATATACTGAACTTTAGTATACCAACAACACCAAATCTTAAGTATACTGAAGTTTCAATATACCAAACTTTATTATACAAAATTTTTGATATTATTTTATTTAAATTAAAAAATGAAGAATATATAAATTTCAAAATACATAACATAAAATTTCAACTTAGATGTAAAGCTCAAAGAGAGTACACAACATCACCTTACTCACCTTTTTTGCTCCAAGATGGTATACACAAGTTATCTCACAAGAAATTCTTGATTAAAGAGGTCTTAAAATTGTGATGTTTACATGTTAGTCCATAATTATGGAATTTGCCTTTAAGGATTTCTTCCAATTTTCCTATTTTGGAGAAATTATTCTATGTTTGTTCCTTCTCCGGTAGTTTTTTCAAAATTTTTTTGCTCATGGTATTATATTAGAGCATGGAACGACCATGGCCAACCCTTTTGCCTCAATCACACTATCAACAAGCCTCCCACCCATCTAATTCAACAGCTTCATTAAACATGATGATCATTTTTTCTTATTATTCAACATAACATAAAATAAATGAAATGGTGTGTCGGGGTTCTAGGGGTGTCCGACATCTAAATATGTATCGGGGTTCTTTAGAGTGTCTGGCGTCCGAGAATTGAACACAGAGAAGCAGTGTTCTCGGGGATGTCGGGAGTCTGAGTCTGTGTCGGGGTTATCGTTAATGGCAGCGCCCTATTCATCAAATTTTCGAGGCGGGTCGTGGTGGCGTTCGAGGCCTTAGAGGCCAGCTCCAAGACGGCGCCCATGGAGTTGGATGCCTTCTCCCCAACTTGCTCTCTCTCAAGTCTCCTTCCTCTACGGATGGATGTCTAAGCATAGCCTTCAAGTTCACAGAGATGGACTATATCGCTAAGGTCAAGTATTCCCCTGTTCTCTTTGAATCTTACAACTTGCTTGATCTTTTGGGGATTTTCGCTTTTTCAAAGGATTAAGTTCCACCAAAAAGTAGCGTCCCCCTTTAGTTTTGGTCAAAATTGACAATAAACTGATTGATCTATATGCCTTCTTCATCTTGGTATCTGTCGATGTGTTTGCGATCACACAACCTCAAAAGAGTCACATTTGTATGCGTCTAAAACAAGGCTGATTATGTGGTGTGAAATTGTGATTCAAGGACCAAAGTGAGCACCGGCTATTGTTAGTCTTTCTCCATCCTTACCTAGAATTCTAATAGCCATTTACTCATTTTTCATCAATTGAACTACATGTAATTGCTCTTCAATATTAGTATAGAAGTTTTTATTTTATCCTTCTTAGTATTTCCAGACATCCATCTCAACATGGCTTAAGACTTTTAAAGTGTCTTTATATATGTACCTTCAACTCTGCTTAGCTATAGTACATTAAGACAACTTTAAACTAGATGTTAATTTTTAATTTTTACAAGGAAAAGATCTAGAAGTCAATGGTTATACTGTGTAGATTACCACTCTCACGCTGTGTTGATCACCATCTCATGTGTCAATCACCATCTTGTCCTTAGGAAATAGACAAGCGTGACTGTCCAAAACAAAGATAAAACATCTTTAACAACTTTTAAGAAGAAAAACAAAGATAAAAATGTGATGGATGACGATCTAGCAATTTCTACACTGAGCATGCGGTTAGTCGCAACAGAATCAAAGATTCAAAGGCTTGCTAGGCAATCAAGAGGACTTGTTATATACTCCTTCCTTGGTGATTTCATGATTCATTGTTGTTTCTGTGTGTTTACCTTGTGGTATTGAATAGATTGATGATAATGCATTGGGTAGATAATTTTATCAGACAACTTATATTTTTATTATTTTTGAAAACACTTCAATAA
Organism: Zingiber officinale; assembly: GCF_018446385.1. NCBI lineage: Eukaryota > Viridiplantae > Streptophyta > Magnoliopsida > Zingiberales > Zingiberaceae > Zingiber > Zingiber officinale. Next base: position 120,139,707 of record NC_055999.1, read on the forward strand.
CTATTCTGATAATATGTTCATTGCTTCCAGTACTTTATTTACTTTGCAACTTCGGTGCCTGTGTTGTTGCACAAGGTGCAATGCAAAATGATAAAAACCTACTGACAGAGTTTGGACATTGAATGCCGACTCCATAGATTTGTGTGCAACATGTATGGAAGATGAAAAAGCATGTTCTCATGAGATGTATTTACCAGATGAATTTTTATTATTTCTTCCATTCAAAAAGAGAAACTATATCTTAAGAGTTTTTCCAGACCAAGCTTCATCCCAGCTTCATTTCACCTGAATGCTTAGGCAAGCGGCAACACTGGTTTCATCTCTAGTTTAATCCCATTTTCAATTGCATTAGCTTTGGCTTAGAAAGCCATGCATTGAGGAGAAAGGAACCTCCATAACCAAGTCCAAGCGTTATCTATGCTTATGCTACACTTATCATGAGGTTTTACCCTATTTTTTAGATGTCAATATATTTATTAACTGGTTTCTTTCTTTTCTGTTACTTTCTAGTGGATTCTGAATATAGGTTGAAGATTTATATGAAGCATCAAAATCAATCTCAACTTTAAACAATTTGCTCGAGTTAGATATTCAATAGGACCGTGTGAAACAAGGTGGCAGCCATTCACGTAATCAAGGTGTTGTTTGAGCAGATTCTTGAAAAAGAGTATGGACATAAACTCATACCTTTCTTTTCCATCTGTAATATGCATGCTAAACATTATATTATGACATAATAAAAGGATGGCTAAAATTTTGTATTCCAATTAGCTTCTGCCGTACATTAAAAAAATTTGAACTTTATTCTTCATACATTTGCCAACGAGTTCAAATCATGCTTAAACAAAATTTAAACACATTACAATGATAACTTAAGCTTCAAAGAAAGAATCACCATCAATAATTATGTTCAAATCAAATCCATTAGTAACTGACCGAAATAATGATCTCCAGCGTAAATCATTCTTACATGTAGTTAAGGATTTGCCAATTTGAAATATAACCAAATCTGCTTTAGTTTTTATAGCTTATTGGACACAAACACCCTTAAAAAATCTTCAAATGCCTGATGTTATAGACACCCCATTGTTTGCACCATCCCTACAATACTTATTACGAAAGCATTATTAACTTTACGGGAGGAAAAATGAATCAGACCATCCGATCCTAGTCAATTCAAAAAAAAAAAAAAAAAAAGGTTCGGATTAAAAAATTTCGAATTTGGATTGAAGGATTTTCGGATTGAATATTTTTGAGTCATATATAGATGGACCCGAGTTGACCTTAATTTAGAGTTTAGTGATTTGTTGGATTAAATTTTATTTTATTTTAAAATTTAACATGTGTTATCTATGTTAATAGATGATAATGATGGAGTATTGAAAAAAAAGTAAAAAAATATAGAGAAAATAGAAGAAGAAAAAGTCTATTTGAATAAGATTTTTTGGATTATTCAGATCGGGTTTGAATTTATCAGGTTTGAATAAGCTTTACATCTAAGTTGTAAATTTAGGTTACATTATATTTTGAATTTTCTATGTTCTTCATTTTTAATTTAAATAGAATATTATCAAAAAATTTGTATACAAAAGTTTGGTATACCGAAGATCTTTATACCAAAATTTCAATATACCGAAATTTTGGTATACCAAGTGTTGGTATACTAAATTTCGGTATACCAAAGTTCTCTATTATATTGAAATTTTGGGTACAAAAGTGTTGATTTACCAAAATATGGTGGTTGGAGTGAGGATGCTAGGTCTCGTCCAGTAACCATTAGAACTACGACTACCATTAGAATTGCGGCTGCCATTAGAAGCGACATTGAAAAGAGAAGAGAAGATGAATAAATGAATACATTAGTACGCGGCCATGGCAATTTATAAGGCTGTGGAAATCGGGAAGCGGCAAGCTACAAGCCTGCCATGTGAATCAACTCAAAATGATCTTGTGGAAGACGACATGTGGAAATATTCAACTCAAAATGATCGACCATTTTATTTTGCTCAAGTATTTCGTTCGGCTGTTTTGTTTTGCTCAAGTATTTTGATTGACGGCCATGTGAACAGGACCTCCTTCGCTATTCTCGGAAATAGCTATTCTCGGAAACAGGGAAGAGCTTGGTCGAGACGTCACAAGGGATGCGACACGACTAGACTGGACTAGACTGGATGGGACGACCTTTACACAATTGGACGGTGATCGCCGAGGGAGGCGACAGTGGCAGGAGCGTAGGCAGGGGAGGAATCGGATGGATCGGGATTATGCGGCACTTAAACACCTCCTCAGAAGAGGAGGTGGTTATCGCTAGAGGGGGTGACGATGGAGGTGTTGGAAGCAGCGACAGCAGCAGAGACAGGGAAGGAATCGAATGGATCGGGATCGGGATCGAGCGGCGCTTGAACTCCTCCTCCTCGGAGGAGGAAGCGATCACTAGAGAGGGTGGGGATGGAGGTGTTGGAAGCGGCAACAGTGGAGGCAAGGGAGAAATCGGATGGATCGGGATCGTGCAACTCTTGAACACCTCCTCGGAGGAGGAGGAGGTGATCGTTGGGGTGGGGGTCGAGACGGCTACAGTGGAACGGAGCGCTTGATCGCCAAAGGTGGTGGGAGTGAGGATGGCAGCTCGCATCATATAACCATTAGAATTGCGGCTGCCATTAGATGAGACATTGAAAAGAGAAAAGAAGATGAATAGATGAATACATTAGTACGTGGCCATGGCAATTTATAGGGCTGTGGAAACCGGCAAGCGGGAAGCTACAAGCATGCCATGTGAATCAACCCAAAATGATCTTCCGGAAGAAAGCATGTGGAAAGGTTCAACTTGAAATGATCGGTCGTTTTATTTTGCTCAAGTATTTCGATCAGCCATTTTATTTTGCTTAAGTATTTTGAACTGTGGCCATGTGAACGGGGCCTCTCTTGCTATTCTCGGAAACAGGGAATAGTTTGATCAAGGCGCCAAAGGGACACGACACGACTAGACTGGACGGGGCGCCAAAAGGGGCGTGAACTTCGGTATACCAAAGTTCTCTATTTATTGAAATTTTGGTATACAGAAGTATTGATTTACCAAGTATTGGTATATTGAAGTTCTAAAGTTCTTTATATCAAATTTAGTATGCCGATATTTGGTATATCAACACTTAGTACACTAAAACTTTGGTTCACCGTCGATGTTTGGACAAACAAGCTATAGTGCTACTAATCCTTTCCAAGCAATGAGGTCCCATTATTTTCTTCTACGAGTTAAGAATAAAACCGCCGATCAACTTCCTTTCTTCTTAGAATTGTATAAGAAAAAATTGCAGATCGCATGACTTCCTTTCTTCTTCAAGTCGAGTAAAAATAAACAGTAAAACAACTGATTACATGGCTTCCTTTCTTCTTCAAGGTGAGCAAAAATAAAATCGTAAAATGGTCGAGTTGAGCCTTTTCACATAGCCTTTGTCTTCTCGGATGATTTCCACATGGCTTGCTTGCCCACAGCACCTATAAATTCTGATCTTGATGTTGTCTTCATCTTCTCTTCATCATGTCTCTCATAGCAGTAGTTCTGATTTTGATGTTGGTTATTTGACGCTGGATGTGAACTCCAATCATCCCTGGCCCGACCCCCACCCCCAGCGGCAATCACTACGCACATCCATCCCCCCGACAATCACCTCCTATGAGGAGGAGTCTTCCAAGTGTCGCCGATCTTATTAATTCCCATTTCAATGTCGTTGCCACCACCTGCATCGCCACCCCCGATCATCGCCTCTGACGAGGAGGTGACAAAGTGTCGCCTCCTAGGATCAATCCAATCCCCATTCCAATTCTCTCACAAGAGCCACCGCCTCCGCTGTGAAGGTCGTCTAGTCGTGAAGGTCGGTCGTCCAGTAGTCATGAAGGTCGCTGTGAAGGTCATCCAGTCACCGTGAATGTCGTACAGTCTTGTCACGTGATGTGTCTGTCGTATCATGTCTATTGTGTTGTGTATTCTCTTTGATGTGGGGAAAAAGGCATGTGAGGAGATGTCATGTATTCTCTTTAAGCTTTACATTTAAGTTGCAAGTTTATGTTACATTATATTTTGAAATTTCTATATTCTTCATTTTTTTAATTTAAATATAATATTATCAAAAATTTTGTATACAAAAGTTTGGTATACCGAAGATCATTATATCAAAATTTTAATATATCGAAACTTTGGTATACCGAAGAATTGGTGTACCAAGTGTTGGTATACTAAATTTCGGTATACCAAACTTTGGTATATCAAAGTTCTCTATTATACTGAAGATTTTTAGGTATAAAAGTGTTGGTTTACCAAATGTTGGTATAATGAAGTTCAGTATACCGAACTTCAATGAACAAAAGTTCTTTATATCAAACTTCGGTATGTCAATCTTTGGTATACCAACACTTGGTACACCATAACTTTGGTTCACCGTCAATGTTTGGACAAATAAGCAATAGCGAACTCCTCTGAGGAGGAGGTTATTGCCGCCGCCGGACGCAAACTCCCCTGACCCCCACCCCTGGCGGTGATCACCGCGCCGACGGTTGGACAACCTTCACAGCATCATCGGCAATGGCGGCAATGCAGGTGGTGGCAGCGGAATGGGAATGGGAAAGTGAATCAGAATCCTAGGGGGGCGGTGATTCGTCACTTCCTCTGAGGAGGAGGTGATGACCGGGGGGATGGAGGCGGTGGAAGCAGTGTCGGCGCGGTGATCATCGCCAGGGGTGGGGGTGGGGTCGGGGGAATTCGCGTCTGGCGGCGGCAATAACCTCCTCCTCTGAGGAGTTTGTGTCCGCCGGGAGGTTAGACATAGTGGAAGCAGCGGTGTGATCGCCACCGAGGGTGGTGGTCGGGCGGTCGAGAATGATGGGAGGTCGCTAATCAACATCAGCATCATCAGAACTATTGCTAGAGACATGATAAAGAAGGGAAGATGTTAGGCATCAGCATCAGTGACATCAGAGTTTATAGGGAGTCTGAGCAAACAAGCCATGTGGAGGTGGTTCGACGGTGTTTGCTAGCTCAGCTCTAAAAAGAAAGGTGGTTTTATGCTCAACTTCAAAGAGAAAAGAACGCACCCTCGTGAAAACAAGGGAACGACCTTGGTCACTGGGTTGGTAGAAAAATCTTAACGGTATTAGATTTTAACCTTTTTAAACCTCTTAATGTATAAACAAATAATAAAGACAATTAATTTATTTAAGCTTTACATCTAAGTTGCAAGTTTGTGTTACATTATATTTTAAAATTTCTATGTTCTTCGTTTTTTTAATTTAAATATAATATTATCAAAAATTTTGTATACAAAAGTTTGGTATACCGAAGATCATTATACCAAAATTTTAATATACCGAAATTTTGGTATACCAAAGAATTGATGTACCAAGTGTTGGTATACGAAATTTTGGTATACCAAACTTTGATATACCAAAGTTCTCTATTATACTGAAGTTTTTGGGTACACAAGTGTTGGTTTACCAAGTGTTGGTATAATGAAGTTCAGTATACCTACTGAACTTCAATGCACAAAAGTTCTTTATATCAAACTTTGGTATACCAACACTTGGTACACCATAACTTTGGTTCACGTTGATGTTTGGACAAATAAGCAGTAGCGAACTCCTCTGAGGAGGAGGTTATTGCAGCCGTCGGACGCGAACTCCCTCAACCCCCACCCTTGGTGGTGATCACCGCGCCGACGGCTAGACAACCTTCATAGCATCATTGGCGGCGGCGACGGCAATGCAGGTGGTGGCAGCGGAATGGGAATGGGAAAGGGAATCAGAATCCCAGGGGGCGGCGATTCGTCACTTCCTATGAGGAGGAGGTGATCGCCGGGGGGATGGAGGCTGTGGAAGTAGTGTCTGTGCGGTGATCGCCGCCAGGGGTGGGGGTCGGGGGAGTTCGCGTCCGGCGGCGGCAATAACCTCCTCTTAGAGGAGTTCGTGTCTGCCGGGGGGTTGGACGTGGTGGAAGCAGCGATGTAATCGCCACCAGGGGTGGTGGTCGGGCGGCCGAGAATGATGGGAGGTCGCTAACCAACATCAGCATAATCAGAACTATCGCTAGAGACATGATGAAGAAGAGTAGATGTTAGGCATTAGCATCAGCGACATCAAAGTTTATAGGGAGTCTGAGAAAACAAGCCATGTGGAGATAGTTCGACGGTGTTTGCTTGCTCAACTCTCCAAAGAAAAGTGATTTTATGCTCAATTTCAAAGAGAAAAGAACGGACTCTCGTGGAAATATGAAAACGGCCTTGGTCATTGGGTTGGTAGAAAAATTTTGACGGTGTTAGATTTTGACTTTTTTAAACCTCTTGAACGTATAAACAAATAATAAAAGACGATTGATTTATTTAAGCTTTAATTCAAGTCTGAAAAATGGAGAGATTTGGGCTTGAATTCTTCAACTTAGTCAACCATCAATGTAAATAAAAAAATGAATGATTCATCAGTTAATCGTTCTTAAATCAACTCAACGTTCTTAACCGTTCTTAAATCAACTCAACGTTCTTAGATTTTTTTAATATCTAAAAAAATAAGTATTATACAACTGCATCATTGTCCCGAAGGAGAGCACTTCCTAAAATGACTCACCCAATTTTAATTTTATAAAAATTTTCTCTGACCACCAAAATAAATCTAAATGCACTCATAATTTTTAAACCCACTCCTTACTAGAGAAAAAAATTACACTACTAAAATTCAAACCTTAAATTTCTTAATTATCTATTATTCTGATTCTCAGATGAAAAATAAACCTTAAATTTCTTAATTATCTATTATTCTGATTCTCAGATGAAAAATAAACCTTAAATTTCTTAATTATCTATTATTCTGATTCTCAGATGGAATATTTAGTGTCGCTGTAGATTATTTTAATAAAAATTCAAAGATATATATATATATATATGTTTAAGTGTATAAAAATAATTTTATTATTATTTTAAGGGAGAGTCCCAAAAAACCATTTAGACAAAATTTTAAATTTAGCAATGATTTACTTGTAAAATAAAAAGACATTATTAAAAGAGAATAACTTGCAGAAAACTTGGGTAAAAACACCAGTACCCAAACCAGATATTATCAAAGATTCAAACCTCAAATCCAAGTCTAAAATTGGCTCAATTTTTTTAGTTATTTTTTTCAGATTTCTAAATTTCTTGAGAACTTTCAGATCGTTTAAATTTTAAGAGAAAAGAAAGTAACTACTTTAAAGTATAAATAAATCAATTGTTTTATATGTTCAAGAGGTTTAAAAAGGTCAAAATCCAATACCCAAAATTTTACTACCAACCCAATAACATAATAAGTAGCCCGAACCAATCCCATCTGATTACCAGGAATGACAATTCATGATAAATAATATAAACATAATTATATAATTTTTTATAAAATGACGTTATAAAATGATGACGTCATTTTATAAAGAGAAACAGAAAATATTCAACATCTGTGTGTGTGAGAGAGAGAAGAGAGCATGATGGGGAGACGAGATGAATGAAATACACAAATGAATTGAGTAACCATCACATTACATGTTAATAAGCATGATTAATTAACAGCGCAAAAAGGACAATGAAAAGGCCAATGACTTGATAATGTTGAGATATATTCAAACTAGTATCTAGACAGAGAGCGAGTGCACGTACATAGAATGAAATTCGAGCTGATCATCTGCTTCTCTGGCAATGTCACAGCATGGTGCAGCATTGGTTGGTTTTCTTGGCTTGTTTGTAGAACATCTTCATATGAACAAATAATACAATAGGATCAAACATATCGGTATGATTATCAGGCTTAAATCAACTCTGTAAGGAGTCAAATGGAACAAGGATTGGAATGAAAACATAACAATGTCTATGTGTAACTGTTGAGGTAGAATGTTCATTCCAAGTGTTAAATTTTGGAATGGATGGATTGTGATTTGGATGACACAAAACTCAGCTAGTGCAGTGAAGTGGTGTGCATTTGCATTCGAGCTTCTTAAGCGGAAAAAGTCAATAAATTAAATGAGTACAAACTACTGTGAGTGGTATACTTTTCATAGTCTGTAGGTCACACAGCTTTTTTTATTTGTCTCGGGGGCCAAAGGATAAGAGAATTGTGCGGCAGGAAACAGTCATTAGTACAGGCAGAGTGCTCATCATATTCTATCGATAATGAAAAGCATTCTCTTGAGTCCAAATTCAGCTGATCATCAAGGCCTTCAACTTGCCCTTGTAAAGGTCAGTCTGTGGCCTTTGAGTATTTAACAATACCCTCATATGCTACCGTGAAGTACAAGTATATGTGTGCACGATATAAAGAATGCGTATTAGCAGACCCATGCATGCACATGTTTTTGTTACATTACATACAAAGGTTATCCTACAACCTCTAGGCTAAAAATGTTGTATGTCCAAGAAAGGTTCTAAATGAGTCCGACCAGACATGGAATGCCTCGCTTCCGCCTCACATACATGTATGAAGCATGTATGCGCGCCCATGTGGACATAGTAAGATACCAGTATATCCATGACACAAACACATGCATATTACCCTACGACCTTCTATGTTAAAAACATTGTATGGTCAGGAAAAGTTCTAAGATTGTGACTCTGACATTTCCACTGCTTGGGATAACTGCTTGAACTCATTGCTAACCAGTAAAGTAAAGTAACTAATGAGCTAAAACATAATTTAATAGCAAACCTATCTTTTTACTTATTTCTAACATATCATAGATAATTATTACAGATATAATTAGATTCATATATATATAGTATATTGGTAATGGGTACATTAATAGAAATATACTTGAAGCATTCTAAATAATTATATTCATGTCTGCCCAATTTTCCAGTATATTATTCACCAGCTTTCTTCGAGTATAATAATTACCAGTATTCTGAGTTAGTTCTTGTTCATTGTTGGCCTTTTCTGACACAATCTAAGAAGAATGTGAGGTTTGCTTCCTTACATACATGAGCTCTTGTAAAGCTGAGTGCTAAGTTTGATTTTAAACATGTGTAGTGAACGCATACATTATATGGTGAAATGGTGTATTGTACTGAGACATTCAGCCTGAAATTGAACTAATATATAATAAAGCATATTCAAGCTTACTTGTGATGCTGCGCTGAGATCTGAACTCTTCTCAACCAGGCTATCTAACCTTTCTCCTCGAGCGAGCACACTATCAATAGTTTTATGCTGCATGGATTTTCAAAGAAATGCATAACAATCAGTTGTTAGTAAAATGATAACATTTACTACCTTTTTAGGATAAACCATAAAAAAAAACGATTTAATATCCATAAGATGTAAGAAAACAAATCAATTTGACAGAAGACTAATACTGCATGTTCCTACAATTTCAATCACATGGCACTAAGCAAAGATTTAAAATGAAATAGCAACACTGCGAAGCACGTCCAAATTGCAAATGTGTACATTTCATGAGGAACTATTGTGATGAGCAGTGTAATCATGTAAGCAATGGCAAGATGGATTTCACGGTCTCCTGGTTTAAGTCCAAATGGGAAAGGAAATAAATTATAAATTCATCTTGCAGTATCAAATCACATTTTCTACAGCCCATAGTCTCGTATGGTGAAGTATGAACCTGAAACATAGGAATTTTTATGATTCCAAGCAGGGAACAGGGAATGATTAAGCAGTCAAAACTCAAATTAGTTCACTATGGCTCCTCTATCGAGGATTTTCTTTTTCTTGTTGTGACTAGTTGAGTAGATAAATGAATACCATAAACATAAGCTTTATCACTTTGCTTTTCTCTTAGAATCATTTAAACAAAATAATGAATTTTCCCAAAACATAAAAAAGTAGCAAGAAAATACTTACAAGGATAATCTTAGTTTCATCAAGGTCCCTCTGAATTTTCAGTAACTTATCAGCCTCTGCAGGATCCTAGTAAAAGGGACAAGAGCAAAGTTATTCATTGAAGTTTATGCTATAAAGATTGAAAAAAGGCAGAATAAAATAGTTGGATTGAAAGCGAGTGGCAAAAGTGTGAGAACAACCTCCAATTGCAAAGAAAGAAATGCTATGTGTAAGATAACTTATCACATTATCAGAGGAATAGGAAACAAAAGACAAGCAAAATCATTACTTCAATCAAACAAGATAAGAGGCATCTTGTGCATATCCATAATGTAATTTATTGAAGTTGCCAAACCACACCACATGCTAGACATTGGTGAAAACCAGAATTAAAATAGAGATATACCTGGAATTTTGTCAATGCTTCAGTTAGAAATGACCATGGTTGAGTAGAATCAGTTTGCTGGACTCTCCAAGACTCGCCAAAGGTCTTCTGATATTCATCCAGTACCTTGAACATTAACACTTTGTAAGTCAAGTGCAAATAAAAAATTAGAATATCAAATTCATCGAAATTGTAAAGTTAACTAATATTTTGCAGATATATGTACGTGATTCAAGAAGGGAAGGAAGACAGGAACATTGACTGCGGAACCACATAACAGCTGCCTACGCATTGCAAATAAAGTAGAGAGAAGAAAAGGTGTAATATGACCAGCAAAAAACAAAAAATTGGAACTACCGTGTTTAGAAGAGAAAATGCACTTCGAACTGGATAATGATCATCCATGAAAGCCAAAGCGCAAAGGCCATTTCGGTTATAAGAGTGCACCTTGTACTCTGAAACACCATCAAATAAATACGGAGTTTAACTATTAACCACAATACAACTGAAGAAACCTACCTTGGGAGAGACAAATGAAAACTACAGTAGGCTATAGAAGTCAGCCTCCCCAAATTCAGCTAATTGACGGCGAGTATTATGATTAGTTTGATACCATATTGAGAACTTACAGACAACTAATTTTTCACAAGAACTGGCAAAATTGTATAAAAGAAATAAAATCATGAATTTGAGGAGACATATGCGCATAATTCGCACGAATTGCTTAAATCGTATAAACGAAGCATAAAATACATCGGACCAATCGGATCCGACCAAAGAAAAGACGAGTTTCGGAAGAGGACCTTCGTGCTGCACGGACTGGCGTTGCCCGGGGGTTGTTCGCTTGGCGACGGTGCGGGAGACAAAGAGGATGAACTCCTTGGCGGCCGACCTCTGGAAGTATCCGAAATGGCTGACGTCGGAGGCGTTGGCGAGGACCACGGGATCCGATGCTCCAGAAGAAGAAGATGAGGAGGTATCGCCGGCGCCGGAGGTTTTTAGGACGAGGAGGGCAGTGATCTTCATCTCCGATCCCGATTGGGAAACCCTAGACGAAGTGAGATCAAATCCGCCCTTCTGCGCTTTTGCCTCGTCGTATCATGAGACTGATATTTTACTACTATAATAATCAGCGAACATTGACAGATATTTTACTTAAATTATTTATTCTAGAATTTGTGCATTTAATATTTATTACAACCATCATAAGTTCATAACTATTTTTGGCATCTACAAATTATTTATTTACATTCAATATATATATATATCAAATTCTAAATAACAAAAAAAATTATTTTAAATTATTTTAAAATTTTTAATAAAAAAAAAGTTTGATTGCCTATCGGATTCGGAGTCAATTAACCAACCGTACCGGACATAGATCCGGGTTTAGTTTTTTCAGTCGGAACGGACGGCCCAAGTCCAAGTTGATAAGACTGCTTAAAAATATATAACCAAATCCACCAGTTGAGTGAGAGTCTGTATTATTTAACTGCTGCAGAAAATTTATGAAACGATTAAACAAAAATTAGTGCTTAGAGTTGGCCTAATTGTAGTTGATCCTGAATACGCATACAAATATACAACCTGAGCTGTACATCTAGTTTTCTTTTGCAAAGATACCGATCCTCAATCTTGATCAAACATATCGAGAGCGGGTATTTTTCGAAATCGAGCTCCTAAGCGCGGATCGGATCGTCCTTTGGTCATGCTAACTTCGGTTCTTTTCCGCTTTGATAGGAATCCTTCGCGGTGTATTGTATCGAACAGGTCTCCCATGTCCATACATTGCTGCTGCTTCTTGGAGGCTTCCTGTTTCAAGAATCTGGGAGAAAAGATTCAAATGAGAACATTGTTGTTGTGAACTGTAAGAAATATGTTTGCATCGGGCTAAGGGAAATGTTTGTGACATGATTGAGTCAGACCCACAAAAGCATTTCTCATGGAGTGATAGAAGTTGGTTGCTAAGCCAGGAAAGAAAATCTATCCATCAAAAGATAAGAAATTGAAACCAACTTCTATGAAGGAGGCAACCATCTATTACTACAGACAATTCCACCCTATGCTCTTTCCTGAATGCGAGGACTCAGGAAAGGAAGAAAGTTGCTAAGATTGAGTGGTCGATCAAGCGTTGTTCAGGGAAATCAGAATATAGTAGGTACCCATTATATTCTTCAGGCTACATTAATGCAACTAAGAGTGAAGACCCCTCTAAGTATTATATACATAGTAGATTGCAATGTCTTTCAAGCAGGCAGATCGATACAACCACAATAGACAGTGAATCGCCACACAAACACAACGGGAAAAGGGCAATCAATTTGTTTGAAAAGATATGAAAGTTAAATTCACAAGAAAACTCTTAGTTTTACACCCATATTCGCAAACACATATTGTCAATAGTTGTTAGTAAGTGTAGGATATGAAAAAATAAAAAAATAAAAAAATACCTCTCACGAATCAATTTGAAGGCCTCTAATGTTGCATATGGTAATCCTGTCTTTGGGTCACGATATCTGCATTTCCAACAAAAAAGTTACAAGAATGTAAAATCAATAAAGAAAACAGATAAGATGCAGTGATAAATAGTTAGTTCTCACATGCCATGATTATAAGGGCAAAATACAAATTATCCATTTGAGACAAAGCAAATTTCCCTATCTGAGCAATTTTTCATATTCCACTCCAGAAACTCCACTTCATCATCTTTCTTCTCCTCTTCCCCCTCTCTTATATCATTCCTTTTTTGCCTGTTTCCACACCAAATTCCACCACCAATGGACTAGGATATCATATTCTTCCACTTCTCTTACCTTTTTCCCTCATCTTCCTTCTCCTTTGATGCCTCTGTGTCCCCTCTGTCATCTCCATGAACTCTTCCCTATTCATCTTCCTCTTCACCTATACCCTCTCAGTCCCCTACCTACATTTTCTTCGACAGCAAAAGCCATCACCACATGTTCCATCAATGTGGACTGTGGCATAGGTACAGTGAAGTGTAAATTAGGGACAGTCTCGAGCACTTTCAAGATGAAACAACTATTTTGTGTTTTTTCCATAATAAAATCAGTTTGGAGCATTAGATTCTTTCCAAGAGAATGAAAAACAAAATGACAAAATAATTTATATTTTTCCCAAAAAGAATGGTCATAAGAGTTGGAGGTCATACTTAGCAGGCAATCCAGTCACCACACAAACGGTCTTCTCTGGATCTGCAATGAAAAGCAACATGGTAAACAAAACTAATCATTCATATCCAAAAGTGAGTTGTTAATTAAGACTCCTTAAATGTACTATTTAGAACAAGTGCTGACTATAATATGCTGGAAACAAACAAAAATGTATATAAAAGAAAGATGCAGACTACAAAGAGTAGGCATTGTCTTACAGTGGAAAACTTCCTGTGGACTTACATGAAACTGGTGTTGTAGAAATTTCGTTCTGGAAAGAAGCGCCTTTGATGAATTCTAGATGTGATTCGCCTAACATACCATATGTGAGCAATCAGAATCAGTAAAAAACATGTCAAATTTCTTGATAACAGTATATCCAAATATCAATTCATATAGCCTACAGGAAAAAAGTTGTGTATGCATGTGCGCGCAGGTACTAGATAATGAGCACATGTTTCAGAAAAAGACATACCATCTCTTGATAAAAATCTAATTTGAGGACCATCATAAACTGCTTTATGTACAACAGCCTTCTTCTTGACCTCTTCTTCCCTTGCTAGGACACGTTCCAAATTTCGCAGGTTCATAATTTCTAGATTAACATTAAACATCACTTCTCAGGAGGCTTCTCAGCAGATAAAGTTCAAAAATTTTGGATTGCACTTAACAGCAAATTTGTAACCTGTTTGAGCAGCTTCTAGAAGCATCTCCTCTTGTGTCATCCGTTTCTCCTCACCTTCCTTTTTCCTTTTAATTGGCTGCACAAGTGTTTGAATTCAAATAAATGTATAAGTGCCGATAATACACAAGAAAAGCTTTTAGTTGGAACTTGCAGAAATAGATAATGTGGTCCACAATTGTGTAAACTTCTGCAGCAAAAAATACTGTTTAAAATGCTCCGTGATTATTGTAATATAAACTTACAAATGGTACCCGACAAGAAAAATATTAATTACATTTCTAGAATTAGTTCCATTGATTGCTTGATTGGGATCTCACAGAATTCTTAAGTCCAAATTTCATTAAGTTCCTTCTGTACTTAGTAAAACTTCCATGGTCTATCTGGCAGCAGCAATATGGTAACTCAAGAAACAAGAGATATTTGAAGTGATAGCCAAGTAGCATGCATGATTAATGACAAATATGAATACCACAAGCAGGATTAATTAACCATAGATGATGTTCAGTTGAGAAAAAAAAAATATTACCAACCAAGAATTTAGTAAGACCAGAAGAAATGAGAACCCTTAGAAGGAGCTAAAAGTATTATTCATTCAAGTATATAAATAGTGATTTGCACGTTAAGTTGTTATCTATAAAACTTGTCAATCACTCACTTTCTTCAAGAATAATACTTTTAACAACAAATTAGAACTGACCAAAAGGACACATAGTGCAAAACCAAAAAACAAAACAAAAGAACTCTACGCAACTGTTCATTCTTTGCAATTACCTCAAAGACGATGAAGCTTATCTAACAGATGCCAACATGCAAATATAATCTACCTTCATAGACGCCTGCAATGCTGCACGTATTTCTCTTTCTGCTTGCCTAACAATAACTGCTGTTCTAGTTGATTTTCGCACTGTTCTTTCACCTTCTGCGTCATCAGGTAAATCCTGATTTTCAGAAGGGGGAGATTTCTCAGATAATTCATCTTTTGGAGTCGTTTCGAGCTTTGCAAGAACCTTTGTTTTGCTTTTCTTTTTTGGTATTGTCTTCCCAGGGAATATTAGCCGTTTTTTGACAGGTAATCTTTCAAAAAACATAGAAAAGGTATCAGCAAGAGTAGAAAAGGCTAAGTCCTTTAAAATGACTTGTATCTATAAGCTGAAGGCATTACTTGTCTTCTGCAACTACTTCAGTTTCATCATCAGGTTCAGATTCCTGGTGATAGAAGCAAGTAAATTGAAGCTTAAAAACATAGAATGAGAAGAATTTTGTCAAGTACAAATGTACAATCAACTATTAACAATTCCAAGCTATTGCATTAGTAAAACTAAAGCACAAACAAAAGAAAATTAGTACAATTCTCACATCATCAACAAAGTCACTATCAAACTCATCAGCAACTTCAGGCTCTTCTTCATAATTTTCATCATTCTCTTCCTGCAGAGAAGATCACAGATCCTTTAACATTGGTACTATAAAGCATAATGAGATCAATGAAACAGTCAAACAAAGAGAACCCACATCCAGCTTATCAATAAGACAACAACCAATACATCATGGAGTCTGAAATTAGAGGGCACCTTCACATGAGAATATTTATTAAAATACATATTTTATAGGCAACACAAATTTGGCCAAATGGTAATGAATTTTGGGATAACATCCAGAAAAATCTAATGCATCATTTACAAAGAAAATAAAGATATTGGAGTCAGTTATGCAGATTTCCGAGGAATATAAAAATAACATGTATTACCTCCATAAGAGCATCTTGATTCCAAAATACTTCATCCTGTTCAACCTCTTCATTCAACAATTTAGTCATTCTATAAAACACAAAAGTTAATGTCAAAAAGAAAACTCTGGATTCCGTCAGACCACTAATTAACTAGAACATACATGACTGTAAGAAATAAAAATGAGAACCGAAAAGCAAGATTAGATTTGAGAACAAATAAATTCACAAAGTCTCACTTCAACATTATAACATTAGAAATGGAGGTCCATACTGAAAACCAAAAATTGCAATTAAAGGGAAATTAAATAGCTTGTATGGGAAAGAATATATGTTACTTCACATGTGCTTGTTGATATAAAAAATAACATGATATTTTCTAGCATACGAAACAACATAGACGAGTATTGGAATGATATAATATGTAACATATTTCCCTTCGTATCGTACTTCACATCTAATAGCAGTACAGAGAGGAACTGTGTTTCTTAGGACTAGTACAAAGGTCAATTTTGATCACAATGAACTCCAACATGTTTCCAAACAAAATCATGCTAAAGCATTCAAATTTTCCAGAATGCAAAATGATCGGCAATTATTTTTAAAGCATAGTTCCGGCACTGAAACCCTTCATTTGGGGCTTCCCCTCCAATGGAAGTGCAGAAAGGAATCGCTTCTATAGCCCGGAGTAATCATCTGGAACTTGAGCTATAGCAACTAGGGCTAAGAGTATCCAGTAGAGCTGCGGGATCTACTGAGGGAAATAGAAAATGAGAGAAGACGACCACCTTTTTCCTCTGGTAGCTCGAGAGGAACGATCAAGGAGGACTAGCTCCTCTTCGGAATCCGCCATGGCTGCCTCTCTCTCTCGCTCGTTCGCTAGGGGGAAGAATGAACGAGAGCGAGAAATTGAACCGGCACGAGTCGGACTGAAAAGATGACGGGTCAATAATGTTTAAAATAATAAAATTAAAAAAAAATACTATCTTTCTTAAAAACTAATATTGTCGTTCTTTTTTTTTTAAACCAGACGGTTGTCATTTAAGATTTTATCCGCTATAAATTATATTATTTAGCATATAAAAATTTTAAAATTAAAAAATAAATTTTAAATATGCACAGAGTGTGGCATAAAATCTAAGGCATATTAAATCTATCTAAGGCATATTAAATCTATCTATAGAGTAGTCATCGCATATAAATTAGTATTCTTGACTCGTAAATGAGATAAAAGAACATTCACATATATAAAGATTTTATTTTAAATTTTAGATACGGTAACTAAAAATGTTCTATATAGAGATTTCATTCTCTAAATTTAAATTTAATAAATAATAATTCTTTAAATTTAAGGAATGAAATCTCTATTATAAAAATAAAATAATATTTCTTTTTAATTTTTATCTTTTTACTTAATCTTTTCAATCTCTTTGGACTCATTATATAAATATAATAATTAAAAAAAGAAGAAAATAATAAAAAAATTAAAAAAAATATGAAAATTTTAGAATATTTGATATAATATGTAATGAAAAATGATTATATAAATTTAATAAAGTAGGTCATTTACTCTAAATTTTAGATATAGTAATAGAAAAATTGATGTGGATGTTTTAATAAGCATGTGTCAAGCTAGATGCACTAATACAACATATTTTTTTATACAAAAAATTAATTTAATTTTATATATCAGAGCTGTATTTAATCTTAACTAAAAAATTGAAAAAAATATATATTTTCTAATATTGTGACTTAAAATATTTATAAAGTTTCTTTATGTTTAGTATTGTCAATCCTAAAATATAAGAGACAATGCATATTTTTATATAAAAAATAATCAAAAAATTATTAATAAATAATAAAAGTATTTTTAATGTGAAAAGAAAAAAAAAAGACAAACTTCAGTAAAATTAGTGAGTAAAGAATCAAAATTCTTAATAAAATACTAGGAAAGGAATATATATAATTTAAATCATATATTAATTATTATTATTTTAAGTAAAAGACCGTTATTGGCAAATCAAAATATATATATTTTTTATACTATAACCCAAACTAACTAAACCATACCATAGACCACAGATTTTTTTTTTTTTAACTCTCAATTATACTTATGAGATTTCACCATTAGGATTTATAAATTAAATTCTAATATTGAATATAAAAAATTTTAAATCAAATTTATTTTTAAATTTGCACAAGGTATGCAGACATAAAATCCTTCTAACATTGGGTTGTCGAACACCTAGTGATCAAATTAATTTGAAAATACTGAAACTTCAGATCTATGAGAGCATTTGCAAACGCTATTAACGCTTATATATATATATATATATATATAAGATCTAGCTGCTTGCTTGATCAAGAGAACAGCAATTGGCAACGATCATAACTGACATATCCTCTAAGCCGGCAGTACTACTAGCTTTGTGAAGGCGCACCACACTTTGAACAGCTTCCAAATGTCATACAAACATTGATCTTGAAGCTAGTAATTTCTTAAGTTCAGTCGCTGCCTGAATTTCAAACATTTGCAAGAGGACAACTGGAAAAATTATAGTACAACGATAGAGTGCATCAAAATGAAAATTGTCTAGAAATACCTTTTCACTAAAATCAAGGCAAGATTGGCACGTCTTCTCGACGGAGAGAAGATATATATTATTCTGTTCATTTATAGATGAAACAACGGTATTGCAAAAGACAACCTATTGTCACATCTTCTAATAAAAAATATTGCATATCTTGGAAGCTTAAGAAAAAATACATATGGATTTGATAATTGAAGAATCGGATGGGCCACTGAGTACTCATAAAGCAGTCCTTACTTCAAGGCCACCTATTTTTAACGGCACATTTCATTATAATTTCAAAGAAAACTAATAAGGATTAGTAAAATTATAGGATATGTCAATGGATGAAGTCTCGACACTTCTTATATTCATGTATGAGACCATTAAAATGATGAATTTTTTTTGAAACATGCTCTTATATTGTTGACTGCTCAAGAGAAATATGATATGAAGGATCTCAAAGACTGTTGTCAAGTTTTTTGACATCATGCAACATTCAAAAATCAAAGTTCTAAGTGAACTTCTTCACAACCGTCTCTCAGATGCTTCATGTTATACTTCTCTTTAGTAATCAACAATGTAAGAACATGCTTCGAGAAATTTTTCATGTTTAATGGTTGATCCTCTTTGAGAGCTTGCGAGATGAAGCGTTGGGCAATGAGAGCCGGTGATGAACTATAACTCTAATGCCGACGAACAGAGGAGGGCCCGAGAAACTCACAGCGGACCTCACAAGAGCTTAGATACAAGATAATAGATCCGAGAAAATCAAAGCGGATCTATGAACAATGCTTCGCAAAAACGAACTCCGGCGAGGTACCCCCTGGAAAAGTGAGCTCCGATGAGGAACGCCGTGGATCAGCGAAGGTTCGACGGTCCAATGGATAATCTCCCCCTCCTGCGCACTATGAGACCAACTAACAAAGCGTTAGCGACCTAAGACCGGGATGAGAATTTCTAGCTAGGCTCTCCGACGCTCAAGTCAGTCTCTCGGAAAAGAAGAAGTACGGAAAAAAAAATGAGATTAGGGTTTGATTCTTATGCAATACGTATGTTTGCATACCTGGCTAGTGGAAAGGATTCCCCTTTTTATTCCACCTCATTTAACCTCCAGAGTCATGAGGTGGACCCCAGTTTGTTAAGCTTTATTAAGAGATGACGTAAGCCGAAACTGCATTAATGGTTTAAGGAATTTTTTTCTTACCTCAGATGTACCTTCTTTGTCGTTTAACATATCTGTGAGACTTCTAGAAGCTATTTGAACGTCAAATTAATTAAGTTGTCATATGACCACATATGGTTCGCCCGTTACACACGCTTGGTTAGTCACATAAACTCATTTTATATATATGAGAAATATTTTCTGTTGTACTAATCTCGACCGATATTCTACACTCGATCGGTTATTTATACCCGACCAAGAATCTACTATTATAAATATGCCAGAAACTGTGCAAGGTTGAAGACCTTTATCCTCGATCTACTTTTCGTGCTCGGCCGATTTATTGAGCTCGACCGATCATGCCTTATCGACCGAGATTAATGTTGGATGCTACTCGGAATTCCGTTCTGGTTCCCCTGTACAAAAATTTGTACAAGTACAAAATTTTTCCTAGCAACCCATGTGTTTTTCAAAAGTTAAACTTGAATTGCAAACGAAACTTAACATTATTAATCCAAGTTCAACCCATGTGTTTTTCATAATTTAAACCATATTACAGAAGTTGATTAAATATCTATTTCAAGGATTGGCTTCCAGGTCGTTGGCGAGGTACTCGGCCTTCTTGCTTATGGGATCATCCACAACTTTCTAGACAAAGCCTTTCAAAGAAATTGAATATTTAAACTCCTTACAATAAACCTTAGGTTTAACTATAGAGAACTCAATTGAAGCACAAAATTGATAGCCTTTTGTGTTGGTATTTCAGGATTCATATAAAGAAAAACTAAACTAGTTTCATTACAGAATAAAAAACTAGTTGTACATTTCTTTGTAGACAAAGACCTCTTAATCTTCTGCTATATTTCTTTGTAGCCTCTTCTGCTGTACAAAGAAAACGAGGAGAAGATTTTGAAAAAGGTATTTGACTTCCTAGGTGTAATAAAGGAGGGAATGGAAAGAAAATATAAAATAACATTAGAAATCATAACTTGTTAAAATTCAGAATATACCAACAGACTATGATATCGATTTACCTTATAGGCAGGCCGGAACTTAGAAATTTCACTAAATTCAAACCCACCCGAATTCATACACAAAGTATCTTATGTAGTTATTTCTTACACAATCAGCTACGTGCTTACACATGCTTTTGCTCTCAAGTATACACACGAAGCTTTGATATCACTACTAGTAACTTTGTAACCACAATAAGGAAGGGAGAATATTTTGCTCGGTACTGTGGCAGGTAGAAAAATCTATCGTTCAATGGAATCTCATTTCCGTTTATAGACGCCAGATTGTGTTTCCACACTTAAATGGGAGCAGGAAATAGAATGTCAGCTTGGGCAAAGAGAAGAGATTTGCCCTGTCCTCTAGAGTTTGTGGGGGTCCCCCTCACAAACAAGTGACTGAAAGGTCCTCTCCGACCTAATCTGAGCCAACTCGGCTTGTAGAAGATCCACCTCAGCTTTCTGCCGATCCAGAGCTCGTTGCTATTGAGATATTAGTAAACTACCCGCATAAGCTTTTCTGTTTAGATCGGTCACCTCTGAGATATGCTGGATCCTTAGAGTATCTAGCTCCTCGGTCTTTTGCTTCAAATCCGAGTAGGCTTTGTTCCTCAAAGCCATTTCTGACTGAACCTGTGATTGAGCTGAGAGTAGACGCACCTCTAATTCTTGTTGAGGGAAACGATGTAAATCTAGGGCTTGCACGACCTCGTGTAAGAATTTCTCCTTCTCGCGTAGTATTTGATCCTAAGGAGGGGGTTCTGAAGCCATGACTCTCGGTAAATCTTAAGAGGAAAGTAAGACTACAAGGGGCAAAGGTGAATGAGGAAGGAAGCAAGAGCACAACTCTATTTAACTTGCCAAAAGAGTCATGAGATCACTGTAGGAGGAGTCACAAGATCACTGTAAAAGGAGTCACGGGATCATTATAAAAAATGTCACAAAACCATTGTAAAAGTTATCACGGGGTCACCACAGAAGGTATCAAGAGGTCAGAAATAAACTTAGGTCTAGTCAGTCGGCTACACCTCCTTCGACTAAACTTGAAGGGGAGGCTAGTGATATGGGTTATGATAAGTGGATCCTTTGTAAGAGAGAAAAAGGGGAAATAAGGACAAGGAAGACTGAAAAGAGCACGATAAGGATATAGTAGGCCACCCGAAAAAAGTGTGGCCAGGTAAGAGTGTTGCTATGCGTTTGGCAAGCAAAGACCGGTCGAACGTAATAGATCGACCAAGCATATGAGTTTGGCAGGCAAAGACCGACCAAGTGGAAGAGATCGACCGAACGTAGAAGCAGTTAACCTTAAGATGTCCAGAATGTTTATATACGCTCGACGAGTTAAGCTCGGTTAATAAGGCATGATCGGCCGGACTCGATAGACCGGCCGAGCACAGAGGCATTTAGTCTCGCACGACCCTTAGCATACGGTCGACCAAGGGAAGATCGACCGGGCAATAGTGGTTGTATACGCCCGACTGGTTAATCTCGGCCAATAAGGTATGATCGGCCGGGCTCGACAGACCGGCGAAGCACATAGTCATTTAGTCTCGCACAACCCTTAGCATACGATCGACCGAGGGAAGATCGACCGGGCAATAGTGGTTGTATACGTCTGACTGGTTAATTGTTAGAATGTATACTAAAAGTCTAACTTTTGTATAAATATTTATTTTGAAATGAAAATCACATTGGTCAAATGTCTGCATTTAGTTAAATACAGTTGTCCATTTAATTTATATTGTAGACAACATGATATGTGGTGTCTACATAGAAGATCATTTTATCAATTCCTTATAAATTATAAATAGAAACTCACAACCAAGATGGATTGGGACAAACCATTGGAATGATTGCAGTGTAATTTGGTATTAGTTTATCTTGACTATAAAATTACACTAGTACACTATGTGTGTATAGAGCATGACCATTTGAGGTTGTTCCTTTTATACTGACTGCATAAAAGAATAGAACCTCTGTTATTATGGATGTCGTACTCTTAATCCCGATATAATAACAAGCACATGTACTTAGTATTTATTTCTTTAATTTATCAAAGGGTGAGATTTATTCGTTAAATCAATATGCCTGATAAGTTGGGAAATAATATTATTTATATTGTGTGTTGTTGATTTTAGAAAGAAACTGTGTCCTATTTATTAGGATGATGATATCCCCTTGAGGAGCTTATAAGTATTGTCATGTAAACCCTGCAGGTGGACTTAGTTCCGACATGATAATGAAATTGAGTGGTACTACTCTTGGAGGTAGATATTAATTGAGTTGTTAGTAACTCATTTAATTAATGAACATTCGATATTTTAAACACAGGAAAATTAACACACTCATGATGAGAAGAAGCTCATAATGTAATATGGGATTGGTGCGGTAGTTCAATAATAACTCTTTAGTGGTATGAGTTATTATTGATGAACTTGAGTTGGGTGTTCAGGTCGAACACAGGAAGCTCAAGCTCATCAGGAGGTCAAAATCAATTCCTACTCTAGGTCCATGTTGTAGCTTCTATGTATAAAGTCTCACATCCACCCAAGTCATCCTCATGGCCGCCCACATCCTTGCTTGGTGCCCAAGCAAGGTCGGCCAAGATGGGTTTAAAAGTGGATTTTTAATTTTTTTAAATCTTTCTTTTTTAGTCATCTACAATGTTTTAAAAGAGATATTTTAAATTTTAAAAACTTTCCTTTTTTTTTGAAGTCATCCACATGGTTTTAAAAGAGAGTTTTAAATTTAAAAATCATTCCTTTTGTAGCCATTTACAATGATTTAAAAGAGAAATTTTATTTTTGTTAAAACTTTCCCTTTTTGTAACCATGATTTAAAAGAAAGGTTTTAATTTTAAAAATCTTTCTTGTTTGTAGCCATCTACAATGTTTAAAAAGAGGATTTTTAATTTTAAAACTTTCCTTTTGTAATCATCCACAATAGGAAATTTAAAAGAAAGATTTTAATTGTTGTTAAAATCTTTCCTTTTTAGTCATTACCAAGGATTATAAAAGAGGATAGATGGTGCCTTAGAGGAAATAATCATCTACACTGTTTCTATTCCTCTTCTATTCTCCTTGTGGTCGACCCCCTCATATTCTTATTCTCCCTTTGCTTTCTCACCTAAGGCCGGCGACATCAAGAGGCTTCAACCATCTTGTGGTCAGCGGGTTGCAAGGAAGAAAGAAGAACAAGAGGTGGTGCTCCTAGCTTTGATCCCTTGGTGGCCGAAAGTCTTGAAAGAAAGAAGGACTTGGATGATTTTTACGTCTTGGTAGATCGTCGCTCACACGACGTCCAAGAGGAGGAGAGGAATACAGCAGAAGATCAAGAGGTTTTTAAGCTACAAAGAAAGATATAACTAGTTAATTGTTTCCGTTGTGTACTAATTTATTTTTCCTTTGTATGGATCCTGAAGTACCAACACAAAAGGCTAGCGATCTTGTGCTTTGATTGAGGTCTCTGTAGTTTAACCTAAGGTTTACTGTAAGAAGTTTAAATATTCAATTTTTTTGAAAGGCTTTGACTAGGAAGTGGTGGATGATCCCATACCCAAGAAGGTGAGTGCATCGCCAACGACCTGGAAGTCAATCCTTGAAATAGATATTTAATCAACTTCTGTAATATGATTTAACTTCTGATGAACACATGGATTAAACTTGGATTAATAATATTAAATTTCGCTTACAATCCAAATTTAACTTCTGAAAAGTACATAGGTTGTTAAGAAAAATTCTATGCTTGTCCAAGGGAAGGAGAGAGTAGATCGAGGAAGGGGAGGGACTTTAGGAGGCTATATCAGCAGTAATAATTTTGGTTATTTAACTATTTTCAATTGTGTTAATAAAGTTTTGTTGTTCACGCTTTACTCCTTACAAACTCTTTGATTATCTTCAAAATGTCCATACCATCGTCATTGTTTTGCTCATTTTGTTATTTCTTGCGGTTGCTACTGATTATTCCTAGATGGTAATATAATTTAATTCCAAGAGAGAAAAAATGCATAAATAAAGGGAAAGGAAAGTGACCAATTTCTCAAGACTTTGAGCAGAGAAATGCCCAAGAATCCAAGTAGGAAAGAAATACATCCCTCAGGTCTGTACTTAATATTCTTAGCCCTGTGAGCATAATCCTCAGGTCTGTTCCATCAGAGGCCGAATTGTGAGAGACGTGAGTACATATCCTGTGAGTATATATATATACTGGAAGAGGTTCTACGGGATGTCGGGGGCGGCCACCACTGTACTCATCAGCGACGTGAGTACATATCTTGGCTCAGAACAGCATTCTAAGCCTTGGCTTAAGAATAGGGTTAAGTTCTTGTATCAAACATGCAATTCAATGGCAAAAGAAACACGTTTCACAATTATACAAAGTACAGTTTAATCTTGAATAACACTGAGTGTAGGATCTATTCTAACATCGAATCAGCTTAGCATGAACTAACTACCTACCTTGCTATCAAGCAAATGAAGCAGAGGCCGAAAACATCATTAGAATTCTGATACTAATTGGAGTTTCCGAGTCTGGAAGAACTTAGACCGCCCCTTACCGCTAGACTCGATATCTTCAGTTTTCCTCTTGCATCCAGTGATGCCAAGATTTGTGAGTTTCGTCTGGTGTTTCCCTCTCCCACTGCTGGAAGGATTTTCTTCGTCCAGCTTGTCAGACTCCCTGAAGCAAAGTTTTGCGACTGAAGCACAAACTCTAGTTTGACAATGGCAAGCGACTAAAAGAACAAAAAATAGTAACAGAAGTTTGCCTCCGATTCCAAAAGGAAAAGTTACCAAACCACTTCCACCATGTTCTTGAAGAAAGGCGTGCACGTTCCCCAACTGAAGCGCACCACTGTTGGAAAACCAAACACCATGTGCTTGTGGTGATCCAGCCATGCTTTAGTTTCAGGGTCTGCTCAAGCCCAAGTCAATAGATATGGAGAGTTAAGAATCAAGATGTCAAACACGAGAGATCTAAGAAACACTCGAGTATAAACCCTGAGTCCCAACATTTTGAGGTTAGCTAGAATAGTCTAAATATCCAGATGATAGGAAGAGGATCCTATTTTGATTCACCAAAAGAGTATAATTTACCTGCTGGATATCCAGATCCAAAGTTTCTATGCATATTCTCTGCAGTTTCATCGAGCGTCCATTCACGCAACGTTCTATCTCTAGTGACCTGCCATGACAATGGTTCAAATAGGTACCCTTGAAGTGGTGCAACCAAAATCATTATGCAGTATCTTAATAACTACTTCGACTATTTATCAAGCAGTTAACTGCTCAAGTAAAACAGCATAGATTATTTGCTTACCTTAGCAACTATACTAGCACCACTAACAACAGGATAAAGGCTGTCAGCTTTCTTGGCCACAACAAATTGTATACCGGGAAATCTTTCAGACAATTTGACTCTATACTTCTCAGCATCTCCAACGGTGTCCACATACACCTTCACAGTGAAGGAAAATTTTATAAGATAATTGAAAGCCAGTGTCATCGCAACTTGCAAGGAATCAGAATTATCCTAAACAGTTACTTTGACTAATTAGATAGTGCGTGCTTTACCTCGGTCAATAAAACTCCCATGTCAAGAACCCTTTTGACAAGACCCATAGCTGAATTGTGAGAGATCTCATTCAAATTGATTTTCGTCCTGTTAATGGTTAATGGAGTGTTCGGTCACATAATTCCAGAGCTGATTGTTAGATAAGGTGCTAGGAATCATATGCATACCTCTTTAACATCTTAGCTGATAGCTCCCGTGGATCTATAACATCAACTTCCCATCCGATAGATTCATCAAGTTTTAGATTCTCGAACAACTCTTCCCTCTTCTCCTCTTTAAGAGTCTTAGAATCTATGAAAAGTTAAAACAACAAGAGTCATCACATACGCTGCCTTCGGCTCCGTCAGGTAAATCAACTTGCAGAATGGTGCAGAATTGCATCAATCTTTATTTGAAATTTCACAACTAAAAAGATTTCTAACTTCATTAATCAGGAGAACTTCAAGACTAAAATAAATAGATGAATACAGTGAAGATAAACCTCTCCCTCAACTCCACTGAACAAAAATTGTTTCCTGTTCAAGCAGTGCCATTGAAGATTCATAACATTATGAACTTAATCTTCTCATTCCAGACACTCAGAGATCAAAATATTCAAAGTAGACATGAAAAAAAATCTCAATAACTTCATTGCCAATAGTTCTTAAAATATTACCAGGGAGGAGCAAATAATGAAAACATTCTTACAGAGTGTTCTCTTGTTTTAGAAAACTAACTTAGCAAAATGCAAGGAACAAAATGTCAAGTAAAATTCTTTCCTAAGGACAACATTAATGACAATGACGAAGACAAACTATTTTAGAAGACAACACTAGCATAGATAGTTCTATAGCTGCACCACATTGTTAGCAACACAAAATAATCAGATAAAGACAGTATCAGTGGAAGAAAAAATATGTTAATTTTCTATTCTGAACCTAATCACAGGATTAAATCAATGTGCCCACATCCGCATCTACACAGAAACTTCAACTGATCCAAGCTTTTCTAATTGGAAACAAGACACTTCATCAAAGGGGAAAAAAATCAACAAGCAGTAGAAGATGAGGACGATTTGAACCTGCGAAGTTCAAAGTGGCGAGGGTCTTCTGGTAGGACTTCGCGCAGTACAAGCAGCCATACACCATGGGACCTGAACCGATAGATGATGATCGTTCTTTGTCAATGAAATACGCAGCAGAATCGAGTGATCATAGTGGGAAAGAAGGGAGGAAATGGGGGGATGAAGTAGAAGACTGAGTGTACCCAAAACGGGGCCTCTTCCGGCTTCATCGATGCCCATTATGCAGGGCTTCGCGGTCCATTTCGGAAGAGGAGGAACAGGAGAAGACATCCTCCCTTCTCCGCCCAAGTTGCTGCCGATTCCTACACGAGGAACTGAGGAAGGAAATCACGGAACGCACTATCCGACGAGGAGCGAAGACGACAATGAACCCTAACGCATTTCGTTGAGCTGCACTCCCGCCTTCTTCCCTTGCGCTCGAGGATTCAGAAAGGAAAGAGGCCCATATAAAGGCCCAATTGCAGTCCAATACATGAAAAGGCTAAAAATTTTGAAAGATAAATGCAATTTGCTAAACTTTAGGGGCGTAATGAAAAGGCCAAGGCAAATTTCCTCGAATTGCCCCTGTCATTATTTAAAATGTCCGAAACAAATCCTTGGATACAATTGATGCCCGATTCTTCTGACGACAAGAGTAGAGGTGTAAATAAGTCGAGCGGAGTCAAGTTTTAGGGATGTTTAAACTTGTTTAATAAGATAATCGAGCGGAGTCGAGCCGAGCCGAGCTTAAAATGAACCAAGCTTTTGAAATGAGTGTTCAAGCTTGGCTTGATTTATTTTTTTATGAGCCTGAGCTTGTTTGAAGCTTGGCTTGAGCTTGGTTTGTTTAGATGTTATCAAGCTCTCAATTCAAGCTTGGCTTGACCTTGGTTTGATTATTTGTTATCAAACTCTCAATTCAAGCTTGACTTGAGCTTGGTTCGAGCTTTGCTTGAGCTTGGTTTGAGCTTGATTTGTTTAGATGTTATCAAGCTCTCAATTCAAGCTTGTTTGATTGCTTGAAACTTTAAATTGTTTGATTAGTTATTAAGATTGATAATTTAAATTTATTTATTTATTTTATTTTATTTTATTGTTTGTTTAGCATATTGAAAAGAGTTTTATTAATAAACATTGTTCACGAACGTTGTTCACGAACGTTAACGAGCTGAATACATATGTGTTCAAGCTTATTTGTTTAGCTTAACGAGCTGCTTAAGCTTATTTGTTTAATCAATATTATGTATATTGAACGAACATAAACAAGTTCTTACCAAGCCGAACACCAAAGTTATTCACGAACGCTTGATTCATTTACAACCCTAGACAAGAGACGAGAAGAAAAGCGGCGATGGCGGATGAGGAAGGAAGCGCGAAGGCGGCGAGTCAAGTGGCGCGGCTGTCGGATGGCGAGGAAGAATAGTGGGCGAGCGGAGGCGGATCTGGGAGCATGCGGAGACGCATCCCTCCTACATGTGGGATTCCTACATCTTGGTCTACGGCGTCCTCGGATCCTACCTCGGCTAACGGTGGCGGAAGATCAGGAAGACGGAGGATCGCGTCCGCGTCCTCCATAAGAGGCTTCGCAAGCTAGTCGACGCCGAGGAGGCGGCACCGCCGCATCGACCAAGACGTAGGATCGGGCCTTCGTATGGGGCTTCCTTCCTTCCTTCCTTCGTATGGATCTCTCCACTCCGTGAATTCATTCCCCTCCGGGATTTGCTTCCGATTTCTATCGACATTAGGGTTTAGGGTTCAAAAGGGCGTGCGAGTCTGCTCCCAATTTGGCAGGCAGTTCTAACCGTTTGTTTTGCTAATGGAGCCATTTTTAAAATACTACAAAAATAACAAATCATATATTATTATACTCATTGCTCTCTAATTAAAATTTAAAATACTACAAAAATATCTATACTATATACCTCTAAGATGAACAAATTTTATATATATATATATATATTCCTAATTAATTTTGATTAGTCGTCCTTGCCAATCTTTTTTTCATTGGCATCCACTCCAGTACTCAACTAATCATGCCTATTATTGAGATCAAGTCATCACCCCTCTATAACAAGTATAACAAATCATTTTAATATGGTTTGAAACTCTTAGTTCTTAGTTATTACACATCTTAGGGGGCGTTTGGTTCTTTCCTAGGTATCCTAACAATGGAACAACTATCTTTTCTCCCTTTCGAATACCTTCCGAAGATGAAGAAATTTCTTACAAACTTATTTTGTCAAAGCAACGCAAAATAAAGACAAAGATACAAATAAAAATGAATACAATTGAAATCACGCGTTTATACTAATGTAACTTTTCTTTGAGCTCTTTTAGTTGCGTCGGATTTGCCTCTTAAAGGTTGGAATGCACAACACTTTCCCTCACAACTTTGAAAGAACTCATATCTGAAATCCTCCATGAAACCTCTTTTATAAGCTTTAAATCATGGCTAGAAATATATCCAGCAATCAACTGCTAGTCAATTGTTCTTTCGAAATTCAAATGTTGCATCTGCATAATGACTCTTTCCACTCAGAATTAACCATAAAGTCGACGGATTTACCCTATCAATTGACTGTTGGATCAGTAATCAAGTTTTCAGATCAACTCAAAAACTTTGTTCGATCTAGCAGTGTCATCAGTTAATTACTCATAGTCAGTCGTCGATTGATATACAACAAATTTCTTAAACCTCTCAAACTCTGAATTCAAGGTTTAAGGGCTTATCAGTTGATTACTAATCCATAGTAGTTGATTGATACCTCTGTTTCAACTATACTAAAGTTGAATTCTCACTTTTCTAAGTATCGGATTGATCTCAACTTACCAAAACATTTTTTCCTAGCATCCAGACAACTTTCATTTGTCGAAATTTTCTTTGTCTAACATCCGATTAATCTTGATCTACGAGGATGTTACCATTACCTAACATATAGTAAACCTTGATTTGTCAGAGCCTCTCATTTCATGCCTACATTTGATCAATGTTGATCTAGCAAAACTTCTCTATTGCCAAATATTTGATTCTCCTTGACCTATTTGAACTTCTCTCATTATCAAGTATCTGATTAATCTAAACCCACTTGGACTACACGTGTCTGATGCTAAGTATTTGATCCTTCATAACTTACTTGAACTTCACTTTTTATGACAACTCTATGTTGGGCTTCCAATCCAATTGCCAAATATTTGATTAATCATGACCTAGTTAGACTTCTTTACGATTAAGTATTTGATCAATCATGACCTACTGGACCATTGGGAATTGACATAGGAGGTGAATATCAATCGACTTTCTTGCTTTACGTGTTGTGTTTGTTCTTTCTACAAAATTAGTCACAGCAGAAATAAAATAACTTGAATAATAAAGACAATAGTGCACACCAAATTTACTTGATTCACAACCCCCAAGGCATATGTACAAGATACGCATGTTCATTAGTGTTCTCCTTTCCGGATATCTTTCGGAGGCAGAGAAGCATTCTTACAAGTTTGATAACACAAGCAAAAGTATTAAGATAAATAAAGCATGTATAAATAAATACAAATAAACTTGTAGATGATCAGTGTCAAAGTCTTGAGTATCCCTCACTCCTCCTAACGCTTACCTGGTCACATGAGCCAAACTTCGAAAGTCTTTCCGAACAAAGAGGAAGAAGGTGAGTAGTATGAATTGATTGATTTAGCCTTCTACCTTCGTCTCCCTTTTATAAAGTTGAATTGATCCATATCCGATCGACTAAAATCCTTATCCTATCGACTGAACTTGGTCAAATCTGATCCTCAGGATCAATCCCTTCGCGATCTAGACTGAGGCATGCCATCTTGTCGTTATCATGTTTACGATCGACTGAAAATCTTTTGATCGATTAAACCAAACCACGTCGCTGAACCAAGTTCGAACCCACACAGTCAACCAAGCCCAACTGGTCGACCATATCATTTTCCGATCAACATAACCGGTTCAAATCCGGTTTGACCCGGGTCATGTTCGGTTCACTCTGGACTTAATTCGGCTACGTCTAATTACGTCTGGTTGCATTTTGTATTGCTTCTAACTCCAAATTCCTATAAGACAAGCATACAAGAAACCAAACATACAAGTCTAATCTTATAGTCTACCTTAATTACTAAGCTTACATAGTTCTTGCTTAGAGTTTTATTTTCTAAAACTCCTATTTTTGTTTGCTAAGCATTCAGTCATCCTTGATTTGTTTGAATTTTTCTCGTACTTAATATCCAGTTCTCTTCACCTGGTAGGACTTTCTCTTGCCAAACATTCGGTCATCCTTAACCTGCTTTGGACTTTTCACTTGTCACACATCCGGTCAATCTTAACCTACTTGAACTTTTTATTTACTAGTCATTTGGTCAACCTTTGACCTGATTACACTTTGCCTTTGTAAGTCATCCAGTCAACCTTTGACCTGACTATACTCTACCTTTGTAAGTCATCCAGTCAACTTTTGACCTGACTAGATTACTCACTTCTAAATATCTGGTTCTATTTGAATCAACCCTTAATCACCCTTGATCAGACACAAATCGAAACTTTAGAGATTAATTACATTAACAATCTCCTCCGTTTTTAAATATTTACTAAACTAAAAGAATATTAATTTTTTTAATTTAAACCTTCTTCTTCCCATTTGGCACGCATAAAAAAGGCAATTACCTAAGGTTCTTCTAAGTTTTACATCAACAATAATTTTCCATAGTCAAAATTATAACTATACCTTTGAAAGACCATTGTTTTTTCTTTAAAAATAAAAAATCTTTAACCGTTAAGATTTTATAGGTTCAAAAAGTATGATTTTAAAAGATTTTTGTAACGTTAATTTTCAAAGTTTTAATTTTATAATTTTCAAATAAATTTCAAATGACTTTTTAAAAAATCAAACTAATAATAAGATTTTTTTTAAAAAAAAATAAAATATTTTTCAAAGACTTTAAAAAATTTCTAAGTAATTTTTAAAAACATTTCAAGTAATTTTAAAATAAATTACTAAATGTTTTCAAAAACTTTCCAAGTTAATGGATTTTTAAAGAATTTTTTTTAGTATAATATTATTTTAAAAACTCGTTTGAAAGTATGACTGAATAAGTATCTCTTCTGAATTTGACAGACCCTTAGGACTAAGAGTGATCCCGACTCTAAGTGTTGGTCCACCACCATTATTTTTAAATTATATAATTTTTAAAAAACGTATATATATATATAAATGAAATATCCATGTTTTAAAAAAAAAAGAAAATATTTATATAATTTATATATTTTTTAAAAAAAATTCAAAAATATTTTTAGTTTAAATTATATTTATCATCTCACTCACTCGTTCTATGTGTCTTAATATACATTACATGTTGACCTTGTTGGTTCTATGAGATATTTTCTGAATTTTATCTAATTAATTTTAAATTTAAATTTGGGAAGGTTGTTTGAACTTGTGTTAAATTTATATTTAACCCTGAATCAATTGAATAGGCATTTCTAAAATCGACTTTTAGGTCATGACGAAACACAAGGGTCTTCTTAATCGGATAACGACTATATCGTTGATAAAGTCTTTTTAGAAAATTGCATACTCAACGACAATATCTTAGGACGGGGTTAATTAGCTTCAGTCAATTCTACTTAACTAGATGAGATAGGAGGGATACGTCTTATCCAACCTAAATACTTCGCAAAGTTTCCTTAATATACTATAGTTTGTATTTTCTAAAATTCAATTTTGATTGGTATGAGTTCCTTTGACACACTCTATACAAATATAAAAATTTGACATGTCAAAAAAATTACTAGTGACATTAACCCATCCAACCAAAATAAGGATCTCCATTATTATCTTCCATATAAGCTTAATTAATCTTTAATGGATATAAACTGAAATATGGATGTCCATGATGCTATTCAAATGGAAAACAAATAATTACAGAACATCAGTCTATTCACCTTTTCTATTATTTTATTTAATAAATAATAATTCATTTTGAAAACTCTAAATAAAAATTTCAAATCCATTTAGTGGCTTGGAGATCTAAAAATGATTAAGAAATCATAATATTAATTATTTAATACCACATTGGGTAAATAATTTAGTTGTTGGGCTCAACGCTTATTATGCAACCAAAGAAGGTAGAAAATATGCAATTGCTAAAATAATTATAATAAAAAATGATTATATTTATTTCAAACGTTCCGTTCTCAAATTATATTAATCTAAAAATTCAGATTAAAAAAGGTCAAGGTGTCTTCAAATCGGCCATCTAACTAGGGCATGTTTGATCCATGCTAAGGCCAACTTGAGTCTATATATATATATATAAACTATTTTATATTGATTTTAGCTATCCCGACTTGGCTCGACCGCAGACACAATGGACACTATTATCTATTTCTGACCCGTCAGTGTGTCAGTGTGAATCAATCCTTAATAGGTTGTCACATTGATAAGAAACCAAAATTAAAATATGTAAATTATTAAGAGATTCAACCTTTTCAATATTGAAAGTAGATTTAAGAATTAGAGATGTCTCGTCCTGGTGATGGACTGAAACACCAGTTTAGAATGAGATTCAGACCATGCTTTTAATTTTTATTAATTTAAATTTTTTTAAAAGAAAACAAAAGATAAGGTCTTCCAAATAGTTAATATAAACCTTGAAATTTCCATTATGGCTGGACAAGTTATTTCACTAGTAAAAGAAGTATCATGAATAACCTCAATAGATGTCAATATTACTTTGATAGGGGTTCTCTATCCCCTTTTTTTTTTTTTTTTTTGGTGCATTATTTTCTCACAGGAATGTTTATAAGTGTTGGATAAAAAATAATAATTGTCGGAGATATTTAAAATTTTGTCAAATTTAAATTGCATAAAATTAAATTAACTTATCTCTAGAGATGATCTGAATAGATAATCTCAGACTATGAGTAGGAGCTGGTTTCTGCTAATTGCTGAGTGTAAACCGAGTTCCGAGTCCGAGCAGCAAAGTCCAAGCGGACTGAAGGGTCGGGCGAGCAAGCAGTAAATTGACCGACTAGCCCTTGCTGGCAGCCAAGATTATCTAATCAGGTCATCTTTACAAATAAGTTGAATTTAATTTTATGTCATTTAAATTCGACAAAGTTCCAAATATCTCAAGTAGATTGTTGTTTTTATCCAACTATCTTGAAACAGACTCAGTTATGTTGAGATGTCCACAGAATAAAATGTTAAGGTACAACAGACTCAACACATGAAGGCCCCTTCCGCCCCGATTGAAATTGTGTCAATCAATCATGGGTAAAAGTCAGAGAAGTTCAGTGGACTGAACTTCAAGAGGTGGCAGCAGAAGATTCTCTTCTACTTGACAACGCTCAATCTGGCTCGGTTCTTGACCAAGAACCCTCCCAAGTGTGTTGAGGATGATGATGCGTAGGCCATCATATGCGCAGATCATCAGTGCAGTGGAGGCATGGGCTCATTTTGAGTTTTTTTACCGAAACTACATCCTCAACTGCCTTGCAAACTAGTTGTACGCTGTGTATAGCAAGAAGAGAAGGACTAAGGAGCTATAGGAGTCCCTAGATAAGAAGTACAAGACGGAGGATGCTAGGGCCAAGAAGTTCATCGTGGGTTGATTCTTGGACTACAAGATGGTTGACTCCAAGACGGTGATTAGGTCCAGGAGATTCAGGTGATCTTGCACGAGATCCACTCAGAATGGATGGTTCCGAGTGAAACCTTCGAGGTGGCTGCTAGCATTGAGAACCTGCCCCCAGCTGGAAGGACTTTAAAAACTACCTGAAGCATAAGCGGAATGAGATGAATATGGAGGAACTCATTGTTAAGCTTCACATTGAAGAAGACAACAAGAGTTCAGAGAGAAAGCTCTTCTCTCAGGCTACTATGAAAGCCAACATGGTCGAGCACGGTCAAAACTTGAAATGGAAGAACCCCATGTCTTCCAAGATAGGACCCAAAGGAGGCATCAGCAAGAAGAAGTTCTCTAGAAAGTGCTTCAACTGTGACCGAGTGGATCACAAATCTTCGGAGTACAGAAAGTCGAAGAAGAAGCAAGAGGTCAACCTGAACGAGGGACCAGAAATGGATGACCTCTGCGCTGTGGTCTCTGAGTTGAACCTAGTGAGTTCAAACCCATGGCAATTGTGGATCGATACTGGAGCCACCAAATATGTAATCTCGGACATCATGGGCCAAGGAAAAGTGGAGCTAAAGATGACCCTGGGCAAGGACCTTACTTTGAACAATGTGTTATATGTTCCGAAGATTCAGAAGAATCTAGTATCCGGATCACTGTTAAGCAAGCATAACTTTCACTTTTTTTTTGAGTCAGACAAAGTTGTACTATCTAAGAATGGAATGTTTGTTGGAAAATGCTATGTATCTGATAGGTTGTTTAAGCTCAATGTAATAGTCATTAGGTATAAGATAAATTAAAATGAAAGTTCTTCCATTTATATACTTGAGTCTTCATATTTGTGGCATGGTAGACTAGGACATATTAACTATGATGTGTTACATAAATTAATAAATATGCAAAGCATACCTGCATTCTGCCTTGACCTAAAATACAAGTGTGAGATTTGTGTTGAAGCAAAAATAATACAGTCATCCTTTCAATATATTGAAAGAAGCAATGAACCACTCGGACTAATTCACACCAACGTGTGCGACTTCAAAGGTACACCAATATATGGTGGGAATAAATATTTCATTACTTTTGTAGATGATAACGCAAAATACTATCATATGTATCTTCTCAAAGTAAAGATGAAGCTATAAAGAAATTTACACTCTATAAGAATGAGGTTGAAAATCAGCTTAATAAAAAGATTAAGGTGGTTCGAAGTGACCGAGGTAGTGAATATATATCATCGTTCATTGAATTGTGTGCTGAACATAGGATCAGACACGAAATTACAGCTCCTTATACTCCTTTGTAAAATGGAGTTACTGAGTGAAAGAATTGAACTCTAAAGGAGATTATTAATGTTCTTTTATTGAGCTCTGGACTGCCAGCGTTTATGTTGGGGGAAGCTGTGTTAACAGCTAATTAACTTTTAAATAAGGTGTCCCGAAACAAAATAGATAAGAGCCCTTATGAGTTATGGAATGAAAGACAACTGTCATATAAATATTTATGAATGTGGGGGTGTCTTGCCAAAGTGTTGGTGCCTGATCTGAAAAGAATTAAGATATAACTAAAGACTGTTGATTGCATATTTATTAGATATGCATAGAATAGCAGTGCATATCAGTTTTTTGTGTATGAATCACAAATACCAAAGATACACAAGAACTCGATAATAGAATCGAGAAATGCTCGTTCTTCGAGCATGTGTTTCCACATAAGGCCTGAGAGGATGCTAGCTTCTCAAAAAGGGCACATGAAATACAAGGCGAAGAAGATGATGATGAACTAGTCGAGGTTGAGCTTAGATGGAGCAAAATAGCTCGAGTAGAAAAATCCTACGGATCAGATTTTATCACTTTCATGTTGAAAAATAAGCCTCGAAGTTACTCAGAAGCTGTCGGCTTTTCTGATGGACCTCACTGAAGAGAGGCAATTGCAATTGAGATAGACTCTATCTTACAAAATCACACTTGGGAACTCATGGGTCTTCCTCCTGGAAATAAACTACTAGGTTGCAAGTGGATCTTCAAGAAGAAAATGAAGTCAGCTGGCATAATTGATAAGTATAAGGTCAGATTGGTAATCAAAGGAGATCGACAACAAGACGGCCTCTATTACTTTGATATGTATTTTTCGACGTCGAGAATAACTTTCATTAGAGTATTGTTGGCTATTGCCGCTCTATGGAATCTCGAAATACATTAGATGGATGTAAAAACAGTCTTTCTAAATGGGGATTTAGAAGAAAAAATCTACATCGAGCAACCGGAAGGATTTTCTGTGCTAGGATAGAAAAACAAGGTTTGCAGATTGGTGAAGTCATTATATGACTTGAAACAAACACCAAAGTAGTGACATGAAAAATTTGATAATGTCATAAAGATATATGGATTCAAGATTAATGAATGAGATAAATATGTCTACATGGAAGTCACAAAAATGACTACGTCGTCTTGTGCCTATATGTAGATAACATACTTATCATTGAGAGTAATAATAAGATAATCAAATCTACAAAAGATATGTTGAACTCAATATTTGACATGAAAGACATGAACTTAGCTGATGTGATTCTAGGAATCAAAAGTCTTAGAATAACAGAAAGTCTTGTTCTTAGTCAGTCCCATTACGTGGACAAGATTCTTGAGAAATTCACCAAAGGGTGATACTGCGTTGGCATGAACGCCGATAGATATGAGTCAACATCTATCAAAAAATCAAGGTGGAAGTATCTCTCAGATAGAGTACTCTCAAGTGATTGGAAGTCTGATGTACTTGCTGAGTAGTGCACGACCAAACTTAGCCTACGCAGTAACTAAACTGAGTAGATACACTAGTAATCCAGGTGTTAAGCACTGGAAAGGGATAACAAGAGTGCTGAGATACTTGAGGTATACTCGTGAATATGGACGACACTATACGAAATATCTTGATGTGATCGAAGGATACAACGATGCAAGTTGGATATCTAGCATAAAAGATTCTATGTCTACGAGTGGATATGTATTCTCTTGGAGGTGCAGTCATATCCTGGAAATCTTCTAAACAAATGGTAATAATCAAATTCATGATGGAATCTGAGTTTGTAACTCTTGACAAATGTGGTGAAGAGGCTGAATGGCTACAATAATTCTTAGAAGATATTCCAAGATGGCCAAAATATGTACTGGCAATTTGCATACATTACAATAGTCCATCAGCAATCGGCTGGGCACAGAGCCATCTATATAATGGTAAGTCTAGACACACACGTCATAAACATAATACCATTAGACAACTACTCTCAACGGGTGTTATCGCTGTTGACTATGTAAAGTCAAAGGATAACCTAGAGGATCCACTAACCAAGGGGTTAAACCAAGAGTTAGTTGTAAACTCATCGCGAGAGATGAGTTTGATATTGATAAGAAATGTTGGTACAAAGGAAACCCAATCTATGCAGATTGGAGATCCCAAGAACTAGGTTCAAAGGGACAACCTAATTGAACCAACAAAGTTGCTCACTGTGGGGGAACAATCCAATGAATCGGTAAAGGATGGAGGTTAAGCACACGACTTTTAATAATCCAAGAAGAGAAATGTGGAATACTCTTAAGAGATCATCTATATGAGAAAGAAGTGGGGCCGCTTCGAAGAGAATTGAAGGCACAATTTTTAGATCTTCTCACAGAACCAGGCATGTTCATGGCTAAGAACCAACACACTCATGAAAACTGAGTTGTATCAGGGAGAGTCTTGGGTGAGATATGTCAATGCTTACTCAAACGATAGAACAGTTCAAGAACATCGCGTCTACTGTCAGCCAGTAAGCAAACAGATCTTCATAAGGGAAGATTTAAATGGTGAAAACCTACATGTCCTATACTAGACTTAACTGCTGAATGCTATCACACACCCTATCTCCATGCGGGGGATTATTGAATATATGTGAATGGAGAAGAGGTGGAAGAGGGAAGAAGCTCTATTGTCAATAGGACTTTAGTCCCATATTGGGAGTTTTAAGGTATTTTGGTTGGTTTATATTGATTTACTTGCTTTGATGATATGAACAAATGTATGGGGAGTGGCTCTCTCTCATGCGTGGATTCGCAAGGGGGTACAAATCCAGGGTCCGGATTGCACTGAACCAAGTTGACTCGTGTGCGAGCACAACCTGCGCGTGTTGAATGTCAAACCGATCGAGGCAAAATTTGTCACTTATGTAACATATGCATTAAAGAAAGATTAAAGCAGTCGAGTGAAATGTTGGCATTTCACAACTAACGAATAATGATCATTAACGCTGCCAATTGGTCTGAGCTCTTATATAAGGATGCTGCGATCACAGGCAAAAGGTTACACGCTCAAAAAAGTCGGGTACCTCTCAATTCGCCGTAACCATCAGTGCTTGGTGGGAATCACGGTTCACCATTATATCCTAGGAAACAGACGACCCGAGGAAACCTCAAAGCATAGCCGAAGGTGGGGCGAATCTATTTCAAGAAAATTGCGTATCACATGCCTCAGTTCACAAGTTCGGTCGCTTGCATTGCTCGCCCGGCCTCATAGCCCGTTCGGTAGCTCGTATCGCTCGCCCGATTGCAGCGCCCGAACGACCTCTCGCTCTGCCTATTTGCTCACCCAACCTCGCGCTCGGCCTGTCTACTCGCCTGGCCTGTCTTCTTACCCGATTGGCTATTCAGTCGGTTGCTCAGCCTTTCTAATCGCCTGACCGACCACTCGCTCGGCACGTTCGCCTGACCAATCGTCCTCATTGCCCAGTCGGTTGCTCTGTCCGGTCAAACTTGCTCGGCCTTACTACCCGATCGGCCTCTCTGCTATGCGACTCAGATGACGAGTTGATCGCTCATCCACTCAGCCTAATTGCCCGCTCGACTTGTTTGCCCGGTCGGCCAATCTTTTGCTTGCCCGCTCGACCTGTCCGATCTGAGATTATCTGCTCAGGTCATTTCTACAGATAAGTTAAATTTAATTTTGTGTAATTTAAATTTGATAAAGTCCTAAATATCTTCGCAAGATTGCTGTTTTTATCCAATAATAAGTATTGCCGATGCCAAAATTGAAAAGATTTTATAGAAAATAAAGAAGAAGAGAAATGGTAGAGATCAAATAGAGAGTGGACAAAGAAATAAAAGAAACTAGAGCTTAGCCATAAATTGAGGAACAACGACACAAGATTCCTAATACTAGTTTAAGCATTTTGCAAAGATGGGGAGAAGCCTTCAAAACGGACTGTTCCATTCCAACCAAATTCACTAGCTAAAGATGGCACCCTTGATGGAGGTTTATTTAACATTTCGTGAGGCAACATTCTTCATCTTCAAACCGCCATGGTACAAGGAATTGTGGGAAAAAGCTCCAGCCTAAGATGATGAATATTGTCCAGAGAAAAAGCAATCCTGCAAGTTGATGAAATATAAATCTTTTGATGGGTAATTTGGTTATTACTGTTATGTTTATCATTTACTTTTTATTTTTTATAATTTTCAACAAATGTGCTTTTAAAAGTGATGAAAATATCACATTTATATGAGACAAAATAAAACTTTATTAATTGATAATATTAAAATATAAAAGGATAATTAGTTATTTGAACTTCACTAGCTAGCATAAAATACATGATTTAAAATATAATATCTCAAAAACTTTGCTAGCTATAGGGTTCGAACCCATGCGCACTTATGTGCAGACGAAGATCTTAAGTCTTCCCCCTTAATCACTCGAGCAAACTAGTCATTTATATACTTTATGTAGAATTTTTTATACTTGTAAAATTACTTTTGAAGAATTGGTAACCAATATTAATCACACAAGATTCCTAATGCTAGTTTAAGCATTTTGCAAAGATGGGGAGAAGCTAAGTCTTTAAAAATGATTGTTACATTAATTCCAACCAAATTTACTAGGATTTATTTAACATTTTGTGAGACACATTTATCATCTTCAAACCGCCATGGTACAAGGAATTGTGGGAAAAAGCTCTAGCCTAAGATGAAATACTTGTCCAGAGAAAGAAAGAGCAATCCTGTTAGCTGACGAAATATAAATATTTTAATGAGTAATTCGTTAATACTGTTATGTTTATCATTTACTTTTTATTTTTTATAATTTTCAACAAATGTGCTTTTAAAAGTGATGAATATATCACATTTATATGAGACAAAATAAAATTTTATTAATTGATAATATTCAAATATAAAAGGATAATTAATTATTTGAACTTCACTAGCTAGCGTAAAATACATAATTTAAAAATATAATTTCTCAAAAATTTTGCTAGCTATGGGGTTCGAACCCATGCGCACTTATGTGCGGAAGATCTTAAGTATTCCCCCTTAATCACTCGGGCAAACTAGCCATTTATATACTTTATGTAGAATTTTTTATACTTGTAAAATTACTTTTGAAGAATTGGTAATCAATATTAATCACACAAGATTCCTAATGCTAGTTTAAGCATTTTGCAAAGATGGGGAGAAGCTAAGGGTGTGTTTGGTTTGTCCATTTTCATTTTCATTTTATGAAAAATACGTGTTTTTCGTTTTTCAGAAAATGACTTTTCCGCGTTTTTCGTTTTCTTAGAAAATGCGCTCTCATTTTCTTAAAAATGAATGTGGAAAATGCAAATCAAACGCGTTTTCCATTTTCTCAGAAAATGAAAACAGAAAACAACATGGAAAACACAAATCAAATGCCCCCTAAGCCTTTAAAAATGACTGTTACATTAATTCCAACCAAATTTACTAGGATTTATTTAACATTTTGTGAGACATATTTATCATCTTCAAACCGCCATGGTACAAGGAATTGTGGGAAAAAGCTCTAGCCTAAGATAAAATACTTGTCCAGAGAAAGAAAGAGCAATCCTGTAAGCTGACGAAATATAATTCTTTTGATGAGTAATTTGGTTATTATTGTTATGTTTATCATTTACTTTTTATTTTTTATAATTTTCAACAAATGTGCTTTTAAAAGTGATGAATATATCACATTTATATGAAACAAAAAAAATTATTAATTGATAATATTCAAATATAAAAGGATAATTAGTCATTTGAACTTCACTAGCTAGCGTAAAATACATGATTTAAAAATATAATTTCTCAAAAACATTGCTAGCAATCCGGTAAGCTGACGAAATATAAATCTTTTGATGAGTAATTTAGTTATTACTGTTATGTTTATCATTTACTTTTTATTTTTTATCATTTTCAACAAATGTGCTTTTAAAAGTGATGAATATATCACATTTATATGAGACAAAATAAAATTTTATTAATTGATAATATTCAAATATAAAAGGATAACTAGTTATTTGAACTTCACTAGCTAGCATAAAATACATGATTAAAAAA
Organism: Zingiber officinale; assembly: GCF_018446385.1. Taxonomy (NCBI): domain Eukaryota; kingdom Viridiplantae; phylum Streptophyta; class Magnoliopsida; order Zingiberales; family Zingiberaceae; genus Zingiber; species Zingiber officinale. The sequence goes on from NC_055999.1 coordinate 120,181,867, forward strand.
ATATAATCTAGCCTAAGATGAAATACTTGTCCAGAGAAAGAAAGAGCAATCCTGTTAGCTGACGAAATATAAATATTTTAATGAGTAATTCGTTAATACTGTTATGTTTATCATTTACTTTTTATTTTTTATAATTTTCAACAAATGTGCTTTTAAAAGTGATGAATATATCACATTTATATGAGACAAAATAAAATTTTATTAATTGATAATATTCAAATATAAAAGGATAATTAATTATTTGAACTTCACTAGCTAGCGTAAAATACATAATTTAAAAATATAATTTCTCAAAAATTTTGCTAGCTATGGGGTTCGAACCCATGCGCACTTATGTGCGGAAGATCTTAAGTATTCCCCCTTAATCACTCGGGCAAACTAGCCATTTATATACTTTATGTAGAATTTTTTATACTTGTAAAATTACTTTTGAAGAATTGGTAATCAATATTAATCACACAAGATTCCTAATGCTAGTTTAAGCATTTTGCAAAGATGGGGAGAAGCTAAGGGTGTGTTTGGTTTGTCCATTTTCATTTTCATTTTATGAAAAATACGTGTTTTTCGTTTTTCAGAAAATGACTTTTCCGCGTTTTTCGTTTTCTTAGAAAATGCGCTCTCATTTTCTTAAAAATGAATGTGGAAAATGCAAATCAAACGCGTTTTCCATTTTCTCAGAAAATGAAAACAGAAAACAACATGGAAAACACAAATCAAATGCCCCCTAAGCCTTTAAAAATGACTGTTACATTAATTCCAACCAAATTTACTAGGATTTATTTAACATTTTGTGAGACATATTTATCATCTTCAAACCGCCATGGTACAAGGAATTGTGGGAAAAAGCTCTAGCCTAAGATAAAATACTTGTCCAGAGAAAGAAAGAGCAATCCTGTAAGCTGACGAAATATAATTCTTTTGATGAGTAATTTGGTTATTATTGTTATGTTTATCATTTACTTTTTATTTTTTATAATTTTCAACAAATGTGCTTTTAAAAGTGATGAATATATCACATTTATATGAAACAAAAAAAATTATTAATTGATAATATTCAAATATAAAAGGATAATTAGTCATTTGAACTTCACTAGCTAGCGTAAAATACATGATTTAAAAATATAATTTCTCAAAAACATTGCTAGCAATCCGGTAAGCTGACGAAATATAAATCTTTTGATGAGTAATTTAGTTATTACTGTTATGTTTATCATTTACTTTTTATTTTTTATCATTTTCAACAAATGTGCTTTTAAAAGTGATGAATATATCACATTTATATGAGACAAAATAAAATTTTATTAATTGATAATATTCAAATATAAAAGGATAACTAGTTATTTGAACTTCACTAGCTAGCATAAAATACATGATTAAAAAAATATAATTTCTCAAAAACTTTGCTAGCTATGGGGTTCGAACCCATACGCACTTATGTGCAGAAGATCTTAAGTCTTTCCCCTTAACCACTCGGGCAAACTAATTATTTATATACTTAATATAGAATATTTTATACTTGTAAAATTACTTTTGAAAAATTGGTAACCAATATTATTCACACAAGATTCCTAATGCTAGTTTAAGCATTTTGCAATGATGGGGAGAAGCTAAGCCTTTAGAAATGACTGTTACATTAATTCCAACCAAATTTATTAGGATTTATTTAACATTTTGTGAGACACATTTATCATCTTCAAACCGTCATGGTACAAGGAATTGTGGGAAAAAGCTCTAGCCTAAGATGAAATACTTGTCCAGAGAAAGAAAGAGCAATCCTGTAAGCTGACGAAATATAAATCTTTTGATGAGTAATTTGGTCATTACTATTATGTTTATCATTTACTTTTTAATTTTTTATAATTCTCAACCAATGTGCTTTTTAAAGTGATGAATATATCACATTTATATGAGACAAAATAAAATTTTATTAATTGATAATATTCCAATATAAAAGGATAATTAGTTATCTGAACTTCACTAGCTAGCGTAAAATACATGATTTAAAAAAATGATTTCTCAAAATTTTTGCTAGCTATGGGGTTCGAACCCATGCCTGAACTTCACTAGCTAGCGTAAAATACATGATTTAAAAAAATGATTTCTCAAAATTTTTGCTAGCTATGGGGTTCGAACCCATGCGCACTTATGTGCAGAAGATCTTAAGTCTTCCCCCTTAACCACTCGGGCAAACTAGCCATTTATATGCTTTATGTAGAATTTTTTATACTTGTAAAATTACTTTTGAAGAATTTGTAACCAATATTAATCACACAAGATTCCTAATGCTAGTTTAAGCATTTTGCAAAGATGGGGAGAAGCTAAGCCTTTAAAAATGACTATTACATTAATTCCAACCAAATTTACTAGGATTTATTTAACATTTTGTGAGACACATTTATCATCTTCAAACCGTCATGGTACAAGGAATTGTGGGAAAAAGCTCTAGCCTAAGATGAAATACTTGTCCAGAGAAAGAAAGAGCACTCCTGTAAGCTGACGAAATATAAATCTTTTGATGAGTAATTTGGTCATTACTATTATGTTTATCATTTACTTTTTAATTATTTATAATTATCAACCAATGTGCTTTTAAAAGTGATGAATATATCACATTTATATGAGACAAAATAAAATTTTATTAATTGATAATATTCAAATATAAAAGGATAATTAGTTATCTGAACTTCACTAGCTAGCGTAAAATACATGATTTTAAAAAATAATTTCTCAAAAATTTTGCTAGCTATGGGGTTCGAACCCATGCGCACTTATGTGCAGAAGATCTTAAGTCTTCCCCCTTAACCACTCGGGCAAACTAGCCATTTATATACTTCATGTAGAATTTTTTATACTTGTAAAATTACTTTTGAAGAATTGGTAACTAATATTAATCACACAAGATTCCTAATGCTAGTTTAAGCATTTTGCAAAGATGGGGAGAAGCTAAGCCTTTAAAAATGACTATTACATTAATTTCAACCAAATTTACTAGATTTATTTAACTTTTCGTGAGACACATTTATCATCTTCAAACCGCCATGGTACAAAGAATTGTGGGAAAAAGCTCTAGCCTAAGATGAAGTACTTGTCCAGAAAAAGAGCAATCCTGCGAGCCGATGAAATATAAATCTTTTGATGGGGGTAATTTGGTCATTATCGTTATGTTTATCATTTACTTTTTAATTTTTTATAATTTTCAACAAATGTGCTTTTAAAAGTGATGAATATATCACATTTATATGAGACAAAATAAAATTTTATTAATTGATAATATTCAAATATAAAAGCATAATTAGTTATTTGAACTTCACTAGCTAGTGTAAAATACATGATTTAAACATAATTTCTTAAAATTCTTGCTAGATATTATATTTTAATTTAATTGGTTTGGTCGATTTAATTATTAATCAATTGTTTATCCCTAGCCAAGAGAAATTAGAGAAGGACCTTTTCAAAGTAAATAACCTTTCTAAAGTAAATGACCTATCTAAACGTAAATGAACTAATCATGTCTGAAAGTGAAGAAGGCGACTAGCTGGGTATGTGGCTCTGCGGTTGACTAGAGAAATACTCTGCGTGATCCTGCAAAACTAAGAGTGTTAGTGTCGGGCTAGGGAAGGGTCTCAGCGTTGGCTCTCCGATGCTCAAGTCAGTCCTTCGTTCAATAGAGAATAAATGGTAGAAGTGAATAGTAGCTAGAGCGTGTAGAATAGTGAAGCATCGCATACCTTCACCTATGGATGGAAACCCCATTTTATAGTGCCACTAGAGTATGTGCATAGATCCTAAAGCAGGTGCACATTTTCAAAAGCACCTTAGGAAAAGACAAGTCGAAAAGTGCCCCTGACACCTTTTCCTAACTAATCTTTGATGTGACATGATAGAAGCTTCTAAAGTACTGTTTGCTTGCTGGATATTTTTAGTTGTTGGCAGTACAAACTTTCAAAAGAGTACGGTACGAGATATAGGTGGGTTCCGCTATGTTGCTTTCAACTATGAAAAGAAAATTTGATCTCTTTAATATTTTTGTCATTTTTAAAAGCATGTTGAGCGTTATTTTGATCGTAAAATACTGTCTCTTCATTTTGATTGGGGCGGAGAGTATTAAGTGTTTTATCGTCATCTTACTTCCTCTAGCATCCTCCATCGAGTCTCTTGTCCCCACACTCCTAAGCAAAATGGATCCGCCAAGAGAAAAATATCGTCATGTGATTGAAACTGCCTTAGTTCTTCTTAATCATGCCTCAGTTCCACTTAAATTTTGGGATGACGTCGTTCAAACCGTAGTCTACCTTATCAATCATTTTCCCACTCCATTATTTCAAAATAAGTGTCCCTTGGAGAGACTTTATAATCATTTTTAAGATTACTCTTTCTTTCGTATCTTTGGTTGTGCATGCTATCCTTGGTTACGACCTTACTCTAAACACAAGTTAAACCATCTCTCTCAATAATGTGTTTTCCTTGGTTATAGTAATTTGCATCATAGGTACCGTTGCCTCTATATTTCGGCCGGGCGGATATATACTTCTCAATATGTTACTTTTGATGAATCTCTTTTCCCATTTGCAATTGCCACCTCGGATTCTCCTTCAGATAATCAAGGAACCTATCTAATATCACCGAGTAATATACTAGAATTCTCGCAGGTTGCTTCATCAGGACATATTAAAACTACAAGGGAGGATGATATCTTGGATCCTACTCCATCTCCACAAATTCTAATAAACTCAACGGGTAGTGGTGATCCTCGGGTAATGATTAAGGAAGGCGTCTTCGATGGGCTGGAAGGCGCCTTCGCATTGTTCTTCGAAGTCGCCTTCCTAGCCATGGAAGGCACCTTCCATAAAGCAAAAGGCAGATTGGCTCCCATAAGCTGATCTCTTCTTATGTGGGTGATGCTCCTGCTACTTGGAGTTGAGCTCACCCGAATCCAACTCCAACCTTCTCCTCGAGCATACTTCCTCCCCGTCTTCTTGTTCCTCAGACGCCGCACACATTCTTCACGTCCATCGGTGTACTCTTCCGCAGCATCTCCTCACTCGGTTGCACCAAGCCCGTCGGCTCCTTTTTCCATATCATACTTCTCGCTTGCTATATCTTCCGCTCAACTTCTTGTATTCCTAAGCTCCTGCACACTTAGATATAAGAATAAAATACACAGGACCTAACTTAACTTGGTTAACCATATCAGAACTACCACGGAGTACTTACAAGTTTAATACAAGGATCAAATACACATGACCTAACTTAACTTAGCACTGGAACTGAAGTAGAAGGCAACTCTTCAGAGGCGTCGACCGCGTTGGACTCAGCTGCTCTCTGGTAGGGGCGATTGGTTGTAAGCTCCACTCGGCCTACAGTTCTTGCTCCTTAGCATGGATTTCTGCCTCTTCCAAGTAAATTGAGTTATCAACTAGAGCAGAGAAAATGATGTTCACTGCATAAAATAAAAAAAATCCCTTAGTTAGTGATAATACAACAACCAAGTTATCGAAGCTTACCGAGAGAGTCAGGGAGCTTCTTTTGGATAGGACTCAAGCCAAACAAGTGCAGGAGGCCTTCGCATAACCACCGATGGATCTTGAAGCGTTGACCACTCAGCTTGGGAACGAGATATAAGTAGTGTTATATTTGTAATTTCCTATGTTAGGAAGGAAAGGAAGGAAAGATTGCCATTCGATTGGCCAAGAGGCGGGCTCAGACATTTCAAGGAAAAAGAAACATGACTTCTAACCCTTGTTCGAAGAAGGCATGTCTTCGAAGAACACTGACTTCGGACGAGATTGAAAAGGTAAACTCCCGATTTCAATTTTTTGGGATAAGAAAATAGAAAGAAATTTTGAGGTGTAGAAGGAATACTATACAGACAAAATAATATGAATGTGCCACATAGGGCACAGATAGTGTTCAGGGTGAACTGTTGTAGAGGAATACGGAAATACTGACTCACCACTGATAGAAATGGGGGAACAGAGAAATGAAGACCGACTACTAACTGGTCTATAAAAAAGATGATGTGATTATCAGGAGGACGATGAGGATGGGGATTAGGAGAAGGGATGACAATTCGATAGTTCTCGGGGATTTCATACCGAGCACGGATGTAAGATTTATCAATGGCATCAAAATCTGAAAATGTTAGAGTATACCAAGAAGCAAAGGATTCTTCCATCATGAGAAAACACAAAGTAAGAAGAGAGTGAAGGACTTATTGATGGTCAAAGGGGAAAGAGAGAAGAACACTGTAGGTGAAAGGTCTCCGAAAATAAGATCGGAGAAGGCAAAAAGCAAAGTGACGAGAATAGAGACCGGTTAGGGTTTCTATAAAGTATAATTCAATTATGGTCATTGGATTGAAACGGTGTGCAATGGATCGTTGGTCTGTACGAAGAGAGATACTCTTTAGCTGTATGAGGAGACGTGCTTCAGAATCCGTTTTAGAAGACAAAAAAGGAGGAAGGGGGGGGGGTGTTAGGACCGATGATCGCGGCTAGAGAGGGGGGGGTGTGAATAGACGCCCCAAATCTTCGCGTTTCTTCCTACGATTAGGGTTAGCGCAGCGGAAATAACTAAATAGAAACGCAAAAAGGAAAGATCAAACCTCAAACTCGAACTCAACGATGTAACGAGGTTCGGAGATGAAACTCCTACTCCTCGGCGTGTCCGTAAGGTGGACGAGCCCTACCAATCCGTCGGTGGATGAGTCCCCGGAGAACCGGCTAATATAAACTCCTTGTGGGTGGAGAAACCTCGCCACAATAGCTTGCAACAGCAATATGGAAAAACAAAGAAGAGCAAGAACAAAATACACAATGAATGTACAAATACTCGCTTGCATTCTCGTCGACTGAAGTCCCGGATGAAGCACCAACTTCACGGACGAATGCCAACAAGCAACTCAGTCAAAGAAGCTCCCCCGAAGCTTCGGAGCTCAGCAAAGCTCAAGCACAGCTTTCAGAAGAACAGCAGCTCGAGGAGGAAGAAGAAGAGTAGTAGTCAGCAGCCCTCGATCTCTTCTTATAACCTCTGATATCCTGAGTCAACCTGCGAACCTGCAAGCAAAAAGAACAGAACATAGAAGCCCGAAATAACCTAGTCGATGTCACTCACAACGGCTAGTCCTGGACCGATCAGGCTCCAACCTGATCGGTCCACACTGTCCCTGATCGGTCTTGGGGACCGATCAGGCTAAGCCTGGACCGATCAGGCTATGTCCTGATCGGTCCAGGAGGAGTCTGATCGGTCCCTTGGACCGATCAGCCTTTCTCCTTCTTCTCTTCTGTTTGCTTCCTGATCGGTCTTCAGACCGATCAGATAATCCACAGAAGCATTCTGTTTGATTACTGATTGGTCACCAGACCGATCAGCCGTATCACTGGATCGGTCCCCAGATCGATCCAGAGCTTGGTTTTTGCCCAAACCAAGTCCCAAACCTTCCAAACCAACATCCGGTCAACCTTGACCTGTTGGTACATCATGCTTAGCATCCGGTCACTCCCTTGACCTGCTAAGACTCCCTACCAAGTGTCCGGTCAATCCCTTTGACCCACTTGGACTTTTCTCTTCGTGTCAAGTATCCGGTCACTCCCTTGACCTACTTGACCTTCTCAACACCAGATGTCCGATCACCATTGATCCATCTGGATTTTCCCTTGCCCGGCTTCACTCACCAGGACTTTTACCTGGCTTCACTCACCAGGGTTTTCACCTGGCTTCACTCACCAGGATTTCCAATCTGCCCGGCTTCACTCACCAGGACTTTCCAACTGTCCGGCTTCACTCACCAGGACTTTCCAACTGTCCGGCTTCACTCACCAGGACTTTCCCACTGCCTGGCTTCACTCACCAGGACTTATCCGTCTGCCTGGCTTCACTCACCAGGACTTTCCACATCCGGTCCAGAGAACGAGCTACCGAGCCCTCTCTGACCACAGTTCAGAGAATGAGCTACCGAGCCCTCTCCGACTTCCATCCGGTCCAGAGAACGAGCTCCCAAGCCCTCTCTGACCACAGTTCGGAGAACGAGCTACCGAGCCCTCTCCGACTTCCATCCGGTCCAGAGAACGAGCTACCGAGCCCTCTCCGACTTCCATCCGGTCCAGAGAACGAGCTCCCGAGCCCTCTCTGACCACAGTTCGGAAAACGAGCTACCGAGCCCTCTCCGACTTCCATCCGGTCCAGAGAACGAGCTCCCGAGCCCTCTCTGACCACAGTCCGGAGAACGAGCTACAGAGCCCTCTCCGACTTCCCATGTGCCAAGCTTCCATACTTGGACTTCTCCGTGCCAAGTCTCCATTCTTGGACTTTTCCCATGCCAAGCTCCCTGTTTGGACTTTTCACCATGCCAAACTCCCTGCTTGGACGTTTCCCGTGCCAAGCTCCCTGCTTGGACTTTTCCGAGTCAGGTCAACTCACCTCGGGTCAACCAGGTCAACCTTGACCACGGGTTGCACCCACAATCTCCCAAGCTTGTTCTCGTCAAACATCAAAATACAACTCGAGTCAAGTCAACTCGAGTCTGGTCAACCAGGTCAACCTTGACCTAAGGTTGCACCAACAATCTCCCATCATGTTCTCGTCAAACATCAAAATACAACTCGAGTCAGGTTAACTCGAGTCGGGTCAACCAGGTCAACCTTGACCTAAGGTTGCACCAACAATCTCCCCCTTTTTGATGTTTGACAAAACCCATAATCAAGTTAGGTTAACCCGATAACCTAACTTAGGTTTTCTAATGTTCTTCCATGAACATTCTCTATTCTCCTCAAACCTACACTCTCCCCCTTTTTGACACACATCAAAAAGAGTGAATCAAGGTCAAGAGTTTCTTTCTAATGAAAGTCTCATATCTTTCATTGAAACTCTTAATTTCCCCCTTGATACTAAGGTCAACAATTAACTTAGTGATAATCCCATATCACTCAAGTCTTTAGGAGTAAAAACTCCCCCTAAAAGTCAACTCCCCTTGACTAATAGGTAAAATTCCCCCTAAAGGTCAACTCCCCCTTGACCATTGCACTAACAATGTCTTGGAGAGTTTCAAACCTTTAGAACTCTAAAACACCACTTCCATAGCTGCAATTTCAGACAAACAGTCGAAATTCAGCAGGTTGGCACTCCCTGATCGGTCACCAGACCGATCAGGCTCCCTCTGGATCGGTCATAGTGACCGATCCAGGCTCCCCTGGACCGATCAGAATCCCCTCTGATCGGTCCACAACTTTGATTTCTGATTTCTGATTTCTTCTCCCGAAATTCAGAAACCTCTAGAAAATCATAGAAAATTCCAAAAATTGTGAAATTTTGAGGATACATTCCTCATAACATATACTATCAAGGAAAAATAGTTTTCTATGAAAATAACTTCCATTTTTCAATCTTGATACAAAGTTCACAAGTCTTTGAAATAGCTCAAAGTTAACTTATCTTTGTATCAACTTGTTCAATGATGAATGCTATCACTAGAAAAGCTTCATCAAGGTTTTTCAAATCAATTTTGAAATGTTTTTAAACCATTTAATTTAGGACCACAATCTTAGGGCTAAATGTACATGACTTGTACATAAGCTTTCCCTATAATCCCCAATTTTGAATTAGGCTCATCTAGGTACAAGAACTATGCACCTTATTCCTAACTCATGATCCTAATATCTCACACACATCTAAGGTGTATCAAACACATCCAAGTCAATTTTGATGTGAGATATGGGTTTAGGTTAGCTTATTCTAAGTTCTCATGCATTTTTCTAAACAACAATTTGATCTCCATATCAAATTGTGTTTTTAACCTTAAATCAATTTCATTGATTATAAATGCAAGAAATGATGACATGGCATAAAATGATATCATAAATGAAAACATGTGCCAATGTCATGATGTCATGGTATAAAGTATGAAACTTAAATAAATCATGACATTTAACTAACCTAAGCATTATCATGACATTTCAAATGATCATAAATTAAATATGATGTCATGACATGGCATATGGCAAACAATACATGGCAAATAACATATAAAGGTATAGAAAATACCTAATTCAGCCATTATAAAGGTATAGAAAATACCTAATTCTAGCCTTAGTTGCCATTTTTGATAATTTTGATCATTTTGCCATAAATTCTATATTCCTAAGTGTAATAGACCTAAAATCATATCCTCAAGACTTTTAGATCACTATGTGCCAACTAGATTGACTCTAGAAAATTCCTCAAATGTGGTTGGCACATCCTAATTATCTTAGGAATAATTTTCCATTTCATTTTCAAGGCTTGATTACCCCTTGAAAATTCCTAAAATGCCACCTTTTGCCATGATTAGGTTAACTACCTAGTCAAGTAAGGTTGACACACCCTAACTCATCTAGCGTGATGGAATCACGCTCCTAGGAACCCAATACCTATTGGATCTCATTGGGTTCACTAAGTATTCACTAGGGATGACTTCCCTAGCAACCCTTCTAATGACCCTCCTAGGCTTTGAAGCCTTGGCCATTTGGGACTCATCAAGATCAACTCTAGGGGTGACTCCCCTTGTGACCTTGGTGATGGTCTTCCTTACCCTAGATTTTGTTCCATAATCTAATGGAACATTGTGATAAGTGGGCTTGACCACTTGGGACTTAGGTTTGTGACCCAAACCTTTCTTGTCCTTGGACATTGATTTTTGACCCTTAAACCCTAGAGATGACTTCTCCAAGTTCTTAAGAGCCTTTTCCAAAGTATCAAGTCTTGACCTCAAGACTTGATTCTCCTTCTCTAATACCTCAATTCTTAATTTTTCATTTTTCTTTGAGGCATTCCTAGGCATATGTCTAGATGATTTGGGATTTCTACCTAGGTTCTCCTTAGCCTTAAATGAGTTAGTCCTAGGGTTGACTTTCCTAGTGTTATCCTTATCTAGGCTCACATGTTTGGCACCTAAACATGTGTATCGATTTCTATAATTATCATGCTTATCATTATTGTCAATTGCAATCAAACTACTAGCATGCATCTTACTAGTATTGCAATAATGTGCCTTAGAGATTACCTTAGGGTTTGCCTTAGCTCCCCCTATCGATGTGCTCGGTCTCTTGTCCTTGTGAGATTGCCTCCCCCTCGGACATTGGCTCCGATAATGTCCCCTTCGCTTGCATTGGAAGCACACCACGTGCTCCTTGCTCTTGCGTATCGGGACTCCGGTTTCCTTGATCTTTGGCGCCGGTGGAGTCTTCCTAACCCTCTTTGGACATTTACTCTTGTAATGTCCAAATTCCCTACACTCAAAGCATAATATATGCAATTTACTAGAACTTAAATTGCTTGAGTTACCTAGGGTTGAGGTGGGATGTAAGCTCTCTCCTTCATCCCTTCCGGATGTAGAAGCTTCTTCCTCTTGCTCCAAACTTGAAAAGGAACTCTCCTCCTCTTCTTCTTTAGATGTTGAGTAGCCCTCAACTTCTAAATCCATCCCTCCATGATGTAAACTCCTTGGCTCACTTGACTCCTCTTCATGGCTTGAAGTGGAGTTCCCCTCATGGAACTTAGCCAAGTTGTTCCACAACTCCTTGGCATTATTGTATCCACCTATCTTACATAGAATGTCATTAGGTAATGAGAATTCAAATACTTTCATTACCTCATCGTTGATTGTGGAATGGTGGATTTGTTCCCTTGTCCACTTCTTCTTCTCGAGTGGTTTTCCTTCCTTATCCATTGGAGGCTTGAAACCTAATTGAACACAACTCCAATTTTCAAGGTTAGTCATAAGAAAATACCTCATTCTTACCTTCCAATACGCGAAGTCGTCGCGATCATAGAAAGGTGGAATGGTGATGTCTTCTCTGAGTTGATCCATCTCTAGCTTGTGCTCCCTCGGGTGTTAATCCGGTGAAGAGCGATCTCGCTCTGATACCACTTGTTAGGACCGATGATCGCGGCTAGAGAGGGGGGGTGTGAATAGACGCCCCAAATCTTCGCGTTTCTTCCTACGATTAGGGTTAGCGCAGCGGAAATAACTAAATAGAAATGCAAAAAGGAAAGATCAAACCTCAAACTCGAACTCAACGATGTAACGAGGTTCGGAGATGAAACTCCTACTCCTCGGCGTGTCCGTAAGGTGGACGAGCCCTACCAATCCGTCGGTGGATGAGTCCCCGGAGAACCGGCTAATATAAACTCCTTGTGGGTGGAGAAACCTCGCCACAATAGCTTGCAACAGCAATATGGAAAAATAAAGAAGAGCAAGAACAAAATACACAATGAATGTACAAATACTCGCTTGCCTTCTCGTCGACTGAAGTCCCGGATGAAGCACCAACTTCACGAACGAATGCCAACAAGCAACTTAGTCAAAGAAGCTCCCCCGAAGCTTCGGAGCTCAGCAAAGCTCAAGCACAGCTTTCAGAAGAACAGCAGCTCGAGGAGGAAGAAGAAGAGTAGTAGTCAGCAACCCTCGATCTCTTCTTATAACCTCTGATATGCTGAGTCAACCTGCGAACCTGCAAGCAAAAAGAACAGAACATAGAAGCCCGAAATAACCTAGCCGTTGTCACTCACAACGGCTAGTCCTGGACCGATCAAGCTCCAACCTGATCGGTCCACACTGTCCCTGATAGGTCTTGGGGACCGATCAGGCTAAGCCTGGACCGATCAGGCTATGTCCTGATCGGTCCAGGAGGAGTCTGATCGGTCCCTTGGACCGATCAGCCTTTCTCCTTCTTCTCTTCTGTTTGCTTCCTGATCGGTCTTCAGACCGATCAGATAATCCACAGAAGCATTCTGTTTGATTACTGATCGGTCACCAGACCGATCAGCCGTATCACTGGATCGGTCCCCAGATCGATCCAGAGCTTGGTTTTTGCCCAAACCAAGTCCCAAACCTTCCAAACCAACATCCGGTCAACCTTGACCTATTGGTACATCATGCTTAGCATCCGGTCACTCCCTTGACCTGCTAAGACTCCCTACCAAGTGTCCGGTCAATCCCTTTGACCCACTTGGACTTTTCTCTTCGTGTCAAGTATCTGGTCACTCCCTTGACCTACTTGACCTTCTCAACACTAGATGTCCGATCACCATTGATCCATCTGGATTTTCCCTTGCCCGGCTTCACTCACCAGGACTTTTACCTGGCTTCACTCACCAGGGTTTTCACCTGGCTTCACTCACCAGGATTTCCAATCTGCCCGGCTTCACTCACCAGGACTTTCCAACTGCCTGGCTTCACTCACCAGGACTTTCCCACTGCCTGACTTCACTCACCAGGACTTATCCGTCTGCCTGGCTTCACTCACCGGGACTTTCCACATCCGGTCCAGAGAATGAGCTACCGAGCCCTCTCCGACTTCCATCCGGTCCAGAGAACGAGCTCCCGAGCCCTCTCTGACCACAGTTCGGAGAACGAGCTACCGAGCCCTCTCCGACTTCCATCCGGTCTAGAGAACGAGCTCCCGAGCCCTCTCTGACCACAGTTCGGAGAACGAGCTACCGAGCCCTCTCCGACTTCCATCCGGTCCAGAGAACTGTTAGAGTGTATACTAAAAGCCTAGCTTTTGGTATAAACATTTATCTAGAAATAAGAATCACATTGGTCAAATGTCTACATTTATGATAAATGAAGTTGTTCAATTAATTTATATTGTAGATAACATGGTGTGTGGTGTCACACACAGAGGATCATGTTATCAGTACCTTATAAATTATAAACAGTAGCTCACGACCATAATGGAAAGGAACAAACCATTGGAAGGTCGTAGTGTAATTAGGTATTAGTTTATCTTAACTATATAATTACACTAGTACACTTAGAGTGTATTGAGTAGGACTATTAGAGATCGTTTCTTTTATACTGACTTTATAAAGAAACAAAGACCTCAGTTATTATGGAAGTGTGTGCTCTTAATCCTAATATAATAACAAGCACATATATTTGATATTTATTTCTTTAATTTATCAATGGGTGAGATTTAGTTTGATGAATCAATAAGCCCGATAAGTTGGGAAATAATATCACTTATAGTGTGTGTTGTTGATTATAGAAGGAAACTGTGTCCTAGTGATCTAGGTTGAGAATGTCCCCAAGAGGAGCTCATAAGGATTGTCATGTTAAACCCTGCAGGTGGACATAGTCCGACATGACGATGAAGTTGAGTGGTACTACTCTTGGAGCTAGATATTAATTAAGTGAGTTGTCAGTAACTTACTTAATTAGTGGACATTTGTTATCTTAAACACAGGGAGACTAACACACTCATAATAAGAAGGAGCCCAAAATGTAATTTGGGATTGGTGCGGTAGTTCAATAATAGTTCTTTAGTGGAATGAATTATTATTGATGAAATTAAGTTGTGTGTTCAAACACGGGATGCTTAATTTCATCGGAGACCAAAACCAATTCCTCCTCTCGGTCCCTATCGTAGCCTCTAGTATATAGAGATTTATACCCACCGCATACCCACCTTCTTACCCATCCAATGGGGCCGGGCAAGCTAGCTTGGAACCCAAGCTAGGGCCGGCCAAGACCAAGTGGATGAGTCATGCTAGGTGGCCGGCCAAAGCTTGGGTCCCAAGCTTAGGTGGCCGGCCACTAGAATATTAAAAGGATTTTTATTAAAATTATTTCTTATGTGGATATCATGATTTTAAAAGAGAGTTTAAAAATTAAAAATTTCCTTTTATAACTTTCTACAAAAGATTAAGAGAAGAGATTAATCTCTTTCCTTATTTGTAGATTAAAAGGATGGTTTTAATTTTTGGTAAAAACTTTCCTTATTTGTAAATCATCTACATGTTTAAAAGAGAGTTTAAAATTTGAAATCTTTCCTTATTTGTTGATTAAAGGAGGATTTTAAATTTTAAGAAAACTTTCCCTTTTAACCATGTTCATGATTTAAAGAAAGTTTAAAATTAATAATTCTCTTTTATTAGTTTCTACAAAAGATTGAGAAAAGATTTGATATCTTTCCTTATTTGTAGATTAAAAGAGATTTTAATTTTTAGAGATAACTTTCTTTTATCCACATGTTTAAAAGAAAGATTTTAATTTATTAAATTTCCTTTTATAAACCAATCATGAAGGGATTAAATTATTGGAGAAATTTTATAAATTTCGGAGATAAATTAGGAAGTTTTAATTAATTAAAACTCTCCTTGTTTATAGCTTGATGGTGGGCCATGTAAATTGAGAAAAGGAAAATTGTTTTTAATTAAATAAATTTTTCCTTTTCATGGCAAAAGAATTAAGGAAGTTTTTAATTAAATTTCCTTATTTGCCAAGACCAAGGATTATAAAAGAGGGGGTAGAGAAGGCTTCATGGAAAACAACCTCTATTATTTCTCTCCCTCTTTTCCTTGGTGTTGTGGCCGACCAACCTCTCTTCCTTTCTTCCTCTTGGTGGTGGCCGAACCTTCTCTATTGGCTTGGAGCTCTTGTGGTGGCCGGATACTACTTGGAGAAGAAGAAGAAGAAGGAGAGAAAGCTTGTATCCCTTGGAGCTTGGTTGGTGTTTTGTTCTTCGTCCTTGGTGAAGCTTCTTTGTGTTGGCCGAACCTAGCTAGGAGGAGAAGAAGGTGCTTGGTGGTTTCTCATCTCGGAAGATCGTTGCCCACACAACGTCCGAGGTTAGAAGAGGAATACGGTAGAAGATCAAGAGGTCTTTTTAAAAGGTATAACTAGTAATTTTTCTTTCCGCATCATGCTAGTTATTTATGGAAATAATACCAAATACAAGAGGCTTACGATTCTAGTATTTCGAATATGTTTTTCGAAGTTGTGTTCTTTTGTTTTATTTTTCCTTGTGATTTGATTGTTCTTTTCGGTTAACCTAAAGTTATTTTAGGAAATTAAATATTAGATTTCTATAAAAGGTTTTGTCTAGTCGGTGGTGGTTGCTCCCATATCCAAGAAGGCCATGTGCCTTGCCACGTCAGTACTGGGAACCAATTATGGAAATTAATATTTAATGGAATTAATAACTTAAGGTGATTTGGGTCGAACGTGTTAAGTTCCGCAGGAGATCCAAGTCAAAACCTAAAAGAACAAATAGATTAAGTTTTGGATCAAACGTGTTAAGTTCCGCAGGCGATCCAAAATTTAATTTAAAAGAACACATGGTAGCTAGGAAAAGGTTCAGACCTTTGTACAAAATTTTTGTATAGTGGAACCTCTAGGCTTTCCGAGTAGCAACCAACAATTGGTATCAGAGCTAGGGTTTTGCCTCTGTGTATTTGGTATTAGTTTAATTATGCACATGTCATACATAATTTAGGCAGGATAATAGTAGGATGTGCTAACTTTGTGGATGCAGGATCCAACTATTATGGCTTTTAGTTATTATGTGTGTGATTGGACCCTTGGACATGTCAAGGGCATTTATATGTGTGCATGATTGTATTAAAAATACAGCAGGAGCTGTATTTAGTTTTATTAGGATTTTTTTTTGATCTAGATACATGTACATTCCTTTTATGGAATATAGGATCAAAATGTAAAATTCTATTTATGTCGTGGATCGAATCTTGCAAAGCGTGGAACCTTCTAAGGACCGAGGCGCAGCGGAGGAGCAAAATGGATGCGACAGCTAGACCCGTGGCGGTGGCCAAATATGGTAGCAGCTTGGGATGACAACACATGGAGGATAACTAGAGATAAAAGCCATAATAGTTGAAAATTAGATTTTCTATTTATTGCTTTTATATTGTCTTGTGTGCATGTTGGTTTACATATTTAGTAGGCTAGCATAGTTAAAATTCCTCATTTATAAATAACTAAGTGGGAGAGGGATTTTAAGTAAATCCCATGGTCTCCATTACTTGGTTTGTAAGTGATGCAAACAAGCTTGCGTTGGCTCTGAGTGCCTTCCTCCATAACGGATGAGCTTGTTTGTGGATCACTAGAACAGACTTTCATTTTTGGATGACTATAGGAAGTTAATTAAGAGCGTGTGATCTTCCCCAACGGAAGGGGCATAATCTTATTAATGGACTTAGTGTCAAGTAATGGTATACACTTAGACACATTTAATAGTATCCTCCCCAACGGAGTCACTACTATCACTTGTGTGACCAAAGGGAAACCAACTATTGATTTGTCATAAAACTAGATTGGCAATATAATAAAATTAATAAACCCCTCTTACAAATGTTTGAATTTGTATACGTCCACACTAACGTGGCATACAAGATTCATGGTGTTTGAGTTAATTTTATTTGTCAAAAAGTTATAATAGTCAATGGGTAAAACCCTTCTCTTACAAATGATGAATTTGTATACGTCCACACTAACGTGGCATGCAAAATTCACGGTGTTTGAGGTGTTGGTGAATTTAAATAATATTGTTTGAGGAATCAATGTTATTTTAAATTCAAAGAGTTTTGACCAAATATTTGATCAAAGACAGATCAACTATTAATTTTATTCGTCATAAAGTAAAGTTGACGAGATAATAAAATTAATGAATAAAATCTCCTCCTCTTTGATTTTGTATACACAAAATTCATGGAGATTTTAAGGAGTTGATATTGACCAAATATTTTTGTGATTCTTAGGATATTTGTCAATCCCTAGTAGTCATACTATAGAAAAAGACTTAGTAGTCTCAATTGTAATGATTGGAAATAGGACTTGGACATTAAGGTAGACTGTCTTCTTAGAACTAAGAACAATTAAGGTGTATTTAATTCATTAGTTGAAACATGTCTAGTGGTGTTATCTACCAGAACCTGGAGTGTAGATACAAGATGCCATTAATCATGTCTGCAATTCATTGCAGGGTTCCAGGAAACCCGACAACTAAATGAAAGGTAAATCACCGTCCACATGGGCACTACTGTAAAAGTGGTAGTTGTTGCAGTGGGAGATGTTTATCCTTTGATAAGAATAAAATATGGATTTTAAGTAATTGTCTTTACGTACCAAGTTTAGAAAGAACCTGATTTCAGTTTCTAAACTATTATAGATATTGTGTCTATTTTGATAACAAAGTTGTTATCAAGAAAAATAGGGAAGTTATCTATTCTGGTATGATGGTTGACAATTTATAATCCAATAAACTCCCACGATGCAACAAATGGAAATAAGTAACACATCTTCTAATTTAAGAGAAAGCAACCTTCGAAAATGAACCAATTATATCTTTGGCATCTAAAGCTGGGTTATACTTGAGTAGGATTCATTGGTAGCTGATGAACTTTTGGGTTCATTGGTAGTGGAAATCTTTCCAACCTACGAGTCTTACTTGGAAGGAAAATAACCAAGAAGCTTTTAAGTCCAAGGGGTATGGAGTCAAAGATATATTGAAAACGGTTCATTCTGATTTGTGTGATCCTATGACTATCCAGACAAGAGGTAGTATTGAATATTTTGTCTATTTAATAGACAACTATTCAAGATACAAATAAATTTACTTAATGTATCGCAAGACTAAGTACTTTGATTAGTTCAAAGAGTACAAGGTTGATGCGGAGAAATGTTAAAGTAAAAAGTCACTATGGAAGATCGTAGTGGCAAGTACCTCTTGAGAGATTTTAGGAGTCACTTATCAGAAGTTGGATTTCAATCCCAACTAATTGCATCTGGTACACCCCAACAGAATGGTGTAGTAGAAAGAAGGTAAAGGACTCTTATGGAATAATTAGATAGATGATGAGTTATTCAGAAAATTACCAAATTTGTTTTAAGGATAAACTCTGAAAACGAAAGTGAACATAGTACCTTCCAAGTTAGAACTCTTTACTCATATAGAATTGCTGAATAGGTGAAAACCTATTTTGAAGCATATTCGGATTCGGGTAATCCAGCACATATGTTAAAGAGAGACAATGATAAGTTGGATAGGAGTTCACTTGTTTATAAGTTATCCTAGATAAACAAAAGTAGGTTTATAGTCTTAAAAATCAGAAGGTCATTGTTAGCATTAATGACTGATTTTTAGAAAAGGACTATATAATGAACCACGTGCTCATAAGTAAATTTGTTCTTAAGGAAATAATAAAGGACATGTCTAACCTAGTACCAACTGTACAAGATGAGATACCACAAGAAAACTGCAACACGTATCACAAATGATACACAATTGCATAAAGTGTCTTGTCATAGTGGGAGGGTTGTTAGGCAACCTAAATAGGTTCATGTTTTGGGAGAATTTTTGGACTCGATCCCTGAAGGACATAAACCTGATCTCCGGACATATGACGAAGCACTCCAAGATAAATATGCAGCATCTTGGCAAAGAGTAATGAATAATAGAATTAGAATATATGTATTCTAATAAAATCTGGAAGCTTGTAGAACCACCAAGTGGTGTAAAAGCCTTTGGGTGTAAAAGGTCTATAATAGGAAAAGAGGGATAGATAGGAAGGTTGAAACCTTCAAAGCAAGGCTTGATGAAAAAGGAAACTTTTTTCACTGGTAGCCATGCTTAAGTCTATCCGGATTCTTTTATCTATTTGGCAAGTGGATGTCAAGACATTCCTTAATGGAAGTCTTGAAGAAAGCATCCATATAAAGCAACCAGAAGGGTTCATTGCAAAGGGCTAAGAGCATCTTGTGTAAAGCTCAATCAGTCTATGGACTGAGGCAAAGCTTCAAGGTCTTGGAACATCCGGTTTATCAAAGTAATTCAGACCTATGGATTTATTTAGTAACCGGATAAGTCTTGTGTATACAAAAGGTGTGATGGAAGCGTGGTGGTATTTCTTGTACTATACGTAGATAACATTTTTGGTAGTTGGAAACAATATCAAAATGTTGTCAGAAGTAAGGGTATGGTTGTCCAAACAATTAGATATAAAGGACTTGGGAGAATGTATATATTCTTGAGATCAAAGTAATAAGGGATCGCAAGAAAAGAATATTTTACTTATCCCAAGCTTCATACATCGGAAAAATCCTTGCTCGTTTTAAAGCATGCAAAACTCCAAGAAAGGTTTCTTACCTTTTCAGGATGGAGTAACTTTATCTAAAGATATGTCTCTGTAGACATTAAAGGAGATAAAGGAAATAAAGGCAGTTCTTTATGCTTCGGCTGTCGGAAGCCTAATGAATGCTATGCACGAGATAAGAAATCTGTTTTGCCAAGGGCATAGTTGGCAGATATCAAAGTAACTCTGGACAAGGACAGTGGACTGCAGTAAAGCATATATTGAAGTACCTTAGATGCACTAGAGATTATATGCTAGCTTACAAGGCAGTTAATTTGGTCCTTGTGGGTTGCATGGATTTTGACTTCCAATCAGATAGGGACAATAATAAGTCAACCTCGGAGTTTTGTGTTTACTTTAGGAGGTAAAGTCATAACTATGGAAGAGTGATAAGCATAGGTGTTTTTCTGGACTCCACCATAGAAGTTTAGTATATGGCAAGCCTCTGAGGTAGCCATAAAAGCTGAATGACTCAATAACCTCAAGATAGACTTAGATATGATTTCTGGTTTGTCCAAAGATTATTACAATTTATTGTAATAATATTGGTGCAGTAGCAAACTCGAAGAAACCATAAGTCTATAAAGGCAAGTAAACACAATAGAGCGCAAGTACCACCCAATACGAGAAATCGTATAAACGAGGAGAAGTTGTTGCTGCCTAGAATGCATCAGATGATGACCTATAGATCTTTTCACTAAGGTCCTTAAGGCGAGAGCTTTTGATGGACATGTTGAAGGGTTGGGAATCAGATGTATGGCAGCAGATATGGCAGCTTAGTCTTTTAGTATAAGTGGGAGATTGTTAGAGTGTATACTAAAAGCCTAGCTTTTGGTATAAACATTTATCTAGAAATAAGAATCACATTGGTCAAATGTCTACATTTATGATAAATGAAGTTGTTCAATTAATTTATATTGTAGATAACATGGTGTGTGGTGTCACACACAGAGGATCATGTTATCAGTACCTTATAAATTATAAACAGTAGCTCACGACCATAATGGAAAGGAACAAACCATTGGAAGGTCGTAGTGTAATTAGGTATTAGTTTATCTTAACTATATAATTACACTAGTACACTTAGAGTGTATTGAGTAGGACCATTAGAGGTCGTTTCTTTTATACTGACTTTATAAAGAAACAAAGACCTCAGTTATTATGGAAGTGTGTGCTCTTAATCCTAATATAATAACAAGCACATATATTTGATATTTATTTCTTTAATTTATCAATGGGTGAGATTTAGTTCGATGAATCAATAAGCCCGATAAGTTGGGAAATGATATCACTGTGTGTTATTGATTATAGAAGGAAACTGTGTCCTAGTTATCTAGGTTGAGAATGTCCCCAAGAGGAGCTCATAAGGATTGTCATGTTAAACCCTGCAGGTGGACATAGTCCGACATGACGATGAAGTTGAGTGGTACTACTCTTGGAGCTAGATATTAATTAAGTGAGTTGTCAGTAACTTACTTAATTAGTGGACATTTGTTATCTTAAACACAGGGAGACTAACACACTCATAATAAGAAGGAGCCCAAAATGTAATTTGGGATTAGTGCGGTAGTTCAATAATAGTTCTTTAGTGGAATGAATTATTATTGATGAAATTAAGTTGTGTGTTCAGGGCGAACACGGGATGCTTAATTTCATCGGGAGACCAAAACCAATTCCTCCTCTCGGTCCCTATCGTAGCCTCTAGTATATAGAGATTTATACCCACCGCATACCCACCTTCTTACCCATCCAATGGGGTCGGGCAAGCTAGCTTGGAACCCAAGCTAGGGCCGGCCAAGACCAAGTGGATGAGTCATGCTAGGTGGCCGGCCAAAGCTTGGGTCCCAAGCTTAGGTGGCCGACCACTAGAATATTAAAAGGATTTTTATTAAAATTATTTCTTATGTGGATATCATGATTTTAAAGAGAGTTTAAAATTAAAATTTCCTTTTATAACTTTCTACAAAATATTAAGAGAAGAGATTAATCTCTTTCCTTATTTGTAGATTAAAAGGATGGTTTTAATTTTTAAAACTTTCCTTATTTGTAAATCATCTACATGTTTAAAGAGAGTTTAAAATTTGAAATCTTTCCTTATTTGTTGATTAAAGGAGGATTTTAAATTTTAAGAAAACTTTCCTTTTTAACCATGTTCATGATTTAAAAGAAAGTTTAAAAATTAATAATTCTTTTTTATTAGTTTCTACAAAAGATTGAGAAAAGATTTGATATCTTTCCTTATTTGTAGATTAAAAGAGATTTTAATTTTTAGAGATAACTTTCTTTTTATCCACATGTTTAAAAGAAAGATTTTAATTTATTAAATTTCCTTTTTATAAACCAATCATGAAGGGATTAAATTATTGGAGAAATTTTATAAATTTCTGGAGATAAATTAGGAAGTTTTAATTAATTAAAACTCTCCTTGTTTATAGCTTGATGGTGGCCGGCCATGTAAATTGAGAAAAGGAAAATTGTTTTTAATTAAATAAAATTTTCCTTTTCATGGCAAAAGAATTAAGGAAGTTTTTAATTATATTTCTTTATTTGCCAAGACCAAGGATTATAAAAGAGGGGGTAGAGAAGGCTTCATGGAGAACAACCTCTATTATTTCTCTCCCTCTTTTCCTTGGTGTTGTGGCCGGCCAACCTCTCTTCCTTTCTTCCTCTTGGTGGTGGCCGAACCTTCTCTATTGGCTTGGAGCTCTTGTGGTGGCCGGATACTACTTGGAGAAGAAGAAGAAGAAGGAGAGAAAGCTTGTATCCCTTGGAGCTTGGTTGGAGTTTTGTTCTTCGTCCTTGGTGAAGCTTCTTTGTGTTGGCCGAACCTAGCTAGGAGGAGAAGAAGGTGCTTGGTGGTTTCTCATCTCGGAAGATCGTTGCCCACACAACGTCCGATGTTAGAAGAGGAATACGGTAGAAGATCAAGAGGTCTTTCTAAAAGGTATAACTAGTAATTTTTCTTTCCGCATCATGCTAGTTATTTATGGAAATAATACCAAATACAATAGGCTTATGATTCTAGTATTTCGAATATGTTTTTCGAAGTTGTGTTCTTTTGTTTTATTTTTCCTTGTGATTTGATTGTTCTTTTCGGTTAACCTAAAGTTATTTTAGGAAATTAAATATTAGATTTCTATAAAAGGTTTTGTCTAGTCGGTGGTGGTTGCTCCCATATCCAAGAAGGCCATGTGCCTCGCCACGTCAGTACTGGGAACCAATTATGGAAATTAATATTTAATGGAATTAATAACTTAAGGTGATTTGGGTCGAACGTGTTAAGTTCCGCAGGAGATCCAAGTCAAAACCTAAAAGAACAAATAGATTAAGTTTTGGATCAAACGTGTTAAGTTCCGCAGGCGATCCAAAATTTAATTTAAAAGAACACATGGTAGCTAGGAAAAGGTTCAGACCTTTGTACAAAATTTTTGTATAGTGGAACCTCTAGGCTTTCCGAGTAGCAACCAACAATCGAGCTCCCGAGCCCTCTCTGACCATAGTCCGGAGAACGAGCTACAGAGCCCTCTCCGACTTCCCATGTGCCAAGCTTCCATACTTGGACTTCTCCGTGCCAAGTCTCCATTCTTGGACTTTTCTCGTGCCAAGCTCCCTGCTTGGACTTTTCACCATGCCAAACTCCCTGCTTGGACATTTCTCGTGCCAAGCTCCCTGCTTGGACTTTTCCGAGTCAGGTCAACTCACCTCGGGTCAACCAGGTCAACCTTGACCACAGGTTGCACCCACAATCTCCCAAGCTTGTTCTCGTCAAACATCAAAATACAACTCGAGTCTGGTCAACCAGGTCAACCTTGACCTAAGGTTGCACCAACAATCTCCCATCATGTTCTCGTCAAACATCAAAATACAACTCGAGTCAGGTTAACTCGAGTCGGGTCCACCAGGTCAACCTTGACCTAAGGTTGCACCAACAGGGGGGTCACGTGGCATCAACCCATATATAGGTGTTTATGATGGAGGCGACAATCAAATTATTCTTTTGTCCATACACCTCTCCGTGCGTCCTCAGTAATCTCTCCTGAGCAACTGGCCACTAACAAGTAGTTTTCGAAAAAAATCATTAAGTCCTCAAGGCGTAAAGGGGAGTGTGAATTGCGGATGACCGTAGCAAAAGGAGGTGAACGGGTAAAAGTAAGACCTAGGTCCAGTCAATCAGCTACACCTCCTTCGACTAAACTTAAAGGGAAGGCTAGTGATACGAGTTATAATGAGCGGACCCGGGGGTGATGCGGCAGCTAGAATCAAGATGACGGGGTAGTTAGAGTCAAGACCACGTGGCGGTCAAAGCTGTGAAAGGAGAACATCTCCTCACCTGACTTTAATTGGTCGCCCAACACTAAGGTTTTTAGATCCAACCGGACTGAGTTACCAGTTGGTTGGAGAAAGATGGCCAACCCTTAAGCCAATCGAACCTAGGGAGTTTAATGTCTTAAGGATGGTCAGCTCTTAAGCCGACCAATATTAAGGATGGCTAACCTTACGTGTCGGCCGGAATTACCGACTCACTCCACAATAGACCAACCATAGGTATTGTCAAGGGGAAGAATAAACTTCTTACTTTATATGAGTTTCCTTGTACGCACTCAGGTGACCTTGATTGTTGATCGCCTTAATGGGTTTCCATGCGATAGTATGTCTGTGTATTCGTCCAGTTATAAAGTCGGACAAGATCATATGCCTCGGTAGTACATAAAGTCAGTCGAGCATAACTAGGGCTGGATTTTTTTACAAAATTCCCGACCCTTCCCGACTCCCAACTCGTTCCCATCCCGAATTTTTCCCGATCCGAGTGGTCGAGATTTTTCCCGACTCGATCAAAATCGGGAAAAGGATCGAGAACACAAGTTCTACTCGGCGGGATTCCCGACCCGACCTGAATATATTAATAATAATTTTTAATTAGACTTTTTAAAAAAATTAATATATAAAACTAGGGTTAAAAATTAAAATATCTAAAAATTGAAGTACGATTTAAAAAAATACAAAAAGAAAAATAGAAAAGTAAGAAAACTAGAGTACTTACGCATCTCAAATTCTCATTCACTCATTCAGCCGTTCACTTCACGCCACACACGAATCACGCCACACGCGAATCAAGCCGTTCGCCCTTCGCCCTCGCCGATCGCCGATCGCCAGCTTATTCCACTAGAACCCTAGCTCACACCCACACGACCACACCTCCTTTTCGATTCGTTACTTCCGCCTGTCCATTCAGGAGCTCTCTTATCTCTTCCATTTCTCTACGTGTTTGGCTATAGCGTCCCTAACAATAGTCCAAGCCGCGCTGCCTCCCCCGTTCCCGTATCAAGTCTTCACGGTTGACGTTTCCCTCCCTCCCTTAGTTCATGCTCTACTGGCCAATAAGCCAACGCAGCAAAGAGCCACATTGATCTATAAAGGTATTTGCCAAAACTTTGCTGCAATTGCTACATTAGTTACAATCATAGCTTCTGTTTGATGTTGTTGCTTTCATATGGATTCAATCAATTTGTTTACCATGATGGTATGTTTATTATGTTTCTGGTGAACAGAATTTTCTTATAATGTTCTCTACGTGTTATATAGGTTTTATATTTTTCTTAAATCTTGCTCCCTAATTACTTGAGTATCGTGAACATGCATTTGTATGCTATTTTGTCTGGTATATCTATCTAAATATTTCTTGTTCTGCCTTATGATAAGTTCCTTGGGGGCTCAGTAAAGTGTTTGATTGAAAAGTGTTCTGCCTTGTGATATATTTCTATATAAATTTTTAACAGGATGTCAAATTATCAATATCTATTTTTCTTAAATCTTGCTCCCCTAGCATTATCTTTTTAGTAATATTTGAATGTTTCTAACTATGCTATCTGATTTTGAACGATATTCATATTATTGTAGTCGTTCATAAGTTCATTCATGGATGCATCTAGCGGAAGTGGTAGCTCTCTTTCCTCCACTCAACCTCACACAGTATCTCCATCCAAAACATCAATCATTCATGAGGAAGTAGTAGATATTAGAGGCAAAAGGAAAAAAGTAGCGGATGTATGGTCACACACCAAGAAAATTATAAGGAGAAATGACAAAAATGAGGTCATTGTTGTTGTTGCTACTTGTAATTATTGCAAAATTGAAGTTCCTGCCCATTGCAACACACATGGGAATAATGGCATTGAGGGGCATGTGAAGAAATGCAAAAAGAATTCTCATAATGCGGTGAAGTCAGGTTCTTCTCAACCAATCTTAACACAGTCGTCCATGAATAATGCTTTGACACCCCACATCTTTAGCCAAAAAAGCTTGAAAATAAGGTTGTTGCATTTGTTGTTAAAGATGAGATGTCGTTTAGGGTAGTGAAAGGGGCAGGGTTTGTAGAGATGATGAAGGAAGCTCAACCTCGATTCAAGATTCCCAACAGAAAGAAAATTGCATCTCTTATATGGGATTTATATGCATTAGAGGTGGCTAAGATAAAGAGTGTCATTGGTGACCAAAGGGTAAGTATCACGACCGATACTTGGACCTCAATTCAGAATATCAATTACATGGTAATTGATCCGGTGGTAAGGGCCCACCCCTCAGAGGGTCATGGCCACGGTGGAAGTCAAAGTCTAGATGGTCAACGTCCCTGTGTCATTGGCCGGTCGGACAACTCACTCATCCGACCGAGACAAAGAAGTACCGATCAGATATCACCACAGCTCAGCTAGGCACCGAGCTTCCAACGCTCAAAACAGACATACGTCGAGCGACCAGCTCCCTCGGACTTACATCGAACCTCGGAACCAGTGAAAAAGGATCACATCATGACAACGGAGCTCTGACAGTGGAAGGTTGGCCGAGCGGCCACTCCACTCGGCCAAAGGGCTGGGCCACCCGAACAACTAAGGGTTGGCCGAGCGGTCATCCTACTCGGCCCGCTAACAGACAAAAGGAGGATCAGCCAATATCCTCGTGGGAACTCGCACCACCGACAGACGGCATGGACAGGCAGAGGATCATACGGCGGAAGCTTCCACTGTCATGTCAGGAATATACTGGGGTCATTGAGGTATGATGTCAGGGATGCTTTCTTGACATGTCTTTTCAGGGGAAGCTTTGAAAAGTGTGCTTGCCTCAAGGAGCGTGCACGCGTATCCCCGGAGCCCTATATAAAGGGCTCCAAGCTTCGACGGAGGTATGCATAACCTTTACTATAGCTACTGTTACTCTGCTACTTTGTTTCCTCGCTTCTACATCGCCAACAACTGACTTGAGCGTCGGAGGGCCATCGTCGGGAAACCCCTCCCTGGCTCGGCACTGACGTCGCTGTGATTGCAGGTCTCTCTGACTCAGAGTTCACCAACAGTCAACAGGAGCGCCACACGCTGATTGGCACTAGTGCTAGTGGGAGATTGTTAGTTAGAGCCCTAGAGCCAATCATTTGATGATTGCTGTATGGACTCATTGTATCATATTCTTGTATATAAATAAAGGCATTTGTTTTGGTTATTATACTTACTTGTATTGGTGCAAAATAACTAAGTATAATAGCGTCCTTGAGTAGAAGGTTCTTACCTATATCAATCGATTGGTTGAATCGATAGTGAGATGATATAGGGAACACTACTCTTAATCATTCCTAATAGAGTATTAACATTCAGGGACAATGTTAATGCAACGAGACTAGCATGTAGGTCAACTCGATGACTTGATCTCACAAGTCATGGATATGGAGATATCAAGTTGACACATGGGTATGCATTGGAGAATGTATACTGAATGACCCGCCATGAGAAAGAATCATGGATCGTTATATGAGTGTCATATACTTTCTCATATGGCTATTAGTATGACTACTAGTCCTTGGACCTGAAGTCACCATGGTTCCCTACATAAGGAGTTATGTACTTTGGCTTCGTCAAACGTCACCCATAACTGGGTGGACTATAAAGGCGATTACTGGGTATGTAACAAATTTTGCAGAGGGATGTGAGTGATGTAGATGGGATCTATCCTTCCTATATGATGGGAGTGACATCGATATTCTTGATAGAGTGAGACCACTAAGTGCATAGCCATGCCCAAATGAGTCAATATGAGATATTGAGCTCATTTGATTGAGTGAGTCTACTTGGAGTTCAAGATTTAGATTGATTAGAGGATGACACGGTCTATGCCTCATATTGATCAATCTAAATGTCAAGGATAGAAGGACACTTGTCATATATTGTGAGGAGTCATAATTAGTAGTCACAAGGTGATATTGGATCTCAACATTCTTATAACTTGGGTAGTAATGATGTGCTGCTAGATACCGCTCATTACTTATACTTCTAAATGAGTTTAGTAGCATTGTCAGCGTTATAAGAACCTATAGGGTCACACACAAAGGGCAATTAGATGGAGATTAGATTAATTTGATGAACCTAAAGGATTAGGTTCATGTGATAAACCAAATTGGATTAAGAGTAATCTAAAGTAGGCTAATTGAGTTGGACTCAATTTGGTTCATGTATTAGATGAGTCTAATTTGGACTTAGACTCATTTAATTAATTTAATTCAATGAATAGAGATTCATTAAATTAAAATTGACTTGAACCAATGATTAGATTAGATCAACCATGGGAGAGAAGTGGTCAAGTTTGGCTTGACTTGAGAGGAAGATGAAGGGTCGAGTTTGACTTGACCATTTGCCACCTCATTGGTGAGTTGGCATTAAGTGGGCTAATGATGATGTGACACATCATCAAGATTAGCACATGTGTGTGCCACATCATGAGGGAGATCAAGAGTTGTGACTCTTGATATCCCATGGGGTTTAAAAACCCCTTCTTGAATGTGGCCGGCCACTTTAGTGTGTGAGGAGTTTCATTTTGTGTGGTAACTCCATCTTCTTCTTCCTCAAGCTCTATCTTCTTTTCCCTCTCCTCCACCTCCTTGGCCGAAACTTCTAAGGGTTCTAGCACACCTTTTAGTTGTTTTCTCCATCATTTGTTCATGTGGATACACATAGAGGAGTATCTACTTTGATACTCTCGAGATCCGGAGAACCTTGGACGAGCGGGATACGCGAAGGGCATTGCATCAAGGGTAAACTCTTCTCCTTTGTAGATCTAGTGTAGATCTAGGCTTAGAAAACTCATACTCGAAGTTTTACAAAATTTTATTTCTTCGCACGGATCCGGTGGCGGGGGTTTCGGGGTTTCTGCAACGCAAAAAGTGATTTTTGCGGCCCGATGAACCCAACATGCGCCCAGCATCCATCATCTCGACTCTCGAACAGGATCAAATTTGGCGCCGTATGTGGGAACTCACCTGCATCCAAGTCGAGAAAATGGAAGAAGTTGGACGACTTCACATCGTGACGCTCACTCAAGAAGAACTTGATATTCTCGTACAAGCTCGAGCAACCAAGATAGTCGAGCAGCAACAGCAAAAGACGCTAGCCGATCGACTAGCGCAGCAAGCAACATCGGCATCTGGGGGTCGAGCGACACAGGAGGACCAGCCGGAATAGCTCTCCATTTGGGGAAAAAATAAAGGGCCAACCGGCACACAAGGAAGCGTGTCGATACCGTTCCATTGGGCTCTGTTCTAGATGCCTCAGAAATCGCGCAGGCAAATCAAGAGTAGGGATCTTCGTCGGATGAAGCACCCGTTCAGGATGCCCAGAAGGGCAAAGTGCCACTAGGAGGTGCATCCCCCGAGCGGATCAATCGCCAATTCTCTGAATCAATCTTGCAAGACCCGTTGTCAAGGCACTATGCCCCGCTGGCGATCGAAGAGTACAACGGATCGACCGATTCGGATAATCATTTGGGTAAGTTCGACAACGCAGCTACACTTCATCAATACACAGATGGGGTGAAGTGTCGGGTCTTGCTCACCATGCTCTCCTGCTCGACGCAGTGTTGGTTTAGAAGGCTGTCGGATGGATAGATACAACGCTTCAAAGATTTCCGAATAGCTTTCCTACTCCACTTCGCGAGCAGTAGGCGCTACCAAAAATGAACGTCAACTTGTTTTCCTTGAAGCAAGGGCCGAGAGAGACCCTCCGAGCATACATCCAACGCTTCAACCAGGTAGCAATAGATATCCCCTCGGTCTCATCGGAGACCAAGATGAATGCCTTCACCCAGGAGCTCGTCGAGGGAGACTTCTGTTGGGGCAATTTCCCTTGGTCAAGTTTGACAAGTTGACTAAGCTTGAGTCGGGATTTGAGTTTTGATGTTTAACAATATAGGGAGATTGTTGGAGCAATCGTTCGGTTATGGAGATGGTCAAAGGGTTGACCAGGTTGATGAGAATACAAGTCAAGTAGGTCAAGGTTGACAGGAGACTTGACTGGGAAGAGTTTTTGATGGGCATGGTGAAGGTTTGGGAATCAGATGTATGGCAGGATATATGGCAGCATAGTCTTTTAGTATAAGTGGGAGATTGTTAGAGTGTATACTAAAAGTCTAGCTTTTGTATAAACATTTATTTAGAAATAAAGAATCACAATGGTCAAATATCTATATTTATTTGTTAAATGTAATTTGTTCAATTAATTTATATTGTAGACAACATAGTGTGTGGTGTCACACACAGAAGATCATGTTGTCGGTTCTTTATAAATTATAAACAGTTGCTCACGACTAAAATGGAAAGGAACAAACCGTTGAAGTAGTCGTAGTGTAATTAAGTATTAGTTTATCTTAACTAATAAATTACACTGATACACTCCAAATGTATTGAGTAGGACCATTTTAGGTAAGTTCTTTTTGTACTGACTTTATAAAAGAACTAGATCTTAGTTATTATAGAAGTGTGTGCTCTTAATCCTAATATAATAACAAACACATATATTTAGTATTTATTTCTTTGACTTATCAATGGGTGAGATTTAGCTCGATAAATTAATAAGCCTGATAAGTTGGGAAATGATATTACTTATAGTGTGTGTTGTTGATTATAGAAGGAAACTATGTCCTAGTAATCTAGGATGAGAATGTCCCCAAGAGGAGCTCATAAGGATTGTCATATTAAACCCTGCAGGTGGACTTAGTCCGACATGACGATAAGGTTGAGTGGTACTACTCTCGGACTAAGATATTAATTAAGTGAGTTGTCAGTAACTCATTTAATTAGTGGACATTCGACATCTTAAACACAGGGAGACTAACACACTCATAATAAGAAGGAACCCAAAATGTAATTTGCGATTGGTGCGGTAGTTCAATAATAGTTCTTTAGTGGAATGAATTATTATTGATGAAATTAAGTTGTGTGTTCGGGGTAAACACGGAAGCTTAATTTCATCGGGAGACCAAAACCAATTCCTCCTCTCGGTCCCTATCATAGCATCTTGTATATAGAGATTTATACCCACCTATACCCACCTTTCTACCCACCTTAAGGTGGCCGGTCAAGCTAGCTTGGAGCCTAAGCTAGGGCCGGCCAAAGCTATTTGTAGAGCCAATTATAGGTGGCCGGCCAGCCAAAGCTATTGGTAGAGCCAATTATAGGTGGCCGGCCAAAGCTTGGGTCCCAAGCTTAGGTGGCCGGCCACTAGAAAATAAAAAGAGATTTTTATTTAAATTATTTCTTATGTGGATATCATGGTTTTAAAAGAGAGTTTGAAATTTAAATATTTCCTTTATAGCTTTCTACAAAAGATTAAGAAAAGATTTGAGATCTTTCCTTATTTGTAGATTGAAAGGTGGATTTTAATTTTAAGAAAACTTTCCTTTTTAACCATGTTCATGATTTAAAAGAGAGTTTAAAAATTTAAATATTCCCTTTTTATAAGTTTCTACAGAAGATTAAGAAAAGATTTGATATCTTTCTTTATTTGTAGATGAAAGGAGATTTTAATTTTTAAAAGATAACTTTCCTTTTTGGAAATTATCCACATGTTTAAAAGAAAGATTTTAATTTATAAAATTTCCTTTTTATAAACTACCATGAAGGGAAAAATTATTGGAGAAATTTTTTATAAATTTCCGAAGACAAATTAGGAAGTTTTAATTAATTAAAACTCTCCTTGTTTATAGCTTTAATGTGGCCGACCATGTAATGTCAGAAGAGAAAATTATTTTTAATTAAATAAATTTTCCTTTTCATGGAAAAAGAATTAAGGAAGTTATTTATTTAAATTTCCTTATTTGCCAAGACCAAGGATTATAAAAGAGGGGGTAGAGGTACCTTCATGACTAACGGCTCTATTCTTTTTCTTCCTCTCTTTTTCTCCTTGGTATGGCTGGCCCTAGAGGTTCTCCTTCTCCTCTTCTCTTCTTCTTTAGTGGCCGGTTTCATCTTCTCTTGGAGCTCTTGTTGATGGACGGTTCTAGCTAGGAGAAGAAGGAGAGAAAGGAGGCTTTGTTTCTAGCATCCCTTGGAGCTTGGTGGTGGTAGACGGACCTTTATTTCTCTTGGAGAATTACGGTGGCCGAATCTTGCTTGGAGAAGAAGGTGGCTTAGGTGGATTCTCATCTCGGTAGATCGTTGCCCACACAACATCCGGGATAAGAAGAGGAATACGGTAGAAGATCAAGAGGTTATTTGCTTACAAAGAAAGGTATAACTAGTAATTGTTTCCCGCATCATACTAGTTTTCTTTGTATAGTTATTTTTGGAAATACCAAACACAAGAGACATATGATTCTAGAGTTTTCAGATTTGTTTCGAAGTTGTGTTTCCTTTCTTTTATTTTTTGAATTTGTGATTCGATTGTTCTTTTTGGTTAACCTAGAGTTATTTAAGGAAATTAAATATTAACTTTCCTTAAAAGGCTTTGTCTAGGCGGTGGTGGTTGCTCCCATATCCAAGAAGGTCATATGCCTCGCCATGCAGTCCTGGAAGCCAATTTTGAAAATTAATATTTAATAGAATTAATAACATAGGTGGATTTGAATCAATAGTGTTAAGTTCTGCTTGCGATTCAAATCTAAACCATTAAGAACAGATAAATTAAATTTGGAATCAATGATGTTAAGTTCCGTCTGCGATTCCTAATTTAACTTTTAAAGAACACAATAGATTATTTAAGGAAAGGTTCGACACTTGTACAAAAATTTTGTACAGTGGAGCCGGTACGGTTTTCCTAGGACTAACCAACAACTATATCACACCTAGTCCAAGTAATACTTTCTCGTTCTACGAATTTAAATTACTCGTACATGTGTCTAAGAGTCTCGTACTTTTAACATGTGATGCTTTGGCCAAAGACTTTGATTAATAATCCTAATGAGTGGCCAAAGGGTATACGGCTCCTTACAAGGAGAGGTGAATCCTCTGTGGGCTATCCAAACATCTTGAAGCATTTGGACTTATACCTAATTATTCCAGGTCCACACCTCAATGAGGTGCTTGCTTAAGATGTCAAAGTATAAGTCTCCATGACCAAGATGACTTGTATACCTCAAGTCGAAGGAAACTTACACTTGAGCAACAATAAGAACTGTTGGAGCAATCCCAATGGTCTGTGCGACCATGTGTTTTGGTGTTTGGGCAAAGGGTTTAAGTTAGGTTCACCCTTGTATTTGATATGTGTATTTGAGTTGTGCAGGTTTACAGGATACACATGTGACTCAGGTTGATGGCTTCGGGTCCGGTGAAGGATGGAGCATCCGAGGGACCGTGGACAAGGCAGCAAGGACAAGGGCCGAGGGAAGCGACTTCTAGGCATACGCGAAGGATGGCATTGGGATGAGCTACGGGCTTGAATGCATCCGAGGAACGAGAGCCAAAGGAAGTAGGCTTGAAGGCAAGAGGTCAAGATTACAAAGAAGCATCAAGTGAGTCATAAGGGTGAGGGTACGAGTGCACGAGAGATTGTACTCGGAGTAAAATCCTAGTTTTAGGGTTTTATTGTAGTGTCACTGTAGCAGTACTGTAGCGCTACTGTAGTAGTCGACTGCATGTTTTAGCAGTCGATTGGTGCAGTCGACCGCGCAGTCGACTAGGTGCGAACAGAATGGTTCTGTTCGTTCAGTCAGTGTGGATCAGTCGACTGCATGTTTTAGTAGTCGACTGCACCAGTCGACTGCAAGTTTTAGCAGTCGACTGGTATCGAGCCGTTGGGATGTAACGGTCGAATTTCCATAAAGGGCAGTCGACTGCATGTTTTGACAGTCGACTGATAGGCGGGGTTTTCAACCCGCGACCTATATAACCAAAGTTTGGGAGCTTGGTTATAGTTGACGAAATAGAGATGGTTAATCTCTATTAGTAGTTTACTTGTGCCCTAGCGTCAAAGGAGTCCTTGGTGAGAGTTGTGGTGAGGTTTCTCCACCCATAAGGAGGTTGAGCTAGCCGGAGTTTGCCGGGGACTAATCCACCGATGAATTGAGGGATCGTCCACCTTACGGACACGCCGTGGAGTAGGAGCAAGTTATCTCCGAACCACATAAACGAACGTGTTAGCGGTTTGCATTTCCTTTCTTAGTTTTAGTCTTTCTACTTGTTTATTTGTATATTCCGCTGCGCATACTAACAAGTGTAGGAAGATCAATCGATTTGGGGGTGCCATCTATCCAACCCCCCTTCAAGCCGACCACCAATCCCTTACAAGTGGTATCAGAGCAAGGTCGCTCTCTGTCAGACTAACCGCCGAGGAAGTAAAGATGACCGGCTTGATAGAACCGCCAAAGTTTGAAGGCGGAGGCTTATGGGACTTCACATATTGGATAATGAAGATGGAGGTCTTCTTCAACACGGATTGTGACTCCATGATGGTGGTCAAAGAGCCGTTCGAAGTTCCAAAGGACAAGAAGGGAAAGAGACTCCGACCACGTCATTGGACGGAGGAGCAAACCTCACGGTCAAAGGCAAATTCAAAGGTAATATCAATTTTAATTGATATTTTGCCTAATAACTTGATGAGTCGTGTAGGTGACTATAAGAACACCCACAATTTGTGGAACAAGATAAAGAAGGTTCAATGGGAAGAACCTATGCCTACACAAGAAGAAGAAGAGCCCAAGGAGATGGGCTTAATGGCTCAAGATGAGGAGGAGCAACCAGAAGGTGATGAGCACTCAACTTTCGAAGAGGAGAAGGATAAAGAAATGTCATCCACTAGTGTGGATGAGGATACATCCTCAAAGGTTAAAGAAGAATCAAGACAAGTGAAGAAGAAGAAGAAGTCTTAGAAATCAACCTAGTGAGCACCTCCACCGAAGCAAAATCAAAAGATCACATTGTGTGCTTCGGGTGCAATGAAAGGGGGCACTACAAAAGTAGATGTCCTATGGGTAAGAAGAAGGTATCTCCTAAACTCAATTCATTTTGAATCTAATTTGAGTTGTTGAAAGAAGAAGGAGAAAAAACACATAGTGTGCTTCACGTGTGGTGAGCGGGGTCATTACCACACCAAATGCCC
The DNA here is from genome assembly GCF_018446385.1 of Zingiber officinale. Lineage (NCBI taxonomy): Eukaryota > Viridiplantae > Streptophyta > Magnoliopsida > Zingiberales > Zingiberaceae > Zingiber > Zingiber officinale. The sequence goes on from NC_055999.1 coordinate 120,217,119, forward strand.
AAAGAAGAAAGAAATCAAGAAGTTGGGGCATTTGAAGAAGGAGGAGAAGAAGTGGAGGAAAAATGGAGGCTCATGTCAAGGGAGAGCTCCAAAGGTAAAGGGTAAGGTAAACCCTAGTTTAAATTTGAAGTCAAATTTAAATTCCTCTATGCATGCTAGGAATAATTGTTATTATTTACCCATGTAAAATTTTGAATTTAAATATCATGATAGGAATAAGGTAATTGTAGATCAAAATCCTAGAAGACCAATGCATGATAATTATAGAAATGGTAGACCTAAGGAGACCCAAGGCATTAATCCTAAGAAGGGGAGACACATGCCTAGAAAAATGGGTAGGTCTAGGAATGTCTAATATGGACATGTTGATTCTAGGTTTAGGAACCTAGAAAGGGAAAATCAAGCTTTGAAGGCAAAACTTGATAAGTTGGAGAAAACCCTAGAAAGATTCAATGTTGAATCTAGAGGGTTAAGTATGGTGTTGGGTAGCCAAAGATCCAACAATGATAGATCGGGTCTAGGATACCGATCTAGTGTTCCAAGGCTAAGGGAAAGTCGTATGCTAGGGTTGCATATGACTATAGCAAGGAGAAGTCAATAAATGGTAAGGGAAAGTCATTTAAAGGTAAGGAAAAATTAACCAAGGACAAGGTGTCCAAGGTTAAAAAGGTAAGGTTTGTAGGCCAAGTGTCACCGGAAGTGCACTAATGTGGCCTAGCCATTGTGGATGAGTCACCTAGAGAGGTGGCTAAGGTTAAGTGCTCCAGGGGGAGCTCAAAGAGTCAATTTGGGACCCATGTCCAATGGATCTCAAAGGGGTTTTACTTGGGAGTCTAGACAAGCCATGGAATGTGCCAAGTGGTTTGGAGACGGACTTGAGTCTCAAACCTAGGGTTTTGACACAATTGGTTTATGTTTCATGCAAGAAATATGACAATTGGGATCATATAGCATGAAAATTGATTTTGGATGTATAGATGTCATATAAACCAATGTCATGGATGCATTGTGGATTAGTATGGGCAAATACATCAAGAGGAAGCCAAAACTAGGAATTTAGGTTAAGGTTCAATTGAACTTTTTAGCTAATTTTGTATTTTGTGTCAATCTTGGAATTTGTGATAAATATATTTTTGTATATATTTTTCCCAAGTAGACATTGATATAATAGACCTCTCCACAAAATTTGAGAATTTTTGGAGGCTTATGGAATTTTTGGCGCATTTTCTAAAGTTGGCCAGAAAAGGATGATTTTTTCATGAATAGTGTATCAGTCAACTGGTATAGTTACCAGTCGATTGGTAACAGTGTTTTTGAGCACAAAATGTCTCTGTAAGCTCGTTTTCATGAGGGCAGTCGACTGGTACTTCTTGCAGTCGACTGATACCAGTCTGAAAGTGTTTTTAGCACTGGATTTTGACCGGGTCAGCTCGTCTAGATGTATGGGATCCATGGGGGATAAATACATGAGTTTAGGGCCAATTGGATGATAAGTTTTCAATAATTGGGATATTGTTCGAAAGCTTTTTGGATGTTAGACAAAGGGGGAGAAGTAAGGTTTAGTTGGGAAAACCTTAGTGCCTTTGCGTAGGGGGAGCCTTGAGATAGGTTCTTAAAAATTCTTGTGGGAAAATTCCTAGCTCAATGGGGAGCATAGGTGTAGGGGGAGCCTTGGGATACGTTCCAATGCATGATGCATTGTTTCGGCGTTGTAAATCCAAGTGTGTAGCCTTGGCATCGTAAGTCCATTCGGCGTTGTAAGTTCAAGTGTGTAGCCTTGGCATCGTAAGTCCATTCGGCGATGTAAGTCCAAGTGTGTAGTCTTGGCAACGTAAGTCCATTTGTTTTAGCATATTTATTTTCTATTATTTTCCCTAACTTAAACGTATTTCCAAAACATCAAAAAGGGGGGGGTTGTTGGAGCAATTTCAATGGTCCGTGCGACCATGTGTTTTGGTGTTTGGACAAAGAGTTTAAGTTAGATTCACCCTTGTATTTGATATGTGTATTTGAGTTGTGCAGGTTTACAGGATACACATGTGACTCAGGTTGATGGCTTCGGGTCCGGTGAAGGATGGAGCATCCGAGGGACCGTGGACAAGGCAGCAAGGACAAGGGCCGAGGGAAGCAACTTCGAGGCATACGCGAAGGATCGCATTGGGACGAGCCGCGGGCTTGAATTCATCCGAGGGACGAGAGCCAAAGAAAGTAGACTTGAAGGCAAGAGGTCAAGGCTGCAAAGAAGCATCAAGTGAGTCATAAGGGTAAGGGTATGAGTGCACGAGAGATTGTACTCGGAGTAAAATCCTAGTTTTTTAGGATTTTACTGTAGTGTTACTGTAGCAGTACTGTAGCAGTCGACTGCATGTTTTAGCAGTCGATTGGTGCAGTCGACCGCACAGTCGACTGGGTGCGAATAGAATGGTTCTGTTCGTTCGATCAGTGTGAATCAGTTGACTGCATGTTTTAGCAGTCGACTGCACCAGTCGACTGCAAGTTTTAGCAGTCCACTGGTATCGAGCCATTGGGATGTAACGGTCGAATTTCCACAGAGGGCAGTCGACTGCATGTTTTGGCAGTCGACTGGTAGGCAGGGTTTTCAACCCGCGGCCTATATAACTAAAGCTTAGGAGCTTGGTTATAGTTGACAAAATAGAGGTGATTAATCTCTATTAGTAGTCTACCCGTGCCCTAGCGTCAAAGGAGTCCTTGGTGAGAGTTGTGGTGAGGTTTCTCCACCCACAAGGAGGTTGAGCTAGTCGGAGTTTGCCGGGGACTAATCCACCGACGGATTGAAGGATCATCCACCTTACGGACACGCCGTAGAGTAGGAGCAAGTTATCTCCGAACCACGTAAACGAACGTGTTAGCGGTTTGCATTTCCTTTCTTAGTTTTAGTCTTTCTACTTGTTTGTTTGTATATTCTGCTGCGTATACTAACAAGTGTAGGAAGATCAATCGATTTGGGGGCGCTATCTATCCAACCCCCCTTCAAGCTGGCCACCGATCCCTTACAAGAACTTCACAGACGTATTTATATATATAGATAAACATATGAAGTCTTACAACGAATCACTCTAATGAACTAGTTACCATAATTAGCATCCAGGTTTAACTCTCGACATCCCAATGTCTCCAGCCAGTGAGAAAATAGCTGCTTGGTGAACCAAGGAGTATAACCCGTGCTAGTATTACAAAATTGATGATGTCTGAATGCATCAATTCGATGACTAGCAAAATTTCAATACGTTCATAATTACACACGTAGAGATAATCACTAGTTGTGATCCAATCACAATTTCTCTCATGCTATAAATTATATTGCAGACATTCAGTAAATGAATTTAAGATAATTAAACATATAATATGCATTCAAATAGCAAATCTATATTTAGTAAAAATCATAAGGAGATTGTCTTAGAACATCCCTCAAAGTCTAACCTTCCCACTTGGCCTAATGTCAATCGCCATGGTGTCCTAAACTGTAAGCATGAATGTGACTCTCAAACTTACTTTATGGTAGAACCTTTATCAAAGGCTCTGTTAGATTCCTTTCAATAGAAATTTTCTCAAGCTATATCTCTTTCCTACTAATGATCTCCGTGATCAGATGATAGCGACGAAACACATGTTTTGATCACTGATGAGGCATTGGTTCCTTTGCTTGTGCAATAGCTCCGGTGTTGTCATAGTAAATAGGTAATGCTTCAACAACGGTTGGAATCACTCCAAGTTCAGTAACGAATTTCTTGATCCAAACTGCTTCCTTTGATACTTTCGAAGCTGTAATGTATTCCGCTTCACAGGTAGAATTTACAACAGTGTCTTGCTTAGAACTTTTTCAGCTAACTGCGTCTCTATTTAATATGAATATGAATCTAAACTGGGACTTGAAGTCATCCTTGTCCGTTTGGAAATTTAAATCTGTATATCCGTATATGATCATATCACCATCTGTTCTTCTCAAGTATTTAAGGATCGTCTTGATAGTCGTCCAGTGATCTATTCTTGGATTAGATTGGTATATACTCGTAACACTCAGAGCATACAATACATTAGGCCATGTACATAACATAACATATATGATAGATCATATTTCGAACGCATAAGATATCTTATCCATGTAAATCCTCTCATCTTCTGTGTGTGGGCACATAGACTTTGAAAGGTGAATTCCATTCCTCATAGGTATGAAACCTTTCTTGAATTAAACCATGCTAAATTGTTTTAGTACTCTGTTTATGTATGTCAATTATGAAAGACTAAGAAACATTTTCGGTCTATCTCTATAGATTTTCATCCTGAGGATACAAGTTGCTTTTCCCATATCTTTCATGAAAAATATTTTGGATAACCAAACTTTAACTGACTGTAAAACTGACATATTGCTTCCTATGAGTAATATGTCATCAACATATAATATTAGGAATACAATCATATTCCCACTAACCTTTTGATACACACATGGTTTGTCTGGATTTTATGAGAAATTAAATTCTTTGATTGCCTCATCAAAACAGATATTCCAATTCTTGGATGTTTGCTTTAGCCCATAAATAGACCGTTGAAGCTTGTATACTTTATTCTTGTTAATAGATGTGAAACCTTTGGGTTGTGTTATATACACATCCTCGAGCATATTTCCATTAAGGAAAGTTGCTTTCACATGTATTTTCTATATCTCATAATCATGATGAGCTAATATGGGCAAGAGTATCCGAATGAATTTAAGCATGGCTACAAGTGAGAAAGTTTTGTCATAGTCAATGTCTTGCCTTTGACGATAGCCTTCAGCTACCAACCTTGCCTTGTAGGTAATTATATTATCATCCATGTCAGTTTTCTTCTTGAAAATCCACTTGCACCCTATAGGCGTTATGCACTCAGGTGGGTTCACTAAATTTCAAACTTGATTTTCGTACATGGAATCCATTTCTGACTTCATAGCTATAAGTCGCTTGTCATTTTCTAAACTATTCAAAGCCTCTTCGTAATTAGTAGGTTTCTCATCCTTAATGAGTAATATGGTATTCGATTCTCTTATAAGAGATCTATATATCTCAGGAATATTACGTGTCCTACCTGATCTACGAGGAGGTTGTGTCATAATTAGTTGTGGTTCTTGACTGGCCATCTTGTTAGTATTGAATTGATACACATGAAGGAATCATAAGTTTTCAAAGACTTATTTTCTCATTTTTAAAATCGTGAGTGCGAACGCAGCGAAGAGTAAATAATAAATCGAAAATAAAAATCACAAGAAAACATAGTCGATTTAATTGGTTCTGAGCCTTTGGTGACTCCTACTCCATGACTCAGGTCCCATGGACCTACCGATGGGTAATCCACTAAAATCTCTTTTGATACCTTCGGAAGAGGGAATCGAGTACAAAAAGGATTAGAACAAGTGCAACACCCTGCACTTGTCCTTTTGCAGAAATTAAGTATATAAACAAAATTCGTTACTGACACTTAAGGATCCAAATGGGAGCGCTCGTGTATCATTGTCGGTCTACCGACCGTGATCAGAAGTCCTTGGAATATTCATCAAGCATAGTAGCTTTACAATAGAGTCGTAGTAGAAACTGGAGCAGTCGGAAGCTCAAACGGATGCACAGTAGCTCGTATATCAGTGTTCTATCAAGGCCTTCTCGAGACTGCCTTGAATAAGGCTTGGAAGGCGCCTTTTATAGTTGTTGAAGGCGCCTTCAACCTGATAAATTTGATCCCGAGTTGTCCGACACTTATCTGAGACTACGTCCAAAATTGGAAGGCGCCTTCCATAACCATGGAAGGTGTCTTCTATGAATAGTACGAAGACGCCTTCATTGCTTAAAGGTGCCTTTGGACACTGTTCATCCAAAGGTAAATTTTCTCCTTTGTCCTGCAAAACAATGTTAGTCCAAATAACCTGCAACACAAGGACAATAATAATTAATAATAAAGAGTAGTAATTAGTTCTTATCCTCCCGGGACTAGGAACTAGTGAATGACTTAGTTTGGGGATCCCAAATGGATCTAAACTGAACCGACACCTATTGTCCCTCAACCGAGATGCGTCCTCACAATGTCACTCTCCTCTAGTTACTTACCTTAACTTACCAATTTGCCAGACATCCGGTCAGCCCGTCGACCTGTCTAGACATCATGCCAGCTATCCGATCGGCTCGTTGACCTTGCTAGACTTGTTGGGGATCGATCGGCCGGCTTGAAGGTGGGTTGGATAGACGGCGCCCCCAAATAATCGCTTCTTTCTACAACGTTAGTGCGCAAGCGGAAATGCAAACAAAGCAAGTAGAAAGCTAAATACTAAAGGAAAGAATGCAAACCAAGCTACACGATCATTTACGTGGTTCGGAGATAAAGCTCCTACTCCACGGCGTGTCCGTAAGGTGGACGATCCCTATCCGTCGGTGGATTACTCCCCGGAAGATCTCCGGCTAGCTCAAACCTCCTTGTGGGTGGAGAAACCTCACCACAAACTCACCAAGACCTCTTGGACACAAGGGAAACTTTTGAGCACTTGTAAACTACTAATTAGACCTTAACCAAGTCTAATTTCGTCAGGGATAACCAAGCTTCCAAGCCTTGGTTATATAGGCCGCGGGTTGGAAAACCCCGCCTACCAGTCGACTGCTAAAACATGCAGTCGACTGCCCTCTATGGAAATTCGACCGTTACATCCCAACGGCTCGATTCCACACTAACCGAGCGAACAGAGACATTCTGTTCGCTGCCAGTCGACTGCCCCAGTCGACTGCTAAAACATGCGCTACAGTACTGCTACAGTAAAATCCTAAAACTAGGATTTTACTCCGAGTACAATCTCTCATGCACTCGTACCCTCACCCTTATGACTCATTTGACGCTTCATTTGCAGCTTTGGCCTCTTGCCTTCAAGCCTACTTCCTTTGGCTCTCGTCCCTCGGATGCATTCAAGCCCGCGGCTCGTCTCCAATGTCATCCTTCGCGTATGCCTCGAAGTCGCTTCCCTCGACCCTTGTCCTCGCTGCCTTGTCCACGGTCCCTCGGATGCTCCATCCTTCACCGAACCCGAAGCCATCAACCTGAGTCACATGTGTATCCTGCAAACCTGCACAACTCAAATACACATATCAAATACAAGGGTGAACCTAACTTAAACCCTTTGCCCAAACACCAAAACACATGGTCCCGCGGACCATCGGGATTGCTCCAACACTTCTCACTAGATATCTAGCCAGCTCGTCGACCTATCAAGACTTTGTACCATCTATTCGGTCGATCCATTGACCTAGCTGGATTTCGTACTAGATATCTGGTCAGTTTGTCAACCTATCTGGGCTTCTTCTACACACTTAATCAACTGATTAGTTCACAACAAAACCTAACTCAACTTATTTATCATTCATCAAAACCTGAGTTAGACCATAGTGCAAACTGCACCAACAGTTAGTGTTTATTGGAGTCTCTTAAACTTTATCAAGTTGAACCATACTCCCACTTGCTTCTTGTAAGAGAAATTCTTTCTCTAGGAAGGTAGCATGTCTTGAAATAAACACCTTTTGTTCCAAGGGATGATAGAATTGGTAACCCTTAGTTTCCTTAGGGTATCTAATAAATAAACACTTATCAGACTTAGCGTTCAACTTGTCTGATATAGTCCTCTTCACATAAGCAGGATATCCCCATATATTCAAATAAGATATGATGAGTTTCTTACTAGTCCATACCCCATATGTAGTAATTGAGATAGCCTTCGTCGAGATTTTGTTTAGCAAGTAAATAGCTGTCATGAGTGCATAACCCAAAAAGGTTTTGGGAAAATTGTACAATCCATCATTGACCTAATCATGTTCAACAAGGTTCAATTACGCATTTCTGATACACCATTATGTTGTGGCATATAGGATGGAGTCCATTGAGACAATATACCATTGTCCTTTAGATAATTTTGAAACTCATGGCTTAAATAATTATCACCTCGATCGGATCGAAGTATCTTGGTATTTTTATCAAGTTATTTCTCTACTTAATTTCTGAATCCTCTAAACTTTTCAAAAGCTTTAGACTTGTGTTTCATTAGATATGTATACTCATAACGAGAGTGATCATCAATGAAAGTAATGAAAAAGCTGTAACCTCATAGTGCATGAGTTGACATTGGTCCACATACATCGGTATGTACAAGCCCAATCAACTCATTCACCCTTTACAGAAAAAGGTAACTTTGTCATCTTGCTTTTTAAACATGAATCACATGTATCAAATATATCTAATTCAAATGATTCGAGAACTGTAATTTTTTGCAATTCAGACATGTGTTTCTTGCTTATATGACCAAGGTGGCAATGCCACGAGTAAAAGTTTAATTGATTATTTAATTAGGCATGCTTATTACTCGTATCGATATTAAATACGTCAGTAGATATATCTAACATGTAAATGTCATTACATAAAGTTCCAGTGCCAAAAAGAACACCATTCAATGTTATATAACAAAAATTGTTACTAAAAGTCAAATGAAAACTTTTTCTATTTAAGCAAGAAATAGAAACAATGTTCTTTATTAATGCGGGAACAAAATAACAATTATCTATTTCTTAGACAAGTTCATTAGGAAGTTGTAACAAGAATGTTCCATGGTGACTTCAACAATCTTTGGTCTACTCCAAACTCATAGACTTGTTTCTCCCTTGACAAGTCTTCTGATATTACTAAAAGTCAAATGAAAAAGTTTTCATTGGTCTACTCCCAACTCATAGACTTGTTTCTCCCTTGACGAGTCTTCTAATATTAAATACGTCAGTAGATGTATCTAACATGTAGATGTCATTGCATAAAGTTCCAGTGCCAAAAAGAACATCATTCAATGTTATATAACAAAAATTGTTATTAAAAGTCAAATAAAAACTTTTTCTATTTAAGCAAGAAATAGAAACAATGTTCTTTATTAATGCGGGAACAAAATAACAATTATCTAGTTCTTAGACAAGTTCACTAGGAAGCTGTAATAAGAATGTTCCATGGTGACTGCAACAATCTTTGGTCTACTCCCAACTCATAGACTTGTTTCTCCCTTGACGAGTCTTCTGCTATTACTTAGCTCCTGTATGTCATTATATATATATATATATATATATATATATATATATATATATATATGATCTTGTCGGGAAGCTGAGAAGACGGACCTGCCGGAACGACGTGTCTGGAAGGTTGACCGCATCCCCATGACCCGGCTGAAGAGCTGTCTCCTGTGTTGACTGAGTCGTCAGAAATCCTCCAGTCAACAATACTTGCAGCCAGCGACCGGGTCGCCCCGGTCTCTGGTACCCCGGTGCTCGAGGCGGATCCCACAAATACATAAGCAGTCGAATAAATAGTGGCACAATGAAATAAGTAACAAGTACGAGAACGTACCCTGGCCCCGGCGGGGGGGGGGCGCCCTCGGATGGATGGATAAGCTGATCGGGATACTGACCGAGTCACCACGACCCTGAATAGTGGATAAATGTCCGCCTGGTGAGTAGCTAATGTAAGACCGTTAGATTCGATAGAGGGGGGGGGGGGGGGGGGAATATCGATTCGAAAATCTCGAGTTAAAACGCAGCGGAAAAGTAAAGAAATAAAGAGATGACACTGTTGATTTTTACTTCGTTCGGAGCCTGTGACGACTCCTACTCGAAGGCCCGTACTCCTTGAGTACTTTCGTTGGGCAATTCACTAGCAATTCGGATAATTACAATTTACGTACAAATATTGCTAATGAAAAAGAAAGAAGACAAAGCTAACCGACAAACAATGAATAAAAAAAAGCCGGAGTGAGTCGTCGGAGCTTTGTGAACGTTGTTGGAGCGTAGAGCAGCAGAGTGATTGGACTCAGAGTTCTCAGCAGACTTGTATATTGAAGCTCCTGCCTGGGGCTTCTTTTATATGCTGCTCCGGGCGCCTGGATCCCTTCCGGGCGCCTGGAATGTGACGTAACACTCCCAACCAGCATGCTCCAAGTGTCAACGTCGTCCTGGGGATAAAACTTGCCTCCGGGCGCCCGGATCCCTTCCGGGCGCCCGGACTTCCGGGCGCACTGTTCCCTACTTGCAAAACAGTGTTAGTCCGAGGCAAATAAACCCTGCAGCAAAGATTGTTAGCACAGTTTTATAGATAAGCAAAGTATGACTTAGATTCCGTCTTTCCGATACCGGAATCTAGTCACGATCTCGACTTAGATATCCGAAATGGATCTAAGCCGGATCGACGCCTAATGTTCCCTTCCCGGGAACGCGTCCTCGCAGTCACTCCCCTCCAGTGACTTACCTCACTTACCTGCCAGACGTCCGGTCAGCCCGTCGACCCGTCTGGACTTCTTGCCAAGCGTCCGGTCAGCCCGTCGACCCGCTTGGACTTCTCGACTATCCGGCACCCGTCGACCTAGCTGGACTTCTCGCCAAGCGTCCGGTCAGCCCGTCGACCCGCTTGGACTTCTCGCCAGCTATCCGGTCAGCCCGTCGACCTAGCTGGACTTTTCCTGCACACTTGATAAAAGTGTCAGACAACAACACAACTAACTTAACCCATTTGTCATTCATCAAAACCTGGATTAGACCGTTAGTGCTACCCGCACCAACAATCTCCCCCTTTTTGATGGAATGACAACCTGGTTAAGTTAGTGAAAGCATATGTACGAAACAACATGCATTTGTGTGGTTTTAAAGTTAGTTTGAGTTTTCAAATTGGTTTAGCTAACTTAACCACCTAACCCTCCTCCCCCTTTGGCATTCATCAAAAAAGAACAAGGGTAAATAAGCATAGTGTTTAAGTTACCTAATCATGAAAAATAACTGAGTTTTGGTTCAAAATTCAAGGATAAAAGTACACTCTTTAAATCCAAGAAAAATCAATTTGACTTTGGGGGAGCTTAAAAAACTTGTTTAACGCATTTTAGCTTTTGAAAGTTTGCTAAGTGTAGATTGTCTAATTTTCAATCACAAGTGTATAAGGTCTAATGTTTCAAACCAAATTTCCAAACCAAGTTTGAGAAAATATATTTTTCAAAACTGATTTATTTTTCAACACTAAGTTTGTAAAAGATTCAATTTTCAAAATCAAAGAAAATGATTTTGAGAAGCTTAGTTTGTAAAATTTAGCTTTGAAATTAAATTGTCAAACTCAAGTTTTAAGGATTAAATTGTCAAATTCAATTTGGAAAACTAAAGTAGTTTTATTTCTCCCCCTGAAATTGATACTTAACTCTAACCAGCTGTCTAACCAATTAGGTACTAACTAACTATCAGAAGATAGTAGCTTTCACTAGGTTAGTCAGATTAAGGAAATTATAATCAGTCAGTGTTTGACTTGACTGATGAACTTTAATCTGATTAATATCTGAATTGTATTTAACGTCCAAACTTATGTTGATGCACTGAAATAAGCATCTTAAGTCCAGACAGTTGGCCTATGCATCTCACCCCTTTCTATGTTTGTCAAACACAAGCAAGGTAACTCTAGGGTGTTGGTGAGATGCTCAAAAACTAAACCTATGGGTACATGCTTTCTAAGGATTCAAAACTAGTCTAAGGCCAAAACTGTTTTCGAAAGTCTAAAAAATGGAAAGTTTGAAAACAAACAAGTTTAGCCTATAAGTTGATGAAATCAATTTCGAAAGTATTTTTGAGATTTCCTAGTCTATTGAGCACATCCCTAATTGTCGTCGTAAGTTGCTAAATTCACTTTCAGGGAGTGGTTTTGTAAAAATGTCAGCTAAATTTGATTTAGACTCAACGTACTTGAGTTCAATATCACCTTTAGTAACCTGATCCCTGATGAAGTGGTGCCTAATTTCAATATGTTTGGTTCTTGAATGATGCACAGGATTCTTGGTTAAGTTAATTGAACTTATATTGTCAATTAATACTTTTACATTTGTGATATTTAAGTTGAAATCTTTTAGAGTATGCATCATCCATAATAACTGTGCAACACATTCGCCTATAGCTATGTATTCTGAGTCAGTTGTAGATAGTGCAACACGGTGTTGCTTTCTACTAAACCAGCTGACAAGGGATGGACCAAGTAGTTGGCATCCACCACTTGTGCTTTTTCGGTCTAATTTGCATCCGGCATAATCTGAGTCAGAATATCCTATTAATTCAAAGTTGTTGGTTCTAGGATACCAAATTCCTACATTTGTGGTTCCCTTGAGGTATCTAAAGATTCTTTTGACTTGAGTCAAATGAGATTCTTTAGCACAGGTTTGGTATCGAGCACACATACTAACTGCAAATAAAATGTCAGGTCGGCTTGCAGTTAGGTAAAGTAGACTACCTATTGCGCTCCGATAATGTTTTAAGTCTACTGATTTTCCATTAGGATCATCATCTAGGATTGTGTTTACGGCCATAGGTGTTTTTATTTCTTTAGTATTTTCCATTCCAAATTTTCTAAGTAACTCCTTAGTATATTTTTGTTGATAAATATAATTTCCTTCATTTGTTTGTTTGACTTGTAACCCTAGAAAATAAGTTAATTTTCCTACCAGACTCATTTCGAATTCGTGTTCCATTAGGTTTGTAAATTCGTTTAAAAACTCTGAGTTTGTTGAACCAAAGATGATATCATCTACATAAATTTGAGCTATAAAAATATCTTCTTTTATTGATTTCACAAATAGTGTTGGGTCAACTTGACCTTGGTTGAACCCTTTAGAGATTAAGTAAGAAGTTAGTCTTTCATACCATGCCCTAGGTGCCTGTTTAAGTCCATATAATGCCTTTTTTAATTTGTAGACATAATCAGGGTGTTCTAGGCTTTCAAAACCAGGTGGCTGACCTACATAAACTTCTTCTTTTATTAATCCATTAAGAAAGGCAGACTTGACATCCATTTGGTATAGTTTGAATCCTTTATGGGCTGCATAGCTTAGTAACATTCTAATGGACTCTAGTCTAGCTACCGGGGCATAAGTTTCATCATAGTCAAGTCCTTCAACTTGACTGAACCCTTTGGCAACTAACCTGGCCTTGTTTCTAGTAATTTCTCCAGTTTCACTTAACTTGTTTCTAAATACCCATTTGGTTTCTATTATTTTCTTATCGTTAGGTGGAGGTACTAGGTCCCAAACTTCATTGCGCTCAAATTGAGCTAATTCTTCTTGCATAGCTATGACCCAGTCTGGGTCAAGTAGGGATTCAGCTACAGTTTTGGGTTCAATATTTGAGATTAACGAGATTTGACTTAGGTTTCTGAAAGATGACCTAGTTTGGACCCTAAGGTCTGGGTCACCAATTATTTGATCAGTAGGATGGTTTGGGTTGACTCTTATGGTTCTAGAAGGTTGACTTTCTTGTAGTTGTTCTTCTTCTTCATGATTTTGGGTTTGGTTTGTTCCTTCAGAATTGATATGTTCATGACCAGGGTCAATTGGTTGAGGTTGGGCTTGTTCTAGATTTTGATTGGATTCTTTGAATTTTACATTGGTGGTTTCCTCAATTCTTAAGGTAACTTTATTATAAATTCTGTAGCCTCTGCTATTCAGAGAGTACCCTAGAAAAATTCCATTTTCTATTTTGGAAGTGAATTTGCCTAAGTGTTCTCTAGTATTTAGGATAAAGGCTGGGCAACCAAATACCTTAAAGTGTTTTATATTAGGTTGTTTGTTGTAAAATATTTCAAAAAATGTTTTATTGTGTTTTTTGTTTAGTGTTGTTCGGTTTTGTACATAGCAGGCTGTACTAACAGCTTCTGCCCAAACATATTTAGGTAAGTTGTATTCGTTTAGCATAGTTCTAGATGCTTCAAGTAAAGTTCTATTTTTCCTTTCTACAATTCCATTTTGTTGGGGAGTTTTAGGGCAAGAGAATTCATGATGATAGCCATTTTCAAGGCAAAATTTATCAAAATTATGATTTTTAAATTCTCCTCCATTGTCACTTCTGATTTTTATGCCTTTTTCATTTTCAATTTGTTTGCAGAAATTTGTAAAAATTTCAAAGGTTTCATCTTTATTTTTTAAGAATTTGACCCAAGTGAACCTAGAATAGTCGTCTATTATAACTAAACAGTATAGACTTCCATTTATTGATTTAACTCCATGGGAGTCAAATAGGTCTAAGTGTAAAAGTTCTAGGACTGAGTTGGTTTGGGATTCATTAATTGGTTTGTGGGTAGATTTTGTTTGTTTGCCCTGTTGACAAGCATTACATATCGTTAAATCTAAGTTAGGTAATTTTGGTAAGCCTCTAACTAGACCATTTAATTTAGTTATGTTTCTGAAATGTATGTGTGACATTCTTCTATGCCATAACCAGGTTTCTTCTTTTTGTGTTAAATAACACTTGACTGAAGAAGTGGTTAAGTTAATGGCATAAATATTATCTTTTCTAAAGCCTTTTAGGCTTATAGTTGGATTATCTAGATGTTTGATCAAACATTCTGTAGATAGAAATTTTACCTTATACCTAGTGTCACATAATTGACTTATGCTCAGAAGATTGTATTTAAAATTTTCAACAAGTAGAACATTTGTAATTATGATATCTATTTTTAATTCAATATTACCTATACCAATTACCTTGAGTTTACCGTTGTTTCCAAAGGCAACTGTTCCTAGGCTTTTGTAGGTTAATTGAGTGAACTTGGTGTGATCTCTAGTCATATGTTTGGAGCAACCACTGTCCAAAATCCACTTGGTTTCCTACAACAAGTAGGATTTTTATGTTAGTCTTAGTTTATCAATTTTTAATCAATCATTAAAAAAATCTTAATTTTGAAATTAATTTAAGTTTAAATTAAGCTTAAATTTTTAAGCTTAAATTTTAAGTTAAGATTTTGAAAATAATTTTTAAGTTAAAATTTTGAAGATAATTTTTAAGTTTAAAATTTTAAAAATAATTTTTAAGTTTAAAAATAAAAATTTGAAATTAATTTAAAGATTAAATTTTGAAATTAATTTAAGTTTAAAATTAAATTTTGAAATTAATTTAAGTTTTAAAATTTAAAATTTTGAAAATAATTTTTAAGTTTAAAATTTTGAAGATAATTTTTAAGTTTAAAATTTAAAAATAATTTTTAAGTTTAAAAATAAAAATTTGAAATTAATTTAAAGATTAAATTTTGAAATTAATTTAAGTTTAAAATTAAATTTTGAAATTAATTTAAGTTTTAAAATTTAAAAGTTTGAAAATAATTTTTAAGTTTAAAATTTTGAAGATAATTTTTAAGTTTAAAATTTTTAAAAATAATTTTTAAGTTTAAAAATAAAAATTTGAAATTAATTTAAAGATTAAATTTTGAAATTAATTTAAGTTTAAAATTAAATTTTGAAATTAATTTAAGTTTAAAATTTAATTTTGAAAATAATTTTTAAGTTTAAAATTTTGAAGATAATTTTTAAGTTTAAAATTTTAAAAATAATTTTTAAGTTTAAAAATAAAAATTTGAAATTAATTTAAAGATTAAATTTTGAAATTAATTTAAGTTTAAAATTAAATTTTGAAATTAATTTAAGTTTAAAATTTAATTTAAATAATTTTTAAGTCTTATTCATCTCACCCGATCTATATTATCAATCAGGGAAACCTATGGTTTTGTGAGATGAAATTGGTTTGATTATAGAGTTTTGGTTTAACTAGTGTTAGATTCAGACTTAGCTTTGGTTTCCACAAATTGGCATTCTTCGGATAAACTTCTAAGCTTGGTGAGTCTCATGGACATCATTAGAAGTAACCAACCTTTCGAAGTTTTCCGAATAGTCCTATCCACGGAACTTAGTGCTAAATCTTGGTCTAACTGGTTATGATTCGTTTAAGGGTAGCTTCGGTCAGTTCCACTTGGCCAAATGCACCAGATCGAAGCCATATCTTTCTAGACATGCGATGCCCAAGCTTCCCTAACGTACTATCATCCAAAAACTTCACCAGTACCATGAGTCAAGTTAAACTTGGTCTCTTTTTAACTAATCCTAATTACCCTGTCGGGTTAGTTTGTTTTGGGTTACCCTGTCGGGTATGTTAGTTTTGGAGGTGCCAACTATTCGGAGCCTCCCCCAGAATTATTGGCCATTAATTTAGATTTTGGGTTTGTGTCGAGTCTATTTATAGTTATAATCAACTTGGTGATAATCTAAATTTTGTTGAGTTTTGAATTTTGATTTTAAGTTAAATTTATATTTTAGTTTTTGATCTGATTTATTCAAGTTTATATAATGTATTTTATCTTTAGGTATATAGAATTGATTAAGTCCTACTTGCGTGGTTAAGCACGCTTTCGGGACCCAAGCTTGTTTAGTTGCTTTGTGTTGGGTTAATAATGATTTAAAGGTTTTGTTTGAGTTTGACTCATATCCAAGTCCGGTTTTATTATAGCATGCCTTTTGGTTATTTAGAATTAAATCTAAATTTTTAGATCTTGTTGTGAATTTTTCCAACAATTCTTTTAACTTATTAATTTCATTTTTTAATGATAAATTCTCCTCCTCAAGTGTTTGATCTTGAGTTGGATTCGAATTTTTTAATTGTTCCTTGAGGTTTTGATTTTCCTCAAGAAGCGATTTATTTTCATTTTCCAATTTAACTACTTTTTTATTTAAACACGAGATAATTATAAAGAATTTACGATTTAAGTTTAGGTATACCTCTTCGGAACCTTCGGAAACGAGTGCGGACTCGTGGCTCGATTCGGGTTCGGATCCGTCTTTCGATTCCTCTGATTCGTCTTCCGTTTCAGCTTCGCGAGCCATCAGCGCGAGGTGACTTTGGTGCTTTTGCCTTTCTCCTTCCGATTCGTCCGAGGAGGAATCGTCCCATGTTGCTTTGAGGGCTTTCTTCTTTGTTGACTTTGGTTTGTCAAGTTTCAATCTTGGGCATTCGTTCTTGTAGTGCCCCTTTTTGTTACATCCGAAACATGTGACATTTCTTGAGTCGGCTGGCGAACTGATCTTCTGAAGATCTTGTTTGCTGAAGCTTCTCTTTTTCCTGGTGAACATTTTCCTTACCAGGTTCACCAGATGTTCTTCGTCTTCCGAGTCTTGATCGGAATCTTCTTCGGATTCGGGCTTGTTCTTCTTTTCTTTAGAGGAACCTGCAAATAGAGCTACACCTTTCTCGACCCCGGCGTTAGTTTGCTCATGAAGTTCTAATTCACAAAAGAGTTCGTCCAATTTTAATTTAGATAAATTTTTTGAGATTTTGTAGGCATCTACAATTGATGCCCACAAATTGTTTCGCGGAAAAGCATTTAATGCGTACCTGATTAAGTCTCGGTTCTCCATTTGGTGGCCTATCGCGTGGAGACCGTTGAGGATATCTTTGACCCTCGCGTGGAGCTGACTTGCCGTTTCTCCTTCCTGCATTTTTATATTAAAGATTTTATTTAACAGCAAATCTCTTTTTGTTACCTTCGCGTCGCTTGTTCCTTCGTGCAGCTCGATCAGTTTATCCCAAAGCTCCTTAGCGTTTTCATGTGGTCCGACCCGGTTCAGTTCTTCTCGTGTTAGTCCGCAGTGTAGAGTATTGATGGCTTTGTTTTCAATTGATGCCTTTTTCTTCATATCATTTGTCCATTCTTCAGGGTCTACTATTTTCCCGGAGTTTACTGGAATTTTGTAAGCCTTTGTGACGCTCATCCATTGGTCGTAGTCTGTCTTCATGTAGACCTCCATTCTCCTCTTCCAGTACAAAAAGTCATCCCCGTTGAATAGGGGAGGACGTACTTTCTTGAAGCCTTCTTGTTGAGACATCTTATCCTGCACACACTAAATTAATCGAAAATCCCAAGACTTCGTCTTGGATTAGCAGTGCGGGAGAAATAGAAACTCTAAGTTGGTGTTGTACCAATTTTGATTTTAAATGCAACGAAAAAAATTCCAAAAAGATAATAATATCAGTTTGGAATTGTTAAAAGAAATGATTTCACTCCCGTCGATTGGTGGTTGCACCAAATCGAGGCGACGCTCTGATACCACTTGTAAGACCTTTAGATTCGATAGAGGGGGTGAATATCGATTCAAAATCTCGAGTAAACGCAGCGGAAAAGTAAAGAAATAAAGAGATGACACTGTTGATTTTAGTTCGGAGCCTGTGACGGCTCCTACTCGAAGGCCCGTACTCCTTGAGTACTTTCGTTGGGCAATTCACTAGCAATTCGGATAATTACAATTTACGTACAAATATTGCTAATGAAAAAGAAAGAAGACAAAGCTAACCGACAAACAATGAATAAAAAAGACCGGAGTGAGTCGTCGGAGCTTTGTGAACGTTGTTGGAGCGTAGAGCAGCAGATTGATTGGACTCGAGTTCTCGGCAGACTTGTATATTGAAGCTCCTGCCTGGGGCTTCTTTATATCTGCTCCCGCGCTGGATCCTTCCGGGCGCCTGGAATGTGACGAACACTCCCAACCAGCATGCTCCAAGTGTCAACGTCGTCACAGGGATAAAACTTGCCTCGGCGCCGGATCCCTTAGGCGCCGGACTTCAAGCTTTTCCCTACTTGCAAAGCAGTGTTAGTCAGGCAAATAAACCTGCGAAAGATTGTTATGCTTTATAGATAAGCAAAGTATGACTTAGATTCCGTCTTCCCCGGGAATCTAGTCACGATCTCGACTTAGATATCCAAATGGATCTAAGCGGATCGACGCTAATGTTCCTTCCGGGAGCAGCGTCCTCGATCACTCCCTCCAGTGACTTACCTCACTTACCTACCAGACGTCCGGTCAGCCCGTCAACCCGTCTGGACTTCTTGCCAAGCGTCCGGTCAGCCCGTCGACCCGCTTGGACTTCTCGCCAGCTATCCGGTCAGCCCGTCGACCTAGCTGGACTTCTCGCCAAGCGTCCGGTCAGCCCGTCGACCCGCTTGGACTTCTCGCCAGCTATCCGGTCAGCCCGTCGACCTAGCTGGACTTTTCCTGCACACTTGATAAAAGTGTCAGACAACAACACAACTAACTTAACCCATTTGTCATTCATCAAAACCTGGGTTAGACCGTTAGTGCTACTCGCACCAACAGCTAACTCCAGTGGCTTGGAGCCGGACGCGGTATGGATCCGTAGGATGACACACTGTCCGACTACAATCTCGGCTCGTAGGCCAGAATACAACAGTGGCACGAAGGCCGAACATACTCTCGGCTCGCAGGCCGAAATACAACAGCGGCACGAAGGCCGAACACACTCTCGGCTCGCAGGCCGGCATATAAACATAGTACGATACCTGAGCCCTCGGACAGCGGTCGCTCGGAGGGTGGTGCTGGCTGCTAGGAGTTGTCGGCAGCTACGGCAGTGGTTGCCAGAGGTGACGACGCTGGGTGCCGGAGGCGCTGGCCGCTAAAGTAACTGTAGCAGTGGTCGCCCTAGGATGGCGGCGCTGGTTGCCGGATACGACTGCTACAGGAAGCGACGGTGGCGGCTGGAAGAGGCGATATCAGCCACTGTAGGTAGAGATGATCTCCCTCGGTGGCGTCCGCGTCAGTGCGGGGAGGAAATGGCAGCTATCCCGTGCCACCGGGGGTGACTAATGCCCTGGTGGCGGCGGCCGAAGGCAAGAAAAGCCACCTCAGCTCTTCCCTGGTGGTGCGGCGGTAGCTATTGCTAAGGGGCTGAGGAAGCAGCAACCGACGTAAGGGGAAGACGAGGCGGTGATGATCACGAGGGAGAGAGGAGGGGAGGAATAGCTGCAGGCCTCGGCTGGTGATCTCAGGCAGAGGCCACGGCGACGGTCGGCGGGGAGAAGCTCGTGTGCGAGCCTGGTGGCGTAGAAGAACACCCCCTCTTCTTGGTGGTGGCAGGGAAGTGAAGAGGCTGGAGGGAAGGAGGTAGAGGATAAGAGGAGGGAAGCGCCGGAGGCTTCGTCAGTGCCAGCGAAGGACGCCTACAGGGAAGAAGCTTTCCTTGGCTGGCGACGGAGAACCAAAACACGAAGAGCCCCCCCTTTTTCCGCTCTATGAACAGTGCTCTCATATACTCAAAACCCTTAACATATAGATGTCATTGCATAAAGTTCCAGTGCCAAAAAGAACACCATTCAATGTTATATAACAAAAATTGTTACTAAAAGTCAAATGAAAACTTTTTCTATTTAAGCAAGAAATAGAAACAATGTTCTTTATTAATGCGGGAACAAAATAACAATTATCTAGTTCTTAGACAAGTTCACTAGGAAGCTGTAACAAGAATGTTCCATGGTGACTGCAGCAATCTTTGCTCTACTCCCAACTCATAGACTTGTTTCTCCCTTGACGAGTGTTCTTCTATTATTTAGCTCCTGTATGACATTATATATATATATATCACCAGTATCCAATATCCAAATGTCTGAGGAAATATCATGACAATCAATAATGAAAAATACCTTAAGAGGATGGCCATTGGATGCCTTATTCTTCTTCACAGACTCAAGATAGATCTTGTAGTTTCTTCGCTAGTGTCCCATCTTGCCACAATGATGACATGAGCCCTTTTGTGTTGGTTTTACTATCTTGGCCTTTTTGCTCTTCCCCTTAGCATGATGTTTTGGTTTCCTCTTAGAACTTTTCTTGGAGGAGTCTACTAACATCACAGTTTTCTGTTTCTCTTTAACAGAATACTCTATAGTTTTGAGCATATTAACCATCTCAGGAATGGTTGATTCCCCATTAGCATGAATGGAATGTTGTTTCCTTCGCCATGATTTCCTGTGCAACCTCTTCGCTTCCTGCCCCTTCCTCGAGACTCTGCAACTTATCTTTTGCACTGGGTTCCGGCACAACATGGGCAGATTAAGCATCCACTCCGCTTCCATCAAGCATCTAGTCCTGCTTAAGTTTCTTGACGACGTCGACGCCATCAACATCCACGACCCAATGCTCGAGTCGCTCGTTGTCTGGGTCGTCGACGAGCTGCAGATTGAAGCTGCCAAGGTCCAGAACGCATCATTCCTTCTCGCCCTCCATCCGCCTACAGATCCTCTAGTTGCATTGAAGAATTTTCTCGGAGCTGATTTTCGAAAGGAAAACGCTTGGCTCATGCTGAATTCTAGCAAAACCCCAAAGGTGAGCAAGATAAGATCTATAAAGCCGACCTTCTTAATTTTCATGCATACTCTCTTTGATCGACACATAACAAAATTTGCTTCGATTGCCAGGGATCCGCAACATAAAACGGAATTGATGAATTTATTTATCCGGACTATAAAGAGGACTCCGTGATCTTCAACCACAACTTCAATCTGAAAAATTGTTCGTCAACTATAATATTGCCCCAGCTCCTCAGGAAGTGCAATGCCTCTATTATACTGGCAGATTCTATGCCTATAGAGAGCACCAATGAAGACGATTGCTTGCTCCATGGCTCTACAGAAATAGAACTAATTGATCTACAAATGAGAATGCCCAAAAAGGCATTTGAAGGATTTCTCTTAAATCAGAAGTAGATGACAGAGGAATTAAAGGAAATGAGATTGCAAATGCTGAGAAGTCGCACCAGTACAGACCAGTTCAAGGATATATTAGCATCTAAGGAGTCTCTGTTCCAAGTATCTTCTAGCATTGATAATTGCATTGAAATGAAATTTTAGTGATTGTTTTTTCTCTTCGTTCAGTATAATTAACTTGTAATTTACATGAATGTGTGCGCCCTTTGTTAAATAATCTAACTAGTAAATTCTTCAAATGTTGGGTTTGAGTCATCTTTTTAATTCCATGAAGTTATAAATTTTAGTGTAAATGTTATTAGTGATTTTGTTAGCAAGTTGCTGAGTTGATGAGTTAATAATTAATGGTGATAGTGGTTAAAAAAAATTATCAGATTTTAATTAGTAGTGGCAATTAATGATTAAAAAAAATATTCATGTTGAATGTATTTAAAGTAGTAGATATGTAACCCCTAGAGCTGGTTCCTCGTTTGTGGTGGTAAGAAGCAATGACAGGGATGAATGCAAGAATAATAGATAGAATGAGCTGATCTCTAATTGCCAAGTTTGCCAAGGACGTAATAGAAGAGGTGAGGTGTGAGTTCAACCATTTCAAACATTAACATTAGTCTCTAAATGACAAATGTAAGTATGTAATTAACTTGTATTTATAGATATGAGATGAGAGATATATGTGTAGATTGTGATCATGATCTAAAATTTATGGACCATTCAACCATTTCAAACATTAATCATATAACAACCTCTAATTATATATAGTGTCAGCTATTAATATCAATCTTTTGGTCGTTACTGACCAGAAGTGATGATCGGCCGTTGTAGGGATTGTAGACTACATCTACTTGTTGTCAATAACCCATAGTACCTCTATCTAAAGAAGACCATGAGAGAGCTGAGCTCAAGTACTGAGCTTGAACAGGAGAGCTTGGAAAATTAAGCTTAGAGTGGAAAGCTAGGAAAATTGAGCTCATCAACATAGTTGATGGCGTTTACTTCCCAACCTCTAGAACTACATAAAATTGAGCACAGAAAGGGTGAGTTCAAAGAAGATAATGTGGAGAGCTCAAGAAACTGAGTTCGAAAGAAAGAGCTCGAATAATTGAGCTTAGATAATCTATGCGACATTAACCTTAGATTGTATCGTCTATCTTTTCATCAACTGATGCGGTATATTTCAGATGCTCGTAGTTAATCATTTCTTAGATGTTGATGGTCAAGCACTCTTTATTCTTTATATATTTTCATATCAAGTTAAATGGTATTTTGTCCAAGGATAACACATAGCCAGAGGGTAGCGGTCTTTATCCTGATAAGATTCCTTCAATATTTAAGTGAAATTTTAAGAATTAGGAAATAATTAAACAAAAGAGATGATTATATAAGATTGAACATTTTATCCTCTAACTGATTGCCTTTCTTTTATACTTTTTCATGTAACAGAATCTATTATGAAATTTAAATACTTCCTTCTTAACGATCACCAAATATCGTACTTATTATCTTTCCATTTAGCAATTATCCCACGATCCTCTCCTTTGATAAAGGGTCGCAAGTATTTATTAGCTGCTTATTACACATGGTCTATTTCCAAAGCTTCGCTTCCTCCCCGAAATTCCTACTTCTCGTTTGGTCATGAGCATGCTCCCGAATTGTTGCCATCATGAAATTTGAAGTTCGAATTTCGGTAAAATTGAGGTAAATGTCTCCCTTATGTGCTAGTCATTATTATAAAAGCTAATAGCCGTCCGTGATTTACCTCCTCCCCTAAATTCCTATTTCTCGTTTGGTCATGAGCGTGCTCCCGAACACTGATCTTTAAAGCCAGAGTGTCAATTGGCTTTGACCCCAATTCATCTGCTAATTATTTATTTATGGCTGAATAATTAATAAGTGTTAGATTTTTTTTTTACTATAATTGTAAGTAAATAATATATATAAAAGAATAAATAAAACAACAACGAGCTAAATCTAATAACAAAATCTTGTCATAAGATCTATTCTTAATTCCTATTTCAAAATATTTAATACCGTATTTTTTCTATAATATATTTGTTAGATTATTTAAGGAATTATATTGTCTGGTTACTCCAACATTAGAAATAAGACTAATATGGATTAAAAAAAAAGATAGTAAATAATTTTTTACTATAATTGTTAGCTAATTGACGTCTATATATATCGCGGCCGCTTCAGGAAACCTCCGGCGGCAGAGACAATCTGATCAAGACGCCTTTCCTCGCTGGATGACGTACCATTACAAGCGCCGGCGTGAACAGGAAGTCACGCCGGAGGACCGTCTCACTACCCTCCATGACGACCTCCTTATCTCCATCCTCTCCTTCCTCCCCATCAAGCAGCGCGTCGCCCTCTCCGCTGTCTGCGCCCGCTTCCGCCGCCTCCTCCCCTCCATCCCCCGACTCGACGCCTTCCGCCTTGAAGTCGACAACCATAAAGATCTCACCTTCCCCGGTGCTCTGATTCGCCAATGCCACCTCGTCTTCCACAACGTCGCCGATTTACCCGAACCCCTCGAACAGCTGCTCGTCGACGGCCTCGTCGAAGCGGGCGTGCAAGACCTCACCCTCGAAACCTCCGGCAAGCGATGGTTGTATCTCAGCGGAAGGGAAAACTGCAGCTTCTTGGACATCAAGTCGCTGAGGAGTCTCTTCTTGAACAGAATCTTCATGGTATCGAGATACTCCGATCGCCGTCCCCTCTTGCCCTCGGGCTGCGCCTTCCTCACCTTCCTTAAAATGAAATACAGCTCCGTTAGCGACGATTTCCTGTGCAACCTCCTCGCCTCCTGCCCTTTCCTCGAGACTCTGCATCTCGTCCGTTGCTATGCGCTTGAGCACGGGCACGGCATGAACAAATTAAGCTTCCACTCCGCCTCCATCAAGCATTTAATCCTGTTCCGGATCCGCATGCTTCACTCCATCTTCACCATCGACGTCCGCGCCCCACAGCTCGAGTTGCTCATCATGGACGTCGTCACCACGATTCGCATAGAAGCCCCCAAGCTCCGGAACGCGTCGTTCCTTATCTCCCTAAAGTCGCTGGCGGCAGATCCTCTAGATGCATTCATGAACCTTTTCGGAGCTGCTTTTCCAAGGCGAGCCGCTGTGCTCTT
Source organism: Zingiber officinale (assembly GCF_018446385.1). Classification (NCBI taxonomy): domain Eukaryota; kingdom Viridiplantae; phylum Streptophyta; class Magnoliopsida; order Zingiberales; family Zingiberaceae; genus Zingiber; species Zingiber officinale. Next base: position 120,241,627 of record NC_055999.1, read on the forward strand.
GCTGAATTCTAGGCAAACCCCAAACGTATACTCTCTTAATTTTCATGTATACTCTCTTTGATTGATATATATATATATATACATCAATACTAACAAAATTTGATTTAATTAACAGATCTTCTTAGCAGAGAGAAACAGAATTGATGGGGTTAAATCGATCTTCAAGCTCGACTTCAATTTGAAAGATCTGTCGTCTACTACGATATTGACCGAGTTCTTGAAGAAGTGCAATGACTGCAATACCGAGTTTGATATACATGTAGATCCTACACGTATGCAGAGCAGCACTAAAACAACAAAGGACGACGACCAACACTTCCTCCATGGCTCGACAGGATTGGAGCTGATTAGCTTACAAATAAAGATGTCAAAGAGGAGATTGGAAGGGTTTCTCTCGGATCAAAAAAAGATGAAGAAATTAAAGGATACGGGATTGGAAATGCTGAGAAGGCGCACCAGCAAAGAGCAGTTCATGGATATATTAGCATCTGAGGAGTCTCTGTTTAAAGTATCTTCCAATAATAACTGTATTGAAATGAAAATTTAGTGTATGTTATTTTCTTTATTAATTTTTGAAAGAGTAAATTTAGTTTTGGGGATAAATTTTTCTAGTTTTATTAGAAAATTTTATTAGGAAAAATAAATAGTGCACTGTTATGAATGTATAAAAGGGGATTAGTATGTATATATTAGTTGCATGAACAAATTAAGAGTTTTTTTTTTCAATTTTTAAGGTCGTATTAGAGTTAAATTCTTCCTAAAACCTAAATTTTATTTCCCCTTTAAATCATATATTTTGACAATCAATATCTAAAAAAAAAATTTGCACCCACCTTGTTGTTGCGCAACTAATGGGATAATTAGACCGACCCAAATTAATTAGCTATGTTAGAAATTCTTTTATTTACTTATCAAACTTAAGTGGTGATGCTTTGATTAAAATAGTACCAAAGTGGTGATGCTATGAGGAAATTAATACTAAGGTAGAACACTAAATGGTGATGTCAAACAATACTAAAATGATAATAATGCTTTGTTCAAAATAGGACCAAGGTGGTTGATCCTGCCTGAGGTCGCAGATGGTGATCAACTCGCTGGTGAGCTGTTATTGATATTGATGTTGACTAACGAAGAATGTAGGAATACTCACCTCGTGTCCTGGAAGGAAAGAATGAGTTAGGAAAATGGCCGAAAAGGTTCTCGCTATTGTTACTCCGATGTCCAAGTCGGTTTTTGAAAATGAAAAGAAAGAAGTATTCTAAAATTAGGATTTTTTTTTAAGATGTATGTGGATACCTTTTCCTTGTAATACCCCTTTTTATAGGAATAAATCCTTCTTATCACGTCTACACATTTTCCTAAGACATTACTATATTCTCCGTAATAAAGGACTATTACTGAATTAAATTATAGAATTATCTTTTATGAAATTTTCTGATTTATTAAAATATTCTATATTTGGAAAGTTTCCTAAATTATTAGGAAATAATAGATTTGGAAAGATTTGAAAAATCATAAAAAATTGATTTGAATTATTCTATAATAAATTAAGAAATATTAATTATTTATTTCCTAAATTGTTAGAAAATTAATTTAAAATTTTGTTTCTAAAATAATTAAAGATTCTTGATTGATGATTGATAGAAAGAATTCTAAATGAAATATATTAATTAAATTTAAAAATTAGTTAATTTGATTAAATAAATCTTAATTTATTAAAATTAGATTTATAGCATATTTTATTTTCTAAATAGAATTATAACATATGTAAATTTATGTCATAGTTATACTTGTATGTCATATAGATGCATTATTATGACATGATTAGATTTTGTCATACGTGTGATGTGATTAAATCTTACCATATATGTGATGTGTCATGCTATGTCATGCGTGCAATGTATCAAGTCATCATTTATATAATGCATGTAATGTTATGTAAATAGAATATTTGCATGATGTAGATGAGATCAAATCCCTTACTTTAAAACCTACACCTTCCGTTAATATGGTAAGAACTAGAGTTTAAGTTCTTATTTGAGTTGTTGTCAAAGTCATGCTCAAATTTGAAATTAAATATGTTCAAACCATGCATATAAATTATGTCTCTAAAATACATTCTTTCGATAAACCACACGATACATTTTTCATCTCTTATATAATGCAAATAAAGATAGGAATATTAACATGTTCATATTATAGCTATTCTACATTACCAAAAAATAATAATTTTATGTCAAATAAAATAAAGATCAAATTAGATAGATCTTGTGTTTGGAATTATATGAATTCCTTTTTAAACTTTTTTTTTTCATAATATTGATGGAGATGAATGAATCATATTAAATTGTGGATAAAAAACTAATACATGTTAGATACTTTACTATAATAAAAAAACAATAAATTTAGATGGCCGAACCATAAAATCGTATTTGAGCTAACATGTAATTAATGGCCTACAATCCGTCCAAGGATCTCTTAACAAAATCCACTCTGAACCCTGAACTGCGATTGCTACCTCCGGCGATAAAAGAGTGAGAAGTTGGCGGAGAGAGTCTGATCCCGACGCCTTTGCTCGCCTGATGACGGACCACAACAAGCAGTGCGTCGACCTCCTCCTCTCCATCCTCTCCTTCCTACCCATCAAGCAGTGCGTCGCCGTCTCCGCCGTCTGCTCCAGCTTCCACCGCCTCCTCCCCTCCACTGCCCAAAGCTCGAGTCGCTCGTCGTTGAGGTTGTCAACCACATGCGCATTGAAGCGCCCAAGGTCCGGAACGCGTCATTCCTTCTCGCCCTCCATCCGCCTCTAGATCCTCCGGCTGCATTGATGAATTTTCTCGGAGCTGCTTTTCCAAAGGAAAACGCTTGGCTCATGCTGAATTCTAGCAAAATCCCAAACGTGAGAGAAGAAGATCCATAAAGTCGATTGACCTTCTTAAATTTCACGCATATTCCCTTTGATTGATACATAACAAAATTTGCTTCGATTGATAGGGATTAGCTAGATAAGATGACAACAATGAATTAATTTATCCGAACTACAAAGGGGGCTCCGTGATCTTCAACCTCGACTTCAATTTGAAAAATCGATTGTCAACTATGATATTGACTCAGTTCCTCAGGAAGTGCAATGACTGCAATACCAAGTTTGATATACTTGCAGATTCTACGCATATGCAGAGCACCAATGAAGACAGATCGCTTGCTCCATGACTCTAAAGAAGTAGAACTAATTGATTTATAAATGAAAATGCCCAACAAGACATTTGAAGGGTTTCTCTTAAATCAGAAGGAGATGACAGAGGAATTAAAGCAGATGGGATTACAAATGCTGAGAAGTCACACCATTACGGATCAGTTCGAGGATATATTTGGATCCGAAGAGTCTCTATTCCAAGTATCTTCTAGCATTGCCAATTGCATTGAAATGAAATTTTAGTGATCCTCTTTTCTCTTTGTTCAGTATAACTAACTTGTAATTTACACAAATGTCTGCGCCCTTTGTTAAATAATCTAACTAACTAATAATTTCTTCAAATGCTGGGTTTGACTCATATTTTTAATCCCATTAAGTTATAAAATTTAATGTAAATGTTCTTATTGACTTGGTTAGCAAATTACTGTGTTGATGAGTTAATAATGAGTGGCGATCGATAGTAGTTAAAGAAAATTATCAGATTTTAATTAGTAGTGACAACTAATGATTAAAAAAAATATTCATGTTGAATGTATTTAAAGTAGTAGATATGTAACCCCTAAGGCTGGTTGTGGTGGTAAGAAGCAATGACAGGGATGAATGGAAGAATAATAGATAGAATGAGCTGATCTCTAATTGCTAAGTTTGCCAAGGATGTAATAGAAGAGGTGAGGTGTGAGTTCACTTCGTGTGATAACGTTACAATCTCATCTTTTTCTATATTTTATCAAATTTTAAATTTTTATTAAATAAATTTTTATTATTTATGAAATTATTAAGTTAATTTATCGATAATAATATTTAATTCGTAGACATTGAAAAATTGAGGTCATAGCAGAAGGTCTTGTCGTTGACGTCGGTATTAGAGAGTGTGCTGCCAACGGTGAGATAGAGGTAGTTACGTTGGTCCACAAGCGCAGTGCTAAACCATGTTCGAGCGTCTCACGCAAGACCTCAATCCACAGTTGCTTGCTTTCGGTGTCAACGTTGTTAGACACAAACAATCTGTTGCCGGAGATTTTAGGGGACTTAGTTGAATTTAAAACTACTACAAAAAAAACACCCATATAAGAGCGATTTTTTTTACTTTTAAAAGCGATTTTCAAGCGCTCCTACACTTTTACCAACGGTTGTAAAACCGCTCCTCTTGTTGCCGTCCCTATATCCTATAGTAGCGATTTTTGTAACCGTTGGTACAAGGTGAAAAACCGCTCCTATTATTCTATGTAGGTACGGTTTGAAACCAATCTTACACATTGTGCATATAACAACGATTTCAAACCGCTTCTATAGGTATAAATCCAGGAGCGATTTAAACCGCTCTACAACCTTTTAGGTGTAAGAACAATTTTAAACCGCTCCTACACGCCATGAATATAAGAGCGATTTCCAAACACTATTGATGTTAGAAATTTAGGAGCGATTCAAACCACTTCTAAATGTCATGGGTATAGGAGCACTTCAAAACGTTATTAAAGCTAGAAATATAGGAGCGGTTCAAATTGCTCTAGAACTCATAAGGTTTAATAACAGTTTTCACAATATATGAGTGATTTCAAACCACTTCTAAATGTCATGGATAAAGGAGCATTATTAAATGCTTTAAGAGCACTATAAACCACTCCTGAACCCGTGCTCTTACATGTCATGAAAATAAGAGTAATTTCAAAATTGATGTTAGAAATTTTAGATTTGTTTTAAACTATGCTTAAAAGTACAACCTATTGATTGATTAAAAGTGATCTAAATAATTTTATGGATTAAGCTACCTGATCAATTATGTAAATTGAAATTATCATGTTAATCGTGCCTGATGATGAATAAATCAATATGATTTGAGATTAGATAATTGCGAATACTACAATTAAAAAATATTTTTAATTACAAGTCTAAAGATTCTTTTACAATCAAAACATGAAGATGAACAAAAAAAAGCCTAGAATTCTTGTGACGGTGATATGATCTCTGGTTTACTCTTCCCTCCGCCTTGCTTCTTGGGCAGTAAAGCCCGATGGATGTTGGGCACGACCCATCATTGGAAATCGTCGCACATGCTAGGAGCCTGCCAAACTCCTCATTGTTTTTCATGAGCAATTGAATGTGTTTTGGGATGACGCGCGCGTCATTTTTGGCCAACTCTAACACCTTGAACAATAAAGAAATATAAATTTAGTTAGAGAAGGGGATCCCTAGTGAAAGAACAAAACAACGAAGCTTACGTCAGCATCTATGTACTCGAGGACTATAGAGAGAGACCGAAGCACCGGAACCAACGCGCTAAGAGTATCGATCGGCCCTAAGGTAGTGAGTGATGCACCCCATTGGGAACTGGAGGCCAGCCTTCTGCAACCAAGAAACAACCTTCGTCCCCTTGGCCTTGCTATGGCCACTCTTAGTCGTCGTCGCCCCCACTGTAGTCAAACTCATCACAAGAGATCGAAGCTATTCGACGGGGGAAAAAAATAGCAGCAACGATGGATGCTAGATGGGTAGGGTTTTCACATGATTTTATTGAATGGGTCGTCACTCGGATTGCCAGCGTGGAACAACTAAAGGTGTTAGATGATGTGAGAAATTTAGATATTCGACTGTCACGATTAGCTTTCACATGGTGGTAATCCCCTTTCCAATTAAGCAAAATATGTTCTACAAATCTTCCATTATCAATAATACTGAATAAATGACAATAATACGATGTAGTCAATCATTGATTTTTTTCCTTTTTTATTTTTTAAATGTTTTTATTTTTTTTAATATTTTTTACACGTATTCCCTTTTTTATTATTTACACGATTTTCCTTTTTTAATTTTTTACACGCTATTCCTTTTTTTTATTTTTTTTTACACATTTTTCCTATTTTAAATTTTTACACGTTTTCCCTTTTATATTTTTAAATATATTTCCTTTTTTATTATTTACATGATTTTTATTTTTAATTTTTTACACATTTTTCTATTTTTTTAAAAAAAAATTTACACGTTTTCCTTTTTTTTTAAAAATTTTTTACAAGTTTTTTTATATTATTTATTTATGTATTACTATAATTTAGACGACTGCCGTCTGAAACAGGTATAGTTTACAAATCAATTCTTATCCATTAGAAAACAAATAGATCCGCTACCTTAGCGAGTCCCTCGTATCGACCCCATGGATATGAAAGAAGGTAAATGTAGATACACAGGTGTTAAACGTATGATGGGTGACCACAGGTCATCAGTTCCTGGTAATCGACTCATGGCCATTATGTTGGTGCAACCTTAGGTCAAGGTTGACCTGGTTGACCCGACTCGAGGTGACTTGACTCGAGTTGTATTTTGATGTTTGACTTGGGAAGATTGTCGGTGCAACCTTAGGTCGAGGTTGACCTAGTTGAGTTGCATGTTGATGTTTGACACTCGTGAGAGAGTTCTATTCTTGATGTGAGACAAGAATAGATGGTTGGGAGATTATTGGTGCAACCCTAGGTCAAGGTTGACCTGGTTGACCTGAAAAGTCCAAGTATGGAGACTTGGCACTGGAAAGTCCAAGCAGGGAGCTTGGCACGCAAAAAGTCCAAGTATGGAGACTTGGCACTGGAAAAGTCCAAATATGGAGACTTGGCACGGAGAAGTCCAAGCAGGGAGCTTGGCACGAGGGAAAGTCCTAACTGGGATGTTAGGCGGTGGAAAGTCACGTGAGTGAAGCCAAGTGGGAAAGTCCTAACGGGATGTTAGGCGTGTGGAAATCTCGGTGAGTGAAGCCAGTCCCGTGAGTGAAGCGGACAGGAAAATCCAGATGGATCGGGGATGATCGGACATCCGGTGTAGAGAAAAAGTCCAAGTGGGTCAAAGGGATTGACCGGACACTTGGTGGAGAGTCTTAGCAGGTCAAGGGACTGACCGATGTTAAGCATGATGTACCAACAGTCAAGGTTGACCGGATGTTGGTTTGGGAGACTTGGGACTTGGTTTGGGCAAAACCAAGCTCCTGGATCGATCTGCGGACCGATCCAATGATCGTTGTATCTCGATCGATCGGTGACCGATCGGATAACAAGCGAAGGGTTACAGAAGACATCTGATCGGCCCGAGACCGATCGGAAGAGTTGAGCAGAGACACGCCACCTCTCGCAGAGAGGTGGGATCGGTCCGAGGACCGAGGGCCTGATCGGTCCCCATGACCGATCGGAAGCATCGGTCCACGGGACCGATCAGGCTACGCACAGAGAGTTGGGCAACTTGCTATCTGATCGGTCTCGGGACCGATCAGCATAGAGCCTGATCGGTCCCCACGACCGATCGAGACCACCGATCGGTGATGCCCGATCGGTCCACACCAGCCGTTGCGACAACGACTAGATTCATGTCTTCGTGTCTTCTTCAGTGCGGTATAAGACCTCTGAGAGCGAAGAAGACAACAACTCTCTTCCTCACGAGACTGTGATTTGAGCTTTTGCTGAGCTCTCATTGTGTTGAAGCTCTGCGTGAGTTTCCTGCTGGTTTTCTAGCTAGGCTTGGATCCGAGAAGCTGCTGCTTCACCAGGGTTCCTGTTGACTTCAAGAAGGCAAGCAAGTGTTGTTTACATTTCTGTTCTTGTTTTCTTGTTCCTATTTGTACTCCTATTGCTGTTGCAAAGATTGTGGTGAGGTTTCTCCACCCACAAGGAGCATCTATTAGCCGGGTTTCCGGGGACTCATCCACCGACGGATTGGTAGGCTTCGTCCACCTTACGGACACGCCGAGGAGTAGGAGTTCATCTCCGAACCTCGTTATATGGTTTGTCTTTCTTCTCCTGTTTTCTTTCTACGTTGTATTTCCGCTGCACTAACCTAATCGTAGGAAGAAACGCGAAAGATTGGGGTCGGCTATTCACACCCCCCTCTCTAGCCGTACGTAGGATCCTAACAAGTGGTATCAGAGCAAGGTTTTGCTTTTCATCGGATTAACACCCGGGGAGCACGAGCTAGAGGATGGATCTACTCGGAGAAGATGTCACCATTCCACCCTTCTACGAATGCGGTGACTTCGCGTATTGGAAGGTAAGGATGAAGTACTTTCTTATGACTAACATAATGAATTGGTTTTGTGTACAAGAAGGTTTTATTCCTCCGGTGGATAAGGAAGGAAAACCACTTGAGAAGAAGGAGTGGACAAGAGAACAAATTCACAAATCCGAAATCAACAAAGAGGTAACAAGAATAATTGAATTTTCATTGCCTACTAACATCTTGTGTAAGATAGGTTACAACAATGCCAAGGAATTATGGGATAACTTGGCCAAGTTCCATGAGGGAAGCTCAAATTCAAGCCATGAAGAGGAGCTAAGTGAGCCAAGTAGCTCACATCATGGAGGAGAGGAATTAGAAGTTGAGGGTTACTCAACATCTAAGGACGAAGAGGAGGAGAGTTCTTCTTCAAGTTCGGAGCAAGAAGAAGAAGCTTCTACCTCCGAAAGGGATGAAGAAGAGAGCTCGCATCCACCCTCAACCCTAGGTAACTCAAGCAATTTAAGTTCAATTAAATTACACATTATGTGCTTTGAGTGTAGGGAACATGGACATTACAAGAGTAAGTGTCCGAAGAGGATAAGAAAGATTCCACCGGCGCCAAAGGTCAAGGAAGCCGGAGTCCCGAAACGCAAGGGCAAGGAGCACATCGTGTGTTTCCAATGCAAGCAAAGGGGACACTATAGGAGCCATTGTCCGAGGGGGAGGCAACCTCACAAGGGCAAGAGACCGGGCACATCGATAGGGGGAGTTAAGGCAAACCCTAAGGTAACCTCTAAGGTTCATTTTTGCAATTCTAATAAAATGCATGCTAGGAATTTTATTGCACTTGTCGATAATAACAAGCATGATAACCTTAGGAATCAATACATGTGCTTAGGAGCTAAGCATGTGAGTCTAGATAAGGATAATTCTAGAAATGCTAACCCTAGAATTAACTCATCTAAGACTAAGGAAAACCTAGGTAGAAACCCCAAGACAACTAGACATATGCCTAGGAACACCTCAAGAAAGAATGATAAATTAAAACTTGAGGTTTTAGAGAAAGAAAATCAAGTCTTGAGGTCAAGACTTGACACTCTAGAAAAGGCCCTAAAGAATTTAGAGAAGTCAACTCTAGGGTCTAAGGGTCAAAAACCCAAGTCCAAGGACAAGAAAGGTTTGGGTCACAAACCTAAGTCCCAAGTGGTCAAGCCCACTTATCATAATGTTCCATTCGATTATGGAACAAAACCTAGGGCTAGGAAGACCACCACCAAGGTCACAAGGGGAGTCACCCCTAGAGTTGATCTTGATGAGTCCCAAATGACCAAGGCTTCAAAGCCTAAGAGGGTCATTAGGAGGGTTGCTAGGGAAGTCATCCCTAGTGAATATTTAGTGAACCCAATGAGCTCACATAGATATTGGGTTCCTAGGAGCATCTTCTCTATCCCATAGATGGGTTAGAGAGTGTCAACTCCAATTAGAAGGGTAGTTAACCCAACTTTGAGGAAATTGACACTCAAGGAGCATTTTCAAGGTTTTGATAACCTTTGAAAATGAAAATGAATTATTATTTACTCCTTGAAGAGTAAATTGTGCCATATTTGAAAAATATCGATTTTAATCTTATTTGGCACAATTTAAGAAAACCTAGAGAAATACCATAATTGGGATTTTGGTTTTCTCTTAGGGATATATGGGCAATTTAGGGTTAGATTTTAAGTTAGCTAAGGCTAAGGATACTTAGATAGGGAATTTAGGTATTTTATTTGTGCTAACTTGCCATGATTGGTTGCCATATGCCATGCCATGACATCATATTTATTTTATTATCATTTGAAATGTCATGATAATGCTTAGGCTAGTTTATATGTCATGCTTTATTTAAGTTTTCAAACTTTATGCCATGACATCATGACATTGGCACATGTTTTTACTTATGATATCATTATATGTCATGTCATCATCTCTTGCATTATAATCAATGAAATTGATTTAAGGACAAACATATAATTTGATATTGAGATCAAATTTGTGTTTAGAAAATGCATGAGACCTTAGTCTAAGATACCTAAACTCATATCTCACATCAAAATTACCATGGATGTGTTTTGATACACTTTAGATGTGTGTGAGATATTAGGATCATGAATTAGGATCAAGGTGCATAGTTCTTGTACCTAGATGAGCCTAATTCAAGAAATGGGGGATCATAGGGAAAGTCTATGTACAAGTCATGTACATTTAGCCCAAAGATTGTGGTCCTAAATTAAATGGTTTAAAATCATTTTTAAATTGATTTAAAAAACCTTGATGAAGCTTTTCTAGTGATAGCATTCATCATTGAGCAAGTTGATACAAAGTTAAGGTAAACTTGAACTATTTCAAAGTTTTTAAACTTTGTATCAAGATTTGAAAATGGAACTTATTTTCGTAGAAAACTATTTTTTCATGATAGTGTATGTTATGAGGAATGTATCCTCAAAATTTTATAATTTTTGAAATTTTCTGTGATTTTATAGAGGTTTCTGAATTTCGGGAGAAGAAATCAGAAATCTGATATCAGACTTGTGGACCGATCAGGAGGTTGCCTGATCGGTCCAGGGGATGCTGGATCGGTCACTGTGAACGATCCAGGGAATCCCTGATCGGTCTGGTGACCGATCAGGGCGTGCCGAATTTCTAATTTTTCAGCTGTTGTCTGAAATTTCAGTTATGGAAATGGTGTTTTTGGATTTCTAAAGGTTTGGAACTCACAAAGACATTGTTGGTGCAATGGTCAAGGGGGAGTTGACCTTTAGGGGGAGTTTTACCTAATTGTCAAGGGGGAGTTGACTTTTAGGGGGAGTTTTTACTCCTTAAGACTTTTGAGGATTAATGATATGGGATTATCACTAAGTTGATTGTTGAGTTTAGTATCAAGTGGGAAATTAAGAGTTTCAATGAAAGGTATGGGACTTTCATTAGGAAGAAACTTTTGACCTTGATACCCTCCTTTTTCTTTTTGATGTGTGTCAAAAAGGGGGAGAATTATTGGAGAACCCAAGTTAGGTTATCGGGTTAACCTAAGGGGAGAATGTCTAGAGAATGTTCAAGGAAAGAATATTGGACATTGGAAGATGATTGGAAAACCTAAGTTAGGTTATCGGGTTAACCTAACTTGATTATGGGTTTTGTCAAACATCAAAAAGGGGGAGATTGTTGGTGCAACCTTAGGTCAAGGTTGACCTGGTTGACCCGACTCGAGGTGACTTGACTCGAGTTGTATTTTGATGTTTGACTTGGGAAGATTGTCGGTGCAACCTTAGGTCGAGGTTGACCTAGTTGAGTTGCATGTTGATGTTTGACACTCGTGAGAGAGTTCTATTCTTGATGTGAGACAAGAATAGATGGTTGGGAGATTATTGGTGCAACCCTAGGTCAAGGTTGACCTGGTTGACCTGAAAAGTCCAAGTATGGAGACTTGGCATTGGAAAGTCCAAGCAGGGAGCTTGGCACGCGAAAAGTCCAAGTATGGAGACTTGGCACTGGAAAAGTCCAAATATGGAGACTTGGCACGGAGAAGTCCAAGCAGGGAGCTTGGCACGAGGGAAAGTCCTAACTGGGATGTTAGGCAGGTGGAAAGTCCTGGTGAGTGAAGCCAGGCAGTGGGAAAGTCCTAACTGGGATGTTAGGCAGTGTGGAAATCCTGGTGAGTGAAGCCAGGTGAAAGTCCTGGTGAGTGAAGCCAGGCAAGGGAAAATCCAGATGGATCAGGGATGATCGGACATCTGGTGTAGAGAAAAGTCCAAGTGGGTCAAAGGGATTGACCGGACACTTGGTGGAGAGTCTTAGCAGGTCAAGGGACTGACCGGATGTTAAGCATGATGTACCAACAGGTCAAGGTTGACCGGATGTTGGTTTGGGAGACTTGGGACTTGGTTTGGGCAAAAACCAAGCTCTGGATCGGTCTGCGGACCGATCCAGCGATACGTTTGTGTATCTGATCGATCTGGTGACCGATCAGATAACAAACAGAAGGGTTCTGTAAGACATCTGATCGGTCTGGAGACCGATCAGAAGAGTTGAGCAGAGACACAGCCACCTCTCGTACAGAGAGATGGGATCGGTCCGGAGACCGATCAGACTGGGGCCTGATCGGTCCCCATGACCGATCAGCAGGAAGCCTGATCGGTCCACGGGTGCTCTATTCTGATCGGTCTGGGGACCGATCAGCATAGAGCCTGATCGGTCCCCACGACCGATCAGACCAGCCCCAAACCGATCAGGGTGATGCCTGATCGGTCCACACACTAGCCGTTGCGACACAACGACTAGATTCTGTGTCTTCTGTGTCTTCTTCGCAGGTGCAGGTATAAGACCTCTACAGGAGACGAAGAAGACAACAACTCTCTTCCTCACGAGACTGTGATTTGAGCTTTTGCTGAGCTCTCATTGTGTTGAAGCTCTGCGTGAGTTTCCTGCTGGTTTTCTAGCTAGGCTTGGATCCGAGAAGCTGCTGCTTCACCAGGGTTCCTGTTGACTTCAAGAAGGCAAGCAAGTGTTGTTTACATTTCTGTTCTTGTTTTCTTGTTCCTATTTGTACTCCTATTGCTGTTGCAAAGATTGTGGTGAGGTTTCTCCACCCACAAGGAGCATCTATTAGCCGGGTTTCCGGGGACTCATCCACCGACGGATTGGTAGGCTTCGTCCACCTTACGGACACGCCGAGGAGTAGGAGTTCATCTCCGAACCTCGTTATATGGTTTGTCTTTCTTCTCCTGTTTTCTTTCTACGTTGTATTTCCGCTGCACTAACCTAATCGTAGGAAGAAACGCGAAAGATTGGGGTCGGCTATTCACACCCCCCTCTCTAGCCGTACGTAGGATCCTAACACATTACACTAGAGATATCATGCGTCCACCATCTGTATTATGCCCTAGGGGCATTACCCATTAGAGGAGAGAATATAAGTGGTTTATTGCCACACTAATTCTTATCCATTAGAAGAGAGAATGGTTAATAGCAGCACTTTATATAAAATGTTGTTAGCGATTTGAAAATTATTCCTAGAAGTTAAGCAATAAAAATGGTGAGTAGCAATATTTGACACAAAACTGTTGCTATGTAGATAATTTCAATGTCTTGTGATCCATTGCACCATTTCTTTGGGATAGAGCTATCGATTTAAGTTGGGTCCGTTAAGTTGGGTTCGTCGGATTGATATACTTTAATTGTTTTTTTTTTAAAAATAATATTGATCAATTTTAACTTCGATAAGTTATTAACTAAATTTATCTGGTCAAAAATATTTAATTAGTAATTAATTATTTTTTAGCATCCAGATAAAAAAAATATTTATAATAATTAGTGGATAAATGAGAATATGAAAACAATAGTATAAAAATTGATAACAAAAGATAGAAATTGTGAAAGAAATAAAATTTAAAGAGAAATAATCTATTTTAATATTAAATATATTTTTATTTAAAAAATTAAACATAAAAATGCTATGTCCAAATTTTTAAAAAAATTATAAAAAATTAATAATAAGTATAACCAATAAATATTTTAATTTATTAGTGAAACCTAACTTATACTAGTAAAAAAATTAAATATTACAGTTCAAATCTAATTTTGATAAATAATAAATTAAATATTATCGAAAAATAAATTTGGTTAGTAAAAAATTATATATTACCTGTTAAATTTAACTTTAATTATAAAAATAAATTAAATATTACCGACCAAAGTTTTAATGATTTGATAGCGGTTTATAGCAACATTTTACACAAAATATTACGGTTCAAATCTAATTTTGATAAATAATAAATTAAATATTACCGAAAAATACATTTGGTTAGTAAAAAATTATATATTACCTGTTAAATTTAACTTTGATTATAAAAATAAATTAAATATTACCGACCAAAGTTTGAATGATTTGATAGCGGTTTATAGCAACATTTTACACAAAATGATATTAAAAGTATTCAGTATGAATGCTTTGATAATTGTTCTTAGAAGTTAGAGCAATAAAAACGATTAGTAGCAACATTTGACATAGAACCATTACTAAAATTACCGAATATCAGTAGTTTCAAGATTATTTCTAATATTTATATCATTAAGAGCGGTTTACAACGATGGTTTATTCAAATTGATGCTAAAACTATATAATAGGAGCACTTTGAAAATTAATTCTAAAACAATAGAGCAAAAGAAGCCTTTTATAATGGCACTTTACACAAAATGATGTTAAAAGTGTTTAGTATGAATAGTTTGATAATTGTTCTTAGAAGTTAGAGCAATAGAAACGGTTAGTAGCAGTGTTTGACATAGAACCATTGTTAAAGATACCCAATATCAATAGTTTCAAGATTGCTTCTAAAAATTATATCATTAAGAGTGGTTTATAGCGACGGTTTAATTAAATTAGTGCTAAAAGCTATTCAACAAGAGTGGTTGCAAAACCGTTCTGAAAAGGTAAGACAATAGAAACGGTTTAATTCAAATTGATTATGTTGTTGGATTTCCAAGAGCGGTGTTACAACCGCTCCTAATAAACCGTTTCTATATGTGTATTTTTTTTGTAGTGACTTGCACAGAATTTAAATTCAACTTGCAGTCGAAATGACCTGAGCAGATAATCTCAGGCTGCTAGCAGAGGCTAATTTCCGTAACGCAATAGAGCTGAGCGACAGGGCAGGTCTGCAGAGCGGCAAACAAGAGTGGAAGAGCGGGTCTGCAGAGCGGCAGACCAGAACGGAAGACCAAGGCAGGTCTGCAGAGCAGCAGACCAGAGCGGCAGGGTAGGTCTACAGAGCAGTAGGGCAAAGCAGCAGACCAATGCTGTAGTGCGGAAGACCAGAGTGGCAGACCAGAGCGGCAGGGTAGGTCTGTAGAGTAGCAGGACAAAGCAGCAGACCAGCGCTGCAGTGCGGAAGACCAGAGTGGCAGAGCAGGTCGGAAGACCAGGTCAGCAAAGCGGAAGACCAAGTCAGGTCTGCAGAGCGGCAGACCAGAGCGGCAGGACAGGTCTGTAGAGCGGTCGACCAGAGCTACAGTGAGGAAGATCAGAGTAGCAGGGCAGGTCTGCAGAGCGACAGACTAGAGCAGCAAATAGATCTACAGAGCGGCAGACCAGAGCAGCAAACAAATCTGCAGAGCAATATGGCCAGGTCTGTTTGAGCAGGTCTACAAAAAGGAAGACCAGATCTACAGAGCAGAATGACCAGGTCTGTAGAAAGGAAGACCAGGTCTACAGAGCAGAATGACCAGGTATGTTTGAGTAGGTCTTCAGAGAGGCACGATAGGACTGATCTGCAGAGCGGCTCTTGATATGGTAAAAGACAGATCGGGCGAGGAGACTGGCCGATCGAGAAAACTGACCGAGGCCTGCGAGTAGCAATTTTCTTGAAACAGATTCGCCCACCTCCGACTGTGCTTAGAGGTTTACTCGGGTCGTCTGTTTCCCAGGATACAACGATCGACCATGAACTCCACCAAGCACTGATGGTCACGGCGAACTGAGTGGCACCCGAATACTACCACGGGCACTCTGCCGAGCAATGCACAAAAGAGGATGGGAATGAGGAGGAGAGCTTCTGCCTTCTTCGCTGTGTTATCTGCGTAACCTTTTGCCTGTGGTCGCAGCCTCCTTATATAGGAGCTCGAGACCAAAGGACAGTAGTAATGATCAATTAATGATCATTACTCAACGCCAGCTTTTCACTTGGTCGTTTTGATTCTGCATTAATCTTTTTTTAATGCATCCGTTACACAAGTAGCAAAAAGATATATGTGGTAAAATGTTGGTTGTTCCGCTTGGACAAATTTTGCCCCGATCGGTCCGACATTCGTGTGCGCAGGTCGCGCTTGTGCACGAGTCAACTTGGTTCAGTGCAATCCGGACCCTGAATTTGCACCCCCCCTGTGCACCCACGCGTGAGAGAGAGCCTCTCCCCATGCATTTGTTTACATCCTCAATGTATGTGAATCAATATAAACCAACAAAGATGCCAAGAAACTCCCAATGTGGCACTAAAGTCCCATGCACAATAGAGCTTCTTCTCTTCCTCCTCTTCTCCATTCACACTTATTCAACAATCCCCCACATGAATGGAGATAGGGTATGTGATAGCATTCAACAGTCGAGTCAAGTATAGGATAGGTAGGTTTTACCCTTTGAACCTTCCCTTGTGAAGATCTGGTTGCTTACTGGCTGATAGTAGACACGATGTCCTTGAACTATACAGTCGTCTGTGTAAGCAATGACAAATTTCACCTAAGACTGTCCCTAATACAACTCAGTTCTCATGAGTGTGTTCATTCTTAGCCCAGAACACGCCTGGTTCTGTGAGAAGCTCTAAGAATTGTGCCTCCAATTCTCTTCGAAGCGGCCCCACTTCTTTCTCACATAGGTGATCCCTCAAGAGTTCCATCTACTCTTTTTTATCATTAAAAACTCATTGGCTTACCCTCGTCTAGTCACTTTTTCATTAGGCTACCCCTCACAGTGTGTCTAGTCAGTGCAGATTAGTTGTCCCTTTGAACCTAGTTCTTGGGATCTCCAGTCAGCATAGGTTGGGTGTCCTCTGCACTGATCGCTAACATCGACATCAAGCTCATTCCTCTTGATAAGCTTGCAACTAACTCTCGATTTAACCCCTTGGTTAGCGAATCCGCTAGGTTATCCTTTGACTTAACATAGTTAATAGTGATAACTCCCGTTGATAGTAGTTGTCTAATGGTATTATGTCTACGACGTATATGTCTAGACTTACCATTATACAGATGACTTTGTGCTCGACTGATTGCTGATTGACTATCGCAATATATGCAAATCATCGGCACTGGTTTCGGCCATCGTGGAATATCTTCTAAGAATTGTCGTAGTCATTCAGCCTCTTCACCACATTTTTTAAGAGCTACAAACTCATATTCCATCGTGGATCTGGTTATTACGGTTTGCTTAGAAGATTTCCAGGAAATGGCTGCACCTGCTAGAGTGAAGACATATCCACTCGTAGACTTAGAGTCTTTTATACCAGATATCCAACTCGCATTGTTGTATCCTTCGATCACAGCAGGATATCTTGTATAGTGCAGTCCATATTCATGAGTATACCTCAAGTACCTCAGTACTCTTGTTATCCCTTTCTAGTGCTCAACCCCGGGATTACTCGTGTATCTACTCAGTTTGCTTACTGCGTAGGGCAAGTCTGGTCGTGTACAACTCATTAAGTACATCAGACTTCCAATTACTCGAGAGTACTCTATTTGAGAGATACTTTCACCTTGATTTTTTGATAGATGTTGACTCGTATCTATCGGCGTTCATGCCAGCACAGTATCACCCTTGGTGAATTTCTCAAGAATCTTGTCCACGTAATGGGACTGACTAAGAACAAGTCCTTCTGTCGTTCTAAGAATTTTGATTCCTAGAATCACATCAGATAGACCCATGTCTTTCATATCAAATCTTGAGTTCAACATATCTTTAGTGGATTTGATTATCTTATCATTACTCCCAATGATAAGTATGTCATCTACATAGAGATACAAGATGACATAGTCACTCTCTGTGACTCTCATGTAGACACATTTATCACATTCATTGATCTTGAATCCACATTTCTTCATGGCATTATCGAATTTCTAATGCCACTGCTTTGGTGTTTGTTTCAAGCCATATAATGAATTCACCAATCTACAGACCTTGTTTTTCTGTCCTGGCACAGAAAACCCCTCAGGTTGGTCCATGTAGATTTCCTCTTCTAAATCCCCGTTTAGAAAGGCTATCTTTACATCTATTTGATGTATTTCGAGATTCCATAGAGCGACAATAGCCAACAATACTCTAATGGAAGTTATTCTCGATACCGGAGAGTATGTATCGAAGTAATTAAGGTCTTTTCGTTGTCAGTATCCTTTAATTACCAATCTGGCCTTGTATTTATTGATTGTGCCATCTGATTTCATTTTCTTCTTGAAGATCCACTTGCAACCTAGTGGTTAACTTCCCGGAGGAAGATCCACAAGTTCCCAAGTGTGATTTTGCAAGATAGATTTTATCTCAGATGCAATTGTCTCTTTCCAGTGAGGTCCATCAGAAGAGCCTACAGCTTCTGAGTAACTTCGGGGCTCACTCTCCAACATGAAAGTGCTAAAATCTGATCCATAGGATTTTTCTACCCGAGCTCTTTTGCTCCGTCTAGGCTCAACCTCCACGGGTTCCTCGTCATCATCATCTTCTTCTTCGCCTTGTGTTTCAGTTGCCCGTTTTGAGAAGCTAGCATCCTCATGGGTCTTATAAGGAAACACATGCTCGAAGAACGAGGCATTTCTCGATTCAATTATCGAGTTCTTGTGTATCTACGGTATGTGTGACTCATACACACAAAATCGATAAGCACTGCTGTTATGTGCATATTCAATAAATATGCAATCAACAGTCTTTGGTCCTATCTTAATCCTTTTCGAATCAGACACCAACACTTTGGCAAGACACCTCCACATTCGTAAGTATTTGTAGGATGGTTGTCTTCCATTCCACAACTCATAAGGGCTCTTATCTATTTTCTTCCGGGGCACCTTATTTAAAAGGTAATTAGTTGTTAACACAGCTTCCCCCCACATGGACTCTGGTAATCCAGAGCTCAATAGAAGAGCATTCATCATCTCCTTTAGAGTTCGATTCTTTCGCTCAGCTACTCTGTTTTGCTGAGGAGTATAAGGAGCTATTGTTTCGTGTCTGATCCCATATTCAGCACACAACTCAGCGAACGGTGACATATATTCACTGCCTCGGTCACTTCGAATCACTTAATCTTTCTATTAAGCTGGTTTTCAACCTCATTCTTATATAGAGCAAATTTTTGTATTGCTTCATCCTTACTTTTGAGAAGATACACATAACAGTATTTTGTGTTATCATCTATAAAAGTGATGAAGTATTTATTCTCACCACGTGTTGGCGTACCTTTTAGGTCGCACACATCAGTGTGGATTAGGTCAAGTGGTTTATTACTTCTTTCAATATGTTGAAAGGATGACCTTGTCATTTTCACTTCAACACAAATCTCACACTTGTGTTTTCGGTCAAGGTGGAATGTAGGTATGCTTTGCATATTAATTAATCTACGCAATACATCGTAGTTAACATGTCCTAGTCTACCATGCCACGAACACGAAGACTCAAGCATATAAGTGGAAGAGCTTTCAGTTTTATTTATCTTAGGCCTAATCGTCATTACATTGAGCTTAAACAGCCCATCAGATACATAACCCTTCCTACAAACACTCCATTCTTGGACAATACAACTCTGTCCGACTCAAAGACAATGCGAAATCCATGCTTGCTTAACAGTGATCCTGACACTAGATTCTTTCGAATCTCCGGAACATACAGCACATTGTTTAGAGTGAGATCCTTGCTCGAGGTCATCTTCAGCACCACTTTTCCTTGGCCCATGATGTTCGAGGTTGCTGAGTTCCCCATAAACAGTTTGTCTCCAGTGACTTCCTCGAAGTTGTGGAGCAGCTCCTTGTTGCAGCACACATGTCTGGTGGCTCCAGTATCGATCCACCATTGCCACGGGTTTGAACCAATCAGGTTCAACTCAAAGACCACAGCGCAGAGGTCATCCATTTCTGGTCCCTCGTTCAGGTTGACCTCTTGCTTCTTCTTCGGCTTTCTGCAATCCGAAGATTTGTGACCCACTTTGTCACAGTTGAAGTACTTTCCAGAGAACTTCTTCTTGCTGATGCCTCCTCTGGGTCCCATCTTGGAAGACTTGGGGTTCTTCCGTTTCGATCTTTGACCGTGCTCGACCACGTTAGCTTTCACAGTAGCCTGAGAGAATAGTTTCCTCTCTGAACTCTTGTTGTCTTCTTCGATGCGAAGTCGAACAATGAGTTCCTCCACATTCATCTTCTTTCGCTTGTGCTTCAGGTAGTTCTTGAAGTCCTTCCAGCCGAGAGGCAGCTTCTCAATGATAGCAGCCACTTGGAAGGTTTCACTTAGAACCATCCCTTCTGAGTGGATCTCGTGCAAGATCACCTGAAACTCCTGAACTTGGCTTATCACTATCTTGGAGTCAACCATCTTGTAGTCCAGGAATTGGCCCACGATGAACTTCTTTGCCCCTGCATCCTCTGTCTTGTATTTCTTGTCCAAGGACTCCCACAGCTCCTTAGCCATTCTCTTCATGCTATACACAGCGTACAACGAGTGGCAAGTCAGTTGAGGATGTAATTTTGGCAAAGGAACTCAGAATGAGTCCATGCCTCCACTGTACTGATGGTCTGCGCATCAACATCCTCAGCTCGCTTGGGAAGATCCTCGGTCAAGAACCAAGCCAGGTTGAGCGTGGTCAAGTAGAAGAGCATCTTCTGGTGCCACCTCTTGAAGTTCAGTCCACTGAACTTCTCTGGCTTTTCCCCGTGGTTGATTGGTACAGTTCCAATCGGGGCGGAGGGGGCCTGCACGTGTTGAGTCTGTTGCACCTCAACATGTTGTTCCGTGGCCATCTCAACATAAACGAGTCTGTTTCAAGATTGTTAGACACAAACAATTTGTTGCTAGAGATTTTAGGGGACTTAGTTGAATTTAAAACTTACACAGAATTTAAATTCAACTTACAGTCGAAATGACCTGAGCAGATAATCTCAGGCTGCCAGCAAGGGCTAGTTTCTGTAACGCAGCAGAGCTGAGCGACAGGGTAGGTCTGCAGAGCGGTAGAGCAGGTCTGCAGAGCGACAAACCAGAGTGGAAGAGCGGGTATGCAGAGCGGCAAACCAGAACGGAAGACCAAGGCAGGTCTGCAGAGCAGCAGACCAGAGTGGCAGGGCATGTATGCAGAGCAGCAGGGCAGAGCAGCAGACCAGTGCTGCAGTGCGGAAGACCAGAGTGGCAGACTAGAGCGGCAGGGCAGGTATACAGAGCAGCAGGGCAGAGCAGCAGACCAACGCTGCAGTGCAGAAGACCAGAGTGGCAGACTAGAGCGGTAGGGCAGGTTTGCAGAGCAGCAGGGCAGAGCTGCAGACCAGCGCTGCAGTGCGGAAGACCAGAGTAGTGCGGAAGACCAGAGTGGCAGAGCATGTCGGAAGACCTGGTCAGCAGAGTGGAAGACCAGGTCAGGTCTGCAGAGCGGCAGACCAGAGCGGTAGGCCAGGTCTACAGAGCTGCAGATAAGAGCAGCAAACCAGAGCTGCAGTGAGGATGACCAGAGTAGCAGGGCAGGTTTGCAGAGCGGCAGACCAGAGCAGCAAACAGATCTGCAGAGTTGTATGACCAGGTCTGTTTGAGCAGGTCTGCAGAAAGGAAGACCAGGTCTGCAGAGCAGAATGACCAGGTTTGTAGAAAGGAAGACCAGGTCTGCAGAGCAGAATGACAGGTCTGTTTGAGCAGGTCTGCAGAGAGGCACAACAGGGCTGATCTGTAGAGCGGCTCTTGATCTGGTAAAAGACAGATCGGGCGAGGAGACTGGCCGATCGGGAAAACTGACCGAGGCTTGCGAGTAGCAGTTTTCTTGAAACAGATTCGCCCACCTCCGGTTGTGCTTAGAGGTTTACTCGAGTCGTCTATTTCTCAGGATACAACGATCGACCGTGAACTCCATCAAGCACTGGTGGTCAGGGCAAATTGAGTGGCACTCGAATGCTACCACGGACACTCTGCCGAGCAAGAGTTGCACGACAGAGGAGGGGAATGAGGAGGAGAGCTTCTGCCTTCTTCGTTGTGTTATCTGCGTAACCTTTTGCCTGTGGTCGCAACCTCCTTATATAGGAGATCAAGACCAAAGGACAGTAGTAATGATCAATTACTCAATGCCAGTTTTTCACTTGGTCGTTTTGATTCTGCATTAATCTTTCTTTAGTGCATCCGTTACACAAGCAGCAAAAAGATATATGTGGCAAAATGTTAGTTGTTCCGCTTGGGCAAATCCAACCGGTCCGACATTCGTGTGCGCAGGTCGCGCTCGCGAACGAGTCAACTTTGGTTCAATGCAATCCGGACCCTAGATTTGCACCCCCCTGTGCACCCACACGTGAGAGAGAGCCTCTCCCCATGTATTTATTCACATCCTCAATGTATGTGAATCAATATAAACCAACAAAGATGCCAAGAAACTTCCAATGTGGGACTAAAGTCCCATGCACAATAGAACTTCTTCTCTTCTTCCTCTTCTCCATTCACACTTATTCAACAAACGTAAGCATATGTCGATGTGGAGGACACGTTGATCCAATCATGGCAGCCACAGGCGAGGGCAGTCATGTTGACGACTACGCCTCCAAAGGCGAGAGTCTGGACTACAAGTGGTGACCACGAAAGGGCATGCGGACGAGTAAACGAGGTGAAAGAGGGTGGTGATATATGAGAAAACAAAGCCACATATGCTTCTTATAATTTTCCCCCTTGACTTGGTGTTTATTTGCCTGGTTGGGAAATCCATCGATCAGTCTTGCTTTATTTTTTTTACTCCGTGACTTTGTACTAGGCATGGAGCCACTCAAGATTAGTATATATTCCAAAATAGCCCCTGAATCCCTGGACAGGATGTGGTGCATTTCTTAAGTAACTAGGGTTCAATTCTTAGATATACCTATAGCGATTGAACTAGTGGTGAAGCTAGGCCACCACGCCAGAAGTCACCGTGCTTTCTAGATTTATTTGGTAAGCGAAATGTGGTTAAAAAAACAATAGATATGTAGTTAAATGAGTATTGTTTTAATTAATAGTCAATATTGAAGAGTTAGAGTTAGTGGGTTATATACTAGTTTACAAATTGGTCATTTATTTATCAAGGCATGCATTGAGAATTTTTTATCCTCCTAGTCCTTGTCTTTCGTGTAAAACTCTTTAATTTTTAATAGTAATATCATAGCTAAGTTTCAAGAAGAGTGATGACTTCCAAAAGTTTTGTACACCTAGCAGAACCAAAGAATACTGAAAGATTATTAAGGTCCATGACCATGAGCATGTTTTTGGAGAATTATTAAGGTCCAAAGAATACTGAGAGATTATAATTTCTCAAATAGCAGAACTAACAAAAGTATTATGTTTATATAGGTGCAAAAGATGGAGCATGAGATGTTGAAATTGATCAAAGATTTGAAATAAAGAATTATTTCTTTCAGTTATTAATTACTCTATCTTAGAAGTCATTTAATGTACAAAAAAAAAAAATCATCAAAAACATCTAAGATTCCATGATGAAGAAGTATTAGGTATAAATAGTTAATGTGAGGAGTTAGTGGACTATAATTAAGGAATCAGTGGGCTATGTATTGGCTTATAAATATACTATTTGTTTATCAACGAAATGCATTGGAATTTTTGTTTTATCCTCCTTGTCTATTCTCGATCTTGTACAATTGTGCAACATTAAGCGATGCAGTTCATGCATTATTTTGACCAATTTGTTGGAACTTATTATTTGAGAGCCCCAATCTTCTTGACTAATAGATAACCTTTAATAGTTAATCTGGGCTGTAACCCACCCCAAAGTCCTTTTCCTATTGAATTTTTCTTGCTGCATCAAGGCATTGAAATGAGCCTGATTCATTTCTATATGAGAAGAGAGATAAATGTGTAGATTGTGATCATGATCTCTAAAAAATTAAGGACCATGCAACCATTTCAAACATTAATCATATAACAATCTCTAATTATAGTGTCAGTCATTGATGTCAATCTTTTGATCGTTACTAACCAAAAATGATGATCGGCCGTTGTAGGGATTGTAGACTACATCTACTTGCTGTCAATATAACCCATAGTTGATAGTATATCTAAAGAAGACCAAGTAAAGAGAGCCCAAGAACTGAGCTTGAACAAGAAAGGGTGAATTCAAAGAAGAAAATGTGGAGAGCTCAAGAAACTGAGTTCGGAAGAAAGAGCTCGAATAATTGAGCTTAGATAATTTATGCGACATCAACCTTAGATTGTATCGTCTATCTTTTAATCAACTAATGCGGGAGATTTCGGATGCTCGTAGCTAAGTACTTCTCGAATGTTGATCGATCAAGCACTCTTTGTTCTTTCCGTATCAAGTTACAAAATATTTTATTCAACAATAACACAGAGGGTACCGGTCTATCCTGATAAGTTCCTCCGATACTTAAGTGAAATTTTAAGAATTAGGAAATAATTAAACAAAAGAGATGATTATCTGAGACAATCTGATCAAGCGCCCGCGTGAACAGGAAGTCACGCCCGATGACGGACCACTACAAGCGCCGGCGTGAACAGGAAGTCACGCCGGAGGACCGTCTCACTTCCCTCCACGACGACCTCCTTATCTCCATCCTCTCCTTCCTCCCCATCAAGCAGCGCGTCGCCCTCTCCACTGTCTGCGCCCGCTTCCGCCGCCTCCTCCCCTCCATCCCCTTCCGCCTCGACGTCGACATCCACAAAGATCTCACATTCCCCCGTGCTCTGATTCGCCAATATGCCTCGTCGAAGCGGGCGTGCACGACCTCACCCTCGAAACCTCCGGCAAGGGATGGTTGTATCTCAGCGGCAGGGAAAACTGCAGCTTCTTGGACATCAAGTCGCTGAGGAGTCTCTTCTTGAACAGAATTTTCATGGTGTCGAGATACTCCGATCGCCGTCCCCTCTTGCCCTTGGGCTGCACCTTCTTCACCTTCCTTAAAATGAAATTCAGCAACGTTAGCCTGTGCCTCCTTTCCTTTCCTTGCGACACTGCATCTCGTCCGTTGCTATGTGGTCGAGCACGGGCACGGCACGAACAAATTAAGCTTCCACTCCGCCTCCATCAAGCATTTAATCCTGCTCCAGATCCGCATGCTTCCCTCCATCTTCACCATCACATCTTCAAGACCTTCCCCGGAGCCGGAACCCTTCAAATCTCCTCTTTGACATCTTCATTTGTAAGCTAATAAGCTCCAATCGTGTCGAGCCATGGAGCAAGTGTTGGTCGTCGTCCTTTGTTGTTTCAGTGCTGCACTGCATACGCGGAGGATCTACATGTATATCAAACTCGGTATTGCAGTTATTGCACTTCTTCAGGAACTCGGACAATATTGTAGACGACGACTGATCTTTCAAATTGAAGTCGAACTTGAAGATCGATTTAACCCGATCAATTCTGTTTCTCTCCGCTAAGAAAATCTGTCAATTAAATCAAATTTCGTTAAGCATATATAGATGTATATATATATATATCAATCAAAGAGAGTATACATGAAAATTTTGTTAAGCTTGATCGATCGATCTTCTCTCACGTTTTTGGGGTTTGCCGAGAATTCAGCAAGAGCACAGCGGCTCGCCTTGGAAAAGCAGCTCCAAAAAGGTTCGTGAATGCATCTACAGGATCCGCCGGCGGCGACTCTAGGGAGAGAAGGAACGATGCGTTCCGGAGGTTGGGGGCTTCTATGCGAATCGTGGTGATGACGCCCATGATGAGCAACTCGAGCTATGGGGCGCGGACATCAAAGGACGACGACCAACACTTGCTCCATGGCTCGACAGGATTGGAGCTGATTAACTTACAAATGAAGATGTCAAAGAGGAGATTTGAAGGGTTCCGGCACCGGGAAAGGTCTTGAAGATATCGATGGTGAAGATGGAGGGAAGCATGCGGATCCGGAGCAGGATTAAATGCTTGATGGAGGTGGAGTGGAAGCTTAATTTGTTCATGCCGTGCCCGTGCTCAAGCACATAGCAACGGACGAGATGCAGTGTCGCGAGGAAAGGGAAGGAGGCAGAGGAAATCATCGCTAACGTTGCTGAATTTCATTTTAAGGAAGGTGAGGAAGGCGCAGCTCAAGAGCAGGAGGGGACGGCGATCGGAGTATCTCAACACCATGAAGATTCTGTTCAAGAAGAGACTCCTCTGCGACTTGATGTCCAAGAAGCTGCAGTTTTCCCTGCCGCTGAGATACAACCATCCCTTGCCGGAGGTTTCGAGGGTGAGGTCGTGCACGCCCGCTTCGACAAGGCATATTGGCGAATCAGAGCACGGGGGAAGGTGAGATCTTTGTGGATGTCGACGTCGAGGCGGAAGGGGATGGAGGGGAGGAGGCGGCGGAAGCGGGCGCAGACAGTGGAGAGGGCGACGCGCTGCTTGATGGGGAGGAAGGAGAGGATGGAGATAAGGAGGTCGTCGTGGAGTGAAGTGAGACGGTCCTCCGGCGTGACTTCCTGTTCACGCCGGCGCTTGTAATGGTACGTCATCCGCCGGAGGTTCCCTGAAGCGACCGCGATATATATGTGTCAATTAACTAACAATTATATTAAAAAATAATTTACCTTTTTTATCCATATTAGTCTTATTTCTAACAAATAATATATTCCTTAAATAACCCAACAAATATAATATATAAACGTCAATTAACTAACAATTATAGTAAAAAATTATTTATTATTTTTTTTATCCATATTAGTCTTATTTCTAATGTTGGAGTAACCAAATAATATAATTCCTTAAATAACCGAACAAATATATTATAGAAAAAATACGGTATTAAATATTTTGAAATAGGAATTAAGAATAGATCTTATGAGAAGATTTTGTTATTAGATTTATCTCATTGTTGTTTTATTTATTCTTTTATATATAAACGTCAATTAACTAACAATTATAGTAAAAAATAATTTACTATTTTTTTTTAATCCATATTAGTCTTATTTCTAATGTTGGAGTAACCAAATAATATAATTCCTTAAATAACCGAACAAATATATTATAGGAAAAATACGGTATTAAATATTTTGAAATAGGAATTAAGAATAGATCTTATGAGAAGATTTTGTTATTAGATTTATCTCATTGTTGTTTTATTTATTATTTTATATATAAACGTCGTTTAACAAACAATTATAGTAAAAAATTATTTACTATTTTTTTATCCATATTAGTCTTATTTCTAATGTTGAATTAACCAGATAATATAATTCCTTAAATAACCCAACAAATATATTATAGAAAAAAATACGGTATTAAATATTTTGAAATAGGAATTAAAAATATATCTTATGAGAAGATTTTGTTATTAGATTTATCTCATTGTTGTTTTATTTATTCTTTTATATATAAACGTCGATTAACAAACAATTATAGTAAAAAATTATTTACTATTTTTTTTATCCATATTAGTCTTATTTCTAATGTTGAAGTAACCCGATAATATAATTCCTTAAATAACCCAACAAATATATTATAGAAAAAATACGGTATTAAATATTTTGAAATAGGAATTAAGAATAGATCTTATGAGAAGATTTTGTTATTAGATTTATCTCAATGTTGTTTTATTTATTCTTTTATATCTATTATTAACTTAATACAATTATAGTAAAAAAATCTTACACTTATTAATTATTCAGCCATAAAATAAATAATTATGAACATTAGTAGATGAATTAGGACAAAGCCAAATGACACTCGGCTTTAAAGATCAGTGTTCGGAAGCACTCTCATGACCAAAAGAGAAGTAGGAATTTGGGGGGAAGGAAGCGAAGCTTTGGAAATAGACCAGATGTAATAAGCAACTAATAAATACTTGCGGCGCTTTACCAAAGGTGAGGATCGTAGCAGTATATTTTTGTAGTGGTGATAACTTTTTTCTTCGCATTGTATTGTCCCTATATTGAAAAAATGTTGAATGATTCTCTAATACATTCATTATGTGAAGGAATAACTCTCTTCCCATTCGTAATCGTCTTCGAAATATTTCATTGTGATACATCGGGTTTATAGAGAAATAATCATTGATGAGTCTCTCATGTCCAGCTTCACGATTTCTTTGGACGAACCCTCTTCTTCTACGTGTGTCACTCCTCTGATATGCTTCCTTAAGTTGTTGGTGTTATTGAAGAACCAATAACATCAGTTCTTCACCCGGATCATAAGTTTGCTCATCGATTTCAACATCCCTAGTACTCCGATGCTCGAGGCGGGTCCCACAAATGTATAAGCAATCAAATAATAGTAGAACAATGAAGTAAATGTAGGACGAGTACGATGATGTACCCTGGCCCCGGGGAGGCGCCCTCGGATGGGTCGGTGAGCTGATCACGGTGCTGACTGAGTCGTCGCGACCCTGACAAGTAGATGGGTGTGAGCCAGCTGAGGAGCTGGACCTGAAAGCGACGACATGGAATCCACTACAGCAAGGATCCAAGAAGACAACATGCAGGCCGGATATGATAGCGGCTCGTAGGTCGGCGCATGGCACACAAGCCAGATAATACTAGTAATGTACAAGCATAATAACAATGTGAATAGTGAAGCACAACGGCTCGATGGTCGGAACCACATCAGCTCGTCGGCCGAAAACCCTCTCGACTCAAAGGTCGGCGTAGACAAATGGTACGAGCGATGTCGGCCGCTGGAGGCGGCACCCGCTGTTGGATAATACTAGTAATGCACAAGCATAATAATGATGCGAATAGTGAAGCACAATGGCTCGATAGTCGGAACCACATCAGCTTGTTGGCCGAAAATCCTCTCGCCTCGAAGGCCAGCGTAGACAAATGGTATGAGCGATGCCGGCCGCTGGAGGCGGCACCCGCTGCTGGAGGTGGCGGCGATGGCCGTAGGAAGCGACGTCCGTTGGGACGACGGCAGGGCCCGCTGGAGGAGGCGACGGTGCTTGGGGCGAAGGCGGCGAGAAGGTCTGTCGACCTCCTCGCCGTGAGAAAGAGAGCTGCGAAGGGGCAACGGCTGGTCTGTGGGCGTGAGGAGAGGGAGATCTAAGATGTGGTGTCAGGGTTCGAGAGAGGGAGCGCGGGGGGGAGCCCCAGTCGGCCGACGTGCGTGAAGGAGGGAGGCGGCGGCTAGTTTGCGACGACGATGTGGCTGCTTGGCGGCATCTGTGCCGAAAAGGTCGGAGGTGATGCTAACTGCGGAAAGAGAGAGGGAGAGGGAGGATGTGGTGATCGGAGGAAGAGAAGGAAGGGAGCAGCCGGTGCCTGGTGTCGTCGCCGGGGAGCAGCATAAGAGGGAGGAAAACTGGCCCTTTGCTTGGCGGCGCCCGCGCAAGACCACGAACCAACCCCCCTCTATGCGTGAACAGTGCTTCCCTTAAAAAATCCCTAACCTCAACACGCCAAAAGACTAAAATGCCCTCTCCCCCTTACTAATTACAGTTGAGCCATTCCAATATATCCGCATCACAAGCCTTCCCTTCAAGTCTAGTCGAAGGAGGCGTAAGTCCGACTGACTAGAGAGCCTGTTGCAAAGGCTGACTCGCTCTCGACATCAAAGTCAAATCACTGAACTCCTCGTATAATGGCATGCGAGCGGCCGCTGTCATAAGGGTGTTGCATGAGAGATGGTAGCGATGCCGAGCGAATGACAAAGCAACAAGTGAGGCAAGTGCTGACAGAATGACGTACGCTTGGCAGAGTGGCAAGCAAAACGTGTGTCGGCCGAGCGACACGCGGGATGACGAGCAGACCGAGCGATGCTGAGCGTGCGACTGCGAAGATGCTAACCGAGGGATCAGGAGAATGTCGATCGAGCCACCAAAAAAATACTTGACGGAAGTGTAAAGTGCAATCAGACGACCCGACAATGTCGACCAGGTGACCGTAAAATGCTGACCGAGCGAGCGGGCGATGCCGAACGGGTGACCGAGAAAATGTTGACCAATAGATCGCAAAACGTTGACCGGACCATCTAGAGAACGTCGAGCGTTCGACCAAGTAGCTCAAGTGTCTGGCTGATCGAATGACTAAGCGATACCGATCGGATGACTATGAGAGTGTTGAACGAGCGGCCCAGAGAATGTCGACGGGGTGATCGTAAAATGTCGATCAGATTGCCGTAAAATGCGACCGGGACACCTAAAAAGGTCAACCATGTGACCGTAAAATACCGACTTGACGACCACCAGCATGTCGAGCAAAACAATTGCGTGGCTAAGCGGACGATCTGCCGTGGGATCGGGCTACTGCCAAAGTGTCGACCGAGCGACGAAAAAATAGGGCCGAGCTGCTGCCAGGCAAACTATCGGGCAAATGCCAAGTGAGCGCCTGGACAAATACTGAGCGAGAGACGAAGTAGCGCTGGGCAGGAGTGGAGCCCGAAAATCGAGCGGGAGCATAGCCCGTGAAATCGAATACGCACAGAGACGAAATTCGTGAGCCGAACGGGCGCATAACCTAGGAGATATTCTGGTCCGAAACCAGTGGAGATACTCTTGTCCGCGACCATCGAAGATAGCTCGGTCCTGAACGACGAGATGGATATTCTAATATGTTGGCCTATGCCCAGTGAAAATCGCTCGACCCTGAACAGGGGAGGTAGGAGAACTCGCTAAGCAGGTCCACGACTAGTGAAGATCGCTCGACCCCGAACGAGGGAGATAGAACATCTGGTAAGCTGGGGCAAGACCAGCAACAACCGCTCGACCCCGAACGGGGGAGATGAAATATCTGATAAGCTGGTCCGAGACCAGTGGCGGCCGCTCGACCCCGAACGGGGGAGATGAAATATCCGAGAAGCTGGTCCGAGACCGGTGACGACCGCTCGACCCCGAACAGGGGAGATGAGATACGATATGCTGATAAGATGGTCCGAGACTAGTGATAATCACTCGACCCCGAATGGGGGAGATAAGAAGTACGATGCGCTGATAAGCTGGTCCGCGACCAGTGATAATCACTCGACCCTGAACGAGGGAGATAGAATATTTGGCATGTTGGTTCGTGACCAGTGAAGGTGGCTCAACCCCAAACAGGGGAGGTGAAATATCCGCTAAGCTGATCCGCGACCAGTGACGACCACTCGACCCCGAACGGGGGAGATAAGAAGTACGATGCGCTGATAAGTTGGTCCGCGACCAGTGATAATCAATCGACCCTGAACGGGGGAGATAGAATATCTGGCATGCTGGTCCGTGACCAGTGAAGGCTACTTGACCCCGAATGGGGGAGGTGAAATATCCGCTAAGCTGGTCCGTGACCAGTGACGACCACTCGACCCCGAACGGGGGAGATAAGATATCCGATAAGCTGATCCGAGACCAGATACGACCGCTCGACTCCGAATGGGAGAGATAGGAGATCTGATGAGCTGGTCCGTGACGAGTGATGACCACTCGACTCCAAACGAGGGAGATATAATATCTGGCATGCTGGTCCGTGACCAGTGAAGGCTCGACCCCGAATGGGGGAGGTGAAATATCCGCTAAGCTGGTCCGCGACCAGTGACGACCACTCGACCCCGGACGAGGGAGCTAAATGCTCTGATAAGTTGGATGGTGGAGACACGGGTTTAAGATCGCCGCTCGACCGCTGGTGGAGACCTGGGTTTAACGTCGCCACTCGACGGTCTTCAAATATAACTCAAACCCGGTCGATCGACACGGGAGTCTTTGACAACGAGCGTGACTCTAATAAAATATAAGCCCGTCCGATCGGCACGGGGTCTTCGACAATGAGCATGTGGCTATAATTAATATAAACCCGACCGATCGGCACGGGGTCTTCGACAATGAACCTGTGACTCTGATATAATATAAACCTGGTCGATCGGCACGGGGTCTTCGACAGTGAACCTGTGGTTCTAATATAATATAAAACCGGTCGATCGGCACGGGGTCTTCGATAGTGAGCCTGTGGCTCTGATATAATATAAACCTGGTCGATCGGCATGGGATCTTCGACTGTAAGCCTATGGCTCTGATATAATATAATCCCGGCTAATCAGCTCGGGAGTCTTCGCAAATATAATCCCAACCTATCAGCGCGGGAGTATTCGAGATTGAGCCTATGGCTCTAATGTAGGACAAGCCCGGCCGATCGACACGGGAGTATTCGACCGGAGAACTATGGCATATCCTATGATCGAAAGAGAAAATACAACGAAAAAACTGACCTGCCATTCAACAGAGGATCTGACTCAATTCCTCGACTCCCGAATACCTGTGGAGTGAGGAGAATATGATATAATCGTCGAAATCCATCAAGGTCATGAGTATGACCGAATTTTCTGGCGTCGTCCATCTTCACGTTCCAGATTAGGTGTGTTCCCATAGACGACGCCAATTATGTTCCTGTCGGGAAGCTGAGAAGACGAACCAGCCGGTGTGATGTGTCTGGAATGTTGACCGCATCTCAATGACCCGGATGGTGGGTTGTCTTCTATGTTGACCAAGTCGTCCGAAATTCTCTGGTCAATAGTATTTGTATCCAGCGACCGGGATGCCTCGGTCCCTGGTACCCCGATGCTCGAGGTGGGTCCCACAAATGTATAAGCAATCAAATAATAGCAGAACAATGAAGTAAATGTAGGATGAGTACGATGACATACCCTGGCCCGGGTAGGGATGACAATGGGTAGGATTTGGGAAGGATTTCATATCCTCCGTACTCATCCCCATTTATTATATCTATACCCATACCCATCCTCATACCCATCGGGTATTTAACTTTCATACCCATCCCCATACCCGTTGGAGTTTTGGGTACCCATATCCTACCCATCATCCTATTATTTCCTACCATTCTCATTTTAAAAAAAAAATCAATGTACTTGTCAGCTCTTCCTCGTCTCGCGCTCCTTCGCTCGGGTGAACATTTTCCATGGAAAAGAAGATGAGATGCGTGTTAATAACAGGATAAAGAGACAAACTAAGTTTTTTTTTCTAAGATAGAAAACGGGCTAAAGTTTTTTCTTTCCCAATAAAAAATAAGGCTTATAAATAAATAAATAAATATATCGGGTAACGGGTAAGGTATGGGTAGGATTTTACCACATCTGCCTCCATACCCATACCCGAATACCCATTTACTATAATCGGGTATAAAAATTCCCTCCATATCCTCCTCCATTTGGGTCGAATGTCGGATTATCCATCGGATTCGGGTGGAATTGCCATCCCTAGCCCCCGGGGTGCCCTCGGATGGGTTGGTGAGCTGATCACGGTGCTAACTGAGTCGTCGCGACCCTGACAAGTAGATGGGTGTGAGCCAGTTGAGGAGTCGGACCTGAAAGCGACGACATGGAATTCACTGCAGCAAGGATCCAAGAAGACGACACACAAGCCGGATATGATAGCGGCTCGCAGGCCGATACACGGCACGCAGGCTGGATAATACTAGTAATGCACAAGCATAATAACGATGCAAATAGTGAAGCACAACGGCTCGATTGTCGGAACCACATCAGCTCGTCGCCTGAAAACCCTCTCGACTCGAAGGCCGACATAGACAAATGGTACGAGCGACGTCGGTCGCTGGAGGCGGCACTCGCTGCTGGATAATACTAGTAATGCACAAGCATAATAACGATGCAAATAGTGAAGCACAATGGCTCGATGGCCGGAACCACATCAACTCGTCGACCGAAAACCCCCTTGACTCGAAGGTCGGTGTAGACAAATGGTACGAGCGACGCCGGCT
Organism: Zingiber officinale; assembly: GCF_018446385.1. NCBI lineage: Eukaryota > Viridiplantae > Streptophyta > Magnoliopsida > Zingiberales > Zingiberaceae > Zingiber > Zingiber officinale. The sequence goes on from NC_055999.1 coordinate 120,275,154, forward strand.
GCTGGAGGTGGCACCCGCTGCTGGAGGCAGCGGCGGCCTCAGGAAGCGACGTCCGTTGGGACGACGGCAAGGCCCGCTGGAGGAGGCGACAGTGCTTGGGGCGAAGGCGGCGAGAAGGTCTGTCGACCTCCTCACCGTGAGAAAGAGAGCCGCGAAGGGGTAGCGGCTGGTCCGCCGACGTGAGGAGACGGAGATCTAAGAGGCGATGTCGGGGTCCGAGAGAGGGAGCAGGGGGGAGCCCCAGTCGGCCGACGTGCGTGAAGGAGGGAGGCGGCGGCTAGTTTGCGACGGCGATGTGGCTGTTTGGCGGCATTTGCGCCGAAAAGGCCGGAGGCGATGCTAACTGCGGAAAGAGAGAGGGAGAGGGAGGATGTGGTGATCGGAGGAAGAGAAGGAAGGGAGCAGCCGGTGGTCGGTGTCATCGCCGGCGAGGAGCATGAGAGGGAGGAAAACTGGCCCTTTGCTTGGCAGCGCCCGAACAAGACCACGAACCACCCCCCACCCTCTATGCGTGAACAGTGCTTCCCTTCAACAACCCATAACCTCAACACGCCAAAAGACTAAAATGCCCTCTCCCCCCTTACTAATTACAGTTGAGTCATTCTAATATATCCGCATCAATTACAATCACTCAAAAATACAATAATACTAGAAAATGAACATTGAGTAAACAATTTAGATATTCCATCTCGACCTAATATCCTGGCATAAACATTCATGTATGATAAGTTGCTCCTTTGTCATCTGCGAGGTGTCTTTGTTCAATATTTCGTACTCCTTCAACTTCAAGCGAAAATTCTTAGCTTCAGATTTGGACAAGGCAACTTTTGCCTTAATCTACTCTGCTTCGAGTTGTTTTTGTTTCAGATCGACTTCGGAGTTCTTCACGCTTGTGTACGTAGTGAACTTTGTGATAATATTATTGTAGTTTACTGTCAGATCCTCCATGGTCGATTTTACTTTGTCTTTTCCCTTTCTTTTTGCTACCTTTTGTCCCATTGGATGAGTATCTTCATCATCCAGGTCTATACTCACATCTTGGTTGGAGGAGGTGTTGCTTGCTTCTGACTCTAAGGTCTTCATCTTCTTTGTGGCCACAAAGTGATCAGCGGACTGTAGAGTAAACATTGGACGGTCTTTGACAATTCTCCATACATGTTCAAGATTGAATGCAACGCCATTGCTTTTGGATCGATATTTTTCATACACAAACCTCAATATATCTTCGTCACTGTAACCACTTCGATATGAACTGTAAACACTTCGATATGAACTGTAAACACTATTATAATTTACGTTGAATCAATATACCTTATTTTGGATTGTATTATGCCAATGTAACTATATAACATTTGCACTTCTGGTATTTGAATCTAGGGGCGGTTCTCATTGTAATAGCTTGCAACATGTCCTCAAAAAGCATCCGCCTTTTAATCATTGCCGATTATTGGATCATCGCTAATAGTGACAAAACTTCTCGCTAAGACCTCGTCTTCAACCTTTGTCCAACTTGAACGCTTTCTTGTACCCTCACATTTGAAACTGTTTTTTTCAAAATTGACCACCTCAATTGAGAATTAACGATCGAAAAGTTGAGTCTCTGGGACAAAAGTCGGAGTTGCAGATTCATTCGACATCAAAGGAGTGGAACACGTACTAGTTGTGTGTAGGGTATCATATTCATGAACAACTGACGACATGCAATATGAATGGCTTATGTTGTGCCAAGATTTGGTTGGAAGCGGTTGATATAGACCTCGAGGGGCATAATTCAGATGATTCATAGAATTTCCAAAATCTTGGAATTTTTGAAGATTATATTATATGGAGGAAACGACATATTTGGAAATGGATATGAGTATTGATAATTTGGTAGAATTTGTGGATTTTGGGAAGATGAATATTCTTACGAGTTGTTTGTAGAATTCAAAAAATTTATAAAAAATATCCTATTATTTTCATCTATTTCGGATAGAAAATAAGATTGTACAAACTTAACAAAATAGACGAGGAGAATATTTAGAGAGCAGAATTGAAGAGAGTAGTGAGTTAGAATGAAAATATGTGTATACATTGATAGATATTTATAGATGAAATTTTGAACTAGTCGTTAAACTAACAATTTTATTCAATTTTTAATTTTAGAATTTATAACTTTTTAATATAAAAATAAAAAAATTATACACATGGGGTGGGCCAGCCTGACCCACCCCATGTTTGCTAGAACGTGTTCAAAACTTTGAACGTGTTCAAGTGGAAGAGTGTTATAACACCCCTCTGTAATGCTTTAAACGGTGAAATGATGTTATAACATCAAATTAACATTTGCGTTGCAAATGCTCTCATGGGATAGTTGCTAAATGGAAAGATAATAATGGTGTTCGGTGACTACTACGAAGGAAGTATTTAAATTTCATAATAAATTCTGTTATACGAAATAGTATAAAAGAAAGGCAACAGTTAGAGGATAGAATGTTCACTCTCGTATAATCATCTCTTTTGTTTAGTTATTTCCTAATTCTTAAAATTTCTCTTAAGTTTCGGAGGAACCTTATTAGGATAAGACCGGTACCCTCTGGCCATGTGTTGTCCTTGAACAAAATACCATTTAACTTGATATGGAAAGAACAAAGAGTGCTTGACCATCAACATCCAAGAAATGCTTAGCTACGAGCATGTGAAATCTACTGCATCAGTTGATGAAAAGATAGACGATACAATCTAAGGTTGATGTCGCATAGATTATCTAAGCTCAATTATTCGAGCTCTTACTTCCGAGCTCAGTTTCTTAAGCTCTCCACGTTTTCTTCTTTGAACTCACCCTTTCTTAGCTAAATTTTCTATATTTCTAGAGGTTGGGAAGTGAATGCCATCAATTGTGTTGATGAGCTCAATTCTCCTAACTCCCCAGTTTAAGCTTGATTTTTCAAGCTCTCCCCTTAAAGCTCGATTCCTCTAGCTCTCTCTCGATCTTCTTTAGATAGAAGTACTTCCACCCATGTTGTTATTAGCCACAAACTAAAAGGCCTACAATCTCAGCAACAACCTCTTCACAATCATCATTTCTAGCTTGTAATGGTTGAATGGTTGACATTAATGGCGACTGCATTTCTGATACTATAATTATAGGTTGTTATATGATTAATGTTTGAAATGGTTGAATACTTGAATGGCCCATAACTTTTCAGAGATCATGATCACAATCTACACATATATCTTTCATCTCATATCTATGAATACTAGTTACATACTTACATTTGTCATTTAGAGACTAATGTTAATGAAACTCTAATTTTCATACTTTCTATTGTCCACTACACTCTTAGCGAATTGAGCATCGGAGACGTCTCGTTGGAAGTAACTTCTTGCAAACTTTCTAATGTCTGCTCTTGTATATGCATGTGAGACTATATGTTGTATGGGCATTACTAAACTTCCACTTCTATACCACTAGGTCAGCAAGCATTTACTTCATTACCTCTATCTTAGAATCCATCTCATTGGTAGATTTCATAAACATTAACGACTGTTAAAGGCTATCTATTAGTCAAGAAGTTTGCGGCTCTCAAATAATAAGTTCCAACAAATCGGTCAAAATAATGCATGAACTGCATCGATTAATGTTGCATGATAGTAAAAGATTGAGAATAGACAAGGAGGATAAATAAAAAATTCCAATGCATTTCGTTGATCAGTAAATCTTGATGACTAGAATTTGACCAGTTAAAAATTTCTGTCTTCCAATTATAACACATGCATATACATATATGTAATTAATATATAAATATAATATTACTAAGATGCTTTTATACATGCATTTTCATATTCGAGCTGATCAGATTATGATCATTTAACATTATCCTTCGTTGATAAATAAATAGTCTATTTATAAGCCAATACATAGCCCACTAATTCCTTAATTATAGTCCACTAACTCCTCACAGTAAATGCCTTCTAAGATTGAGTAATTAATAACTCCAAAGAAATAATTCTTTATTTCAAGATCTTTCAATTTCAACATCTCATGCTCCATCTTTTGCACATATGCAAACATAATACTTTTGTTGGTTCTGCTATTTGAGAAATTATGATCTTTCAGTATTGTTTGGACCTTAATAATTCTCCAAAACATGCTCATGGTCATGTGACTATAGAATCAAGAAATGACTACTAGGTGTACAAAATTTTTGGAAGTCATCATTCTTCTTGAAACTTAGCTACGATGTCACTATTAAAAATCAAAGAGTTTTACACGAAAGACGAGGATAAAAAATTCTCAATGCATTTCCTTGATAAACAAATGACCAATTTGTAAACTAGCTAGTATATAACCCACTAACTCTTCAATATTGACTATTAATTGTAATAATATTCACTTAATTACATATCTATTATTTTTAAACCACATTCCGCTTATCAAATAAATCCAGAAAGCACGATGACTTCTGGCATGGCGGCCTAGCTTCACCATTAGTTCAATCGCTATAGATATATCTGAGAATTGAACCCTAATTACTTAAGAAATGCACCACATCCTGCCCAGGGATTCAGGGGATATTTTGGAATATATACCTATCATGAGTGGCTCCATGCCTACTACAAAGTCACGGAGTAAAAAAAAATAAAGCAAGACTGATCGATGGATTTCCCAACCAGGCAAATAAACACCAAGTCAAGGGGGGAAATTATAAGAAGCATATGTGGCTTTGTTTTCTCATGTATCACCATCCTCCTTCGCCTCGCTTACTCGTCCACATGCCCTTTCGTGGTCACCGCTTGTGGCCAGGCTCTCGCCTCCGGAGGCGTAGTCGTCAACATGTCTGCACTCGGTCGTGGCTGCCATGATTGGATCAACGTGTCCTCCACATCGACATATGCTTACGTTGACACCAAAAGCAAGCAACTGTGAATTGAGGTCTTGCGTGAGACGCTCGAACATGGGCTAGCACTGCGCTTGTGGACCAACTACCTCTATCTCACCGTTGGCAGCACACTCTCTAATACCGACGTCAGCGACAAGACCTTCCAATATGACCTCCAAATTTTCAATGTCTACGAATTAAATATTATTATCGGTAAATTAACTTAATAATTTTATAAATAATAAAAATTTATTTAATAAAAATTTAAAATTTGGTAAAATATAGAAAAGATTGTAATGTGATCACACTAAGTGAACTCATACCTCACCTCTTCTATTACGTCCTTGGCAAACTCAGCAATTCGAGATCAGCTCATTCTATCTCTTATTCCTGCATTCATCCCTATCATTGCCTCTTACCACCACAACCAGCCTTAGGGGTTACATATCTACTACTTTAAATACATTCAACATGAATAATTTTTTTAATCATTAATTGCCACAACTAATTAAAATCTGATAATTTTCTTTAACCACTATCACCGCTAATTATTAACTCATCAACTCAGCAACTTGCCAACAAAATCAATAATAACATTTACATTAAAATTTATAACTTAATGGAATTAAAAATATGACTCAAGACCAACATTTGAAGAATTTACTAGTTAGATTATTTAACAAAGAGCGCACACATTCGTGTAAATTACAAGTTAGTTATACTGAATGAAGAGAAAAAACAATCACTAAAATTTCATTTCAATGCAATTTGCAATGCCAGAAGATAGTTGAAACAGAGACTCCTCACATGCTAATATATCCTTGAATTGATCCGTACTGGTGCGACTTCTCAGCACTTGCAATCCCATTTCCTTTAATTCCTCTGTCATCTCCTTCTGATGCAAGAGAAACCCTTCAAATGTCCTTTTGGGTATTCTCATTTGTAAATCAATTAGTTCTACTTCTGTAAAGCCATGGAGCAAGCAATCATCTTCATTGGTGCTCTCTATATGCGTAGAATCTGCCAGTATATTAAATCTGGTATTAGAGTCATTGCACTTCCTGAGGAACTGGGTTAATATCATAGTTGACGATCGATTTTGCAGATTGAAATCGAGGTTGAAGATCACGGCGTTCTCATTTTTGATTCCTCTACTAATACTTGTCAATCGAAGCAAATTTTGTTATACATAGAGCAAAGAGTATGCATGAAAATTAAGAAGGTAGGCTTTATGGATCTTCTCTCACGTTTGGGGTTTTGCTAGAATTCAGCATGAGCCAAGCGTTTTGGTTTGGAAAAGCATTTACGAGAAAATTCATCAACGCAAATGGAGGATCTGCAGGCGGATGGAGAGCAAGAAGGAATGATGCGTTCCGGACCTTGGGCGCTTCAATGCGCAGTTCGTTGATGACCTCCACGATGAGCGACTCGAGCTTTGGGCAGTGGATGTCGATGGCGTCGACGCTGGCGAGCGACTTGAGAAGGACTATATTCTTGATGGAGGCGGAGTGGATGCTTATTCTGTCCATGCTATGCTTGAGCCAACTGAACCAGAGGAGTTGCAGAGTTTCGAGGAAGGGGCAAGAGGCGAAGAGGTTAAGCGGGAAATCATGGCAAAGGATGCAAACTTCCACTTTGAGGGAGGTGAGGAGGGCGCAGCCCAAGGGCGAGAGGGGGCGGCGATCGAAGTATTGCGACACTCGGATTCTGTCAAAGGAGAGGCTCCTCAGCGACTTGATGTCGAACAAGCTGCAATCCCTGCCGCCAGAATCAAAATCCAACCATGCCTTGCCTGCGGAGGTTTTGAGAATGAGGTCTTGCACGCCCGCCTTGGAGAGATCGTCGACGAGTAGCTGCTCGAGGGGTTTGGGTAAATAGGGCCAAAAGGCGGCGTCGTCTTCGTCCCGGAAGACGACGTGGCATTGGCGGATTAGAGCACGAGGGAAGGTGAGCTCTTGGTGGACGTCGACGCCGCTGGAAGGGAGCCTGACGTCGAGGCGGAAAGCGTCGAGTCGGGGGATGGAGGGGAGGAGGAGATGGATTGGATCGATTGGGAGCACTGTTTAAAGCCTTGGCGGAGCATTTTCTCCGCAGTTCTTTGCGAGCTTTCTTCCTGCGATTTTGCTGCGATCTTCAGCGACTTTCTCCGATCTTCATTGCTAGTTCTTGAAGGCTCTTGAGAGTGTTCTCTCAAGGTTCAAGAGGCAACAACAAGCACAAGTAAGCAAGAAGAGACTGTATTCATTTGTATTTGTATTTCTCGTAAATATATGTGTTTGTTATCATATTAGGATTAAGAGCACACACTTCCATAATAACTAAGGTCTAGTTCTTTTATAAAGTCAGTACAAAAAGAACTTACCTAAAATGGTCCTACTCAATACACTTGGAGTGTATCAGTGTAATTTATTAGTTAAGATAAACTAATACTTAATTACATTACAACTACTTCAACGGTTTGTTCCTTTCCATCTTAATCACGAGCAACTGTTTATACTTTATAAAGAACCAACAACATGATCTTCTGTGTGTAACACCACACACCATGTTGTCTACTATATAAATTAATTGAACAAATTACATTTAACAAATAAATGTAGATATTTGACTATTGTGATTTTTTATTTCTAAATAAATGTTTATACAAAAGCTAGGCTTTTAGTATACACTCTAACAATGCTCCCCCTTGAGCAGTAATCTTCTTCTCAATGCTCATCCAAGAGCATTTTTCACTTTACCAATGAAGGTTCTATCCCCTTCATTAACCCAATGCTCCCCCTTGAGCAGTAATATACTCCACAATGCTCATCCGAGAGCATTTATCATCCTAGCAATGAAGATAACCAATCTTCCATTGCTCCCCAATACTCGACCCTGAGTATTAATTCATCACGAAGGTTTAACCCCCTTTCAAGGTCTTTGAAAAGATTTTTATGTTTTCAAAGAGTAACTCCCCCTAAAAACATAGTCAAACTTCTATCATTGCACCAACAATGACTTGGGATTCCTAAATAATTAGGAAAACCAAAACTCGAAGTTTTGAGGTTCAAAATTCAATAAAGAAGCTAAACCTCACTCTAAACTTCACCTAAGTCTACCTTAACCAATCCATGCCTATTTTCATCATGAAAACTCCCCCTAAGTGTATAAAAATATATTTCAAAGGGTTAGGAATGGTTAATGACCCTTGAAAACCAAAACTTGAAGTTTTAAGGTTCCAAAATTTAGAATTGAAACTAAACTGTATCCTAAACTTCACTTTGGTTTCTCTTAACCAATCCATACTTATTTTCATCATGAAAAACTCCTTCTAAATGTATACAAATGTATTCCAAGGGGTTTGGAATGGTTATTGGGACTCGAAGTGACTTGAAGTGCAGAAATCAGGCTTTTCCAGCCATAATCAGACTTCCCAATCAATTGAAGTTGGGACTCAATCGATTGAAATCACTTCAATTGATCCATTGATCGATTCCGCAAGCTACTGCTCGCAGAAATTCCCTCTGAATCGATCGACTGATCAATCCAGCTTGGATCAATCGATCGACTGATCGATTCACTGGACTTTTGTTCGCGTGAATGAATTTCCCAATCGATCGGCTGATCGATCGAAACTATCCCAATCGATCGGATGATCGATTGGGTTTCTGATATCTCTGAAATTCAATTTCAGCGAAATTCAGAAATCCCCCAAAAATTCTACAAAATTCTAAAAATCATGAAAATTCATGTAGACATTATTTAGGGTATACTTTATCAAGGAAAAATAGTTTTTTATGAAAATACTTCTTATTTTCAAAGATTGACACAAATTTGAAAACTTGTAAAAATTTTAGTGTTCTTTTCAAGTTTGTGTCTAACTATTCAATGATGATCACTATCAAAAGATAGTTTTCACCAAGGTTTTCCAAAAGCATTTTAAAATCATTTTCAAAACCAATATTTAACCATGTTCTTTGGGCTCAATGCACATGACTTGTACATCAGCTTTCCTAATGATTAGAAGACACATAATTTTTGATGAACCTAAAACTCAACAAGGTGCACTAAATCAACATCTTGAGTTTTGTTCATCATCCTAACATCTCATTTGTATCTAATGTGTACTAAAACACATACAAGTCACCTTATGATCCTTTGTGAGATGTATATTTGTTTTTGCCCTAAACTAAGGGATCATGCATATTTATCTAGGCATTAAGAGATTTATGATCATCCACCTAGGATGTTATTTGGTATAATCCCACTTCTTGGGATATTTACCATTCTTAATAAATGTCTTTTGTCCTTAATTATAAGGAAATTAACATAATGCATGATGTTACTGTTGGAACCCCAAGGTGTTTTGATGTGATCAAACAAGCTAAGTTAGGTCCTGCGTTTGTTTAACCCTTGTGTCTAAGTGTGTAGGAGCTTAGGAACACAGGAAGTCGAGCGGAAGACGCGGCTAGCGAGAAGGACGGCACGGGAGAGAGCCGACGGGCTCGGTGCTCCGAGGGACGAGGTGTCCGCGGAAGAGTACACCGGTGGACGAGAAGAGCGTGCGCGGCGCTCGAGGGACGAGAAACCGGGAAGGAAGGCTGCTCGAGGAGAAGGCCGGAACATGGGTTCGGGTGAGCCCTATTCCGGAAGGCCGAGATCACCCAAGCTAACGGAGCCGGAGCGAACAAACTCGGACCGAAACGAGCTAAACCGGAGTAGTAGAATCGGACCACAAAAAGTCAACAAAGTTGACTTAAGGGGTCCGGGCGCCCGGAATCATTCCCGGCGCCCCGGGCACTATTGAGGGTCCGAGCGCCCGGAGCTGACTTTTGACCGGGATCGCGTCAAACGCGATCTGATCGTTGGGGATAGAATTTTATCCCCTCCAGGGCGCCCGGAACTCCTTCCAGGCGCCCGGACCAATACTATAAATATAGTACTGGTCTGCACATTCAGTTGAACTCACTTGTAATCAATTCTTTCTGTGCTTTCAGTTGTATTCTTTTCATTTGTGCTGTCAACGTTGTAAAGAGGCTTCTCCGCCCAGAGGAGATCATAGTGCGCTTACTTTCCTTGGATTAGCAATCCTCTGATTGCAAACCAAGTAATTCCTCTGTGTCTATTTTTTGTTTTAATTAATCTCTACTTTTTATTACAAGTGTTTATGATATAGTTGAAATCCGAGAAAGGTTCGAATTTTATTTTGTAGGGAAATTCACCCCTCCCCTCTTGTCGTCCTCCAAATGGACCAACAAGTGGTATCAGAGCAAGGCGCGCTTCAGGAGGACTAACCGCCGATCGAAGCAACAAAGATGGCCGGACCAAGCATTGTTCCACCAAAATTCGAGGGGAACTTCGCAGACTGGAAGCGTCGTATGGAGGTATTCCTAAAAATAGATTTTGAAATTCGGTTTATTATGAAATATGGTTTTGTAGCTCCAATAGATAAAGATGGAAAAGAAAAAGAAGAGAGCGATTGGACAAAGAAGGAGCAGAATGAGTCGGTAGCAAACAGCCGTGCGGAACATCACCTGCTGAGCATGTTACCGCCTCAAGAGGTCAACCGCATCGGAAACTACTTATCTGCTAAAGAACTTTGGGAGAAGTTCTTGGAACTCCATGAAGGAACGTCTAAAGCAAAGCTCGCTAGAAGGGACATCCTCCGCAACAAACTGATGAACATCCGTCTGGAGAAAGATGAGAAAGTAGCTGGTTTACACGCAAAGGTAAAAGAACTAGTTACTGGTCTCGAGAACCTCGGTGAAACGGTAACAAACCGGGACACTATACGCTACGCGCTCAACGCGTTTCCAAGAACTTCGGAATGGACATCAATCGTCGACGCCTACTACATCTCAAAAGACCTGGAGGTAAGCACTTTAGAAGAGTTGTTTTCTACTCTTGAATTGCATGAAACCAGGTATGCAGGAACGACAAAGGATACAACCCAGACTATGGCGCTAAACGCAACCCAGAAGGATGAACTCGAGTCAAACTCCGAAGATGATCAAGAAGCATACATGGTAAGAAATTTTAAAAAGTTTTTTAGATCTAATAAATTTAAAATGCAGAATAAAAGGAATCAAAAAGGTGGAAGAAAGGTGCGGTGCTACCAGTGTCAGAAGGAGGGACACCTAAGAGAAGACTGCCCAGAACTCAAAAAGGCTAAAAGGAAGTCTCCCAAGAAACACAACCTAAAAGCAACTTGGGACGACACTTCTTCATCCGAATCAGAAGCTCAAGAATATGCCGGAATAGCACTAATGGCAAGCTACGATAGACAAAGTATATCAGAACCTAGCATCGATGAAGGGGGAGCGACCTCGGATGAAAGCAGTGAAGCAGGGGGAGATTCATGCTTCAAGTCCGACATGGTAAGTGAGGTATGCCTCTTACCCCCTGATCAGCTTTACTCTGGTATAAAAGCTATGACTAAATCCATGTATAAATTAGAAAATAAAAATGCCAAATTAGAAAATGAAATTTTAGAAACAAAGAGAATTTTGGCAAAATCTTGTCTTATAGAGGATTTTGAAAAATTGAAAATTGAAAATGAAAAACTAAAAGAAGAAATAGAAAGATTGAAAAAATCTAAAGGTTCAAATATTCCTACTTTTAGAAATTTAAATTGGTATTATAGATTTCATCAAAGTCAAATTAGAAATATATCAAAAATCTATATACCTAGGAAATACTTGGTTAATCCTGTAGGTAGGAACCTTTACTGGATTCCAAAAACCTGTTTAACTTAAAATTAAAGTCAGACTTAGCATTTTCAGCAAGGAAATTAAACAACTAATTTCTTTATGAGGCTTTGTCTAAGGAAGTGGTTGTTGCTCCAATAACCAAGAAGGCCTAGTGCCTCGCCACGACCTGGAAGCCAACTATCGAAATGAAAAGTTTAATTGACTAACTGAAAAAGCATTAATTTAAATTACTTAATGCTTTAAAAGAGTTATTCAATTTGTATTAGAAAATATTTAAAAACTTTCTAACTTAGCTTAGAAATTTTTTATTATCTTAGAAATTTTCAAGAAAATTGACTTAGAATTTTTTTTAGGTTAACTTAGATTTTTTTTAAAAAAAAATTGCCTTATCATTTTTTTTTTAAAAAAAAAATTGACTTAGAATTGTTTCTTATGAATATTCACTTAGAATTTTTTTTTTTGAGAATGCTGAGATAAGTTTTAAACTTAAATTTGTTTTAACACTTATGACTGTTCTTATCTGAAAAATATTTTTTTAAAACGAAAAATTCTGAAGAGTGGCTTTACTAAATATTTTACACTTAAAAGTTCTTGTTTGAATTTACCTTAGACTTGTTTATAACCCCAATTTTTATGTGATCAAAGGGGGAGAAGTATGTTAAGTCTAAGAGGAGGTACTATAATTTTTCAATTGAAAAATATTTGGACTTACTTTAATATAAATTGTTTTTATTGCATATGGTTACCCTAACTTAACTTGGGTTGCTCACATCAAAAAGGGGGAGATTGTTGGAACCCCAAGGTGTTTTGATGTGATCAAACAAGCTAAGTTAGATCCTGCGTTTGTTTAACCCTTGTGTCTAAGTGTGCAGGAGCTTAGGAACACAGGAAGTCGAGCGGAAGACGCGGCTAGCGAGAAGGACGGCACGGGAGAGAGCCGACGGGCTCGGTGCGTCCGAGGGACGAGGTGTCCGCGGAAGAGTACACCGGTGGACGAGAAGAGCGTGCGCGGCGCTCGAGGGACGAGAAACCGGGAAGGAAGGCTGCTCGAGGAGAAGGCCGGAACATGGGTTCGGGTGAGCCCTATTCCGGAAGGCCGAGATCACCCAAGCTAACGGAGCCGGAGCGAACAGACCCGGACCGAAACGAGCTAAACCGGAGTAGTAGAATCGGACCACAAAAAGTCAACAAAGTTGACTTAAGGGGTCCGGGCGCCCCGGGCACTATTGAGGGTCCGGGCGCCCGGAGCTGACTTTTGACCAGGATCGCGTCAAACGCGATCTGATCGTTGGGGATAGAATTTTATCCCCTCCAGGGCGCCCGGAACTCCTTCCAGGCGCCCGGACCAGTACTATAAATATAGTACTGGTCTGCACATTCAATTGAACTCACTTGTAATCAATTCTTTCTGTTCTTTCAGTTGTATTCTTTTCATTTGTGCTGTCAACGTTGTAAAGAGGCTTCTCCGCCCAGAGGAGATCATAGTGCGCTTACTTTCCTTGGATTAGCAATCCTCTGATTGCAAACCAAGTAATTCCTCTGTGTCTATTTTCTGTTTTAATTAATCTCTACTTTTTATTACAAGTGTTTATGATATAGTTGAAATCCGAGAAAGGTTCGAATTTTATTTTGTAGGGCAATTCACCCCTCCCCTCTTGTCGGCCTCCAAAGGGACCAACAGTTACATGACATACATCAAAATAAGAATTTTTTTTCAAAAGAAAAGCATGCTATAGCTACATGATGTATGTATGACATGACATGATATTTTTATGTTTTTTATAATAAAAATGAATGCAACATATGATGTCATGACATATAATAGGCAATCAATCATGACATTTTAGTATAAATAAAATATACCTAGATAATCTATCTAAGTGTCCTTAAACCTTAGCTAACCCTTTAAAATTAAGCATAGATTACTTATCTCTTGAAAGAATGTCAAAACCCAACTTGACATTTCTTTTACCCCTTTCTATTTGTGCCAATTGAAATTAAGAATTCAATCCTCAAATATTTGTTTGACACATATTACTCTCTTTAAGGATCAAACATTTAGATTGAGACTTAATTTTGCTCTTAATCCCTTAAGAACATACTAATATCTCAACTAGACATTTCTTATCCTTTCTACAAGTATACCAACTTACCTTTGATGTGATTCCTCAAGGTTTAGCACAACTTACTCTTCCAAAGAGTAATTATCTTATATTTTGAGCCCGGATTTTCCCTTGACTCCCTAAGAACATACCACAATCCCAACTTGGTAGTTCATATGACTCTCCAAATTGTGCCAATTTAATTCAAACACAATTCTTAAGATTTGGCACATGCTACTCTTTCCAAGAGTGACAATTTGGATTAAGGTTTACATTTCCCTTAATTCCATAGGAAAATGCCAAGTTCCCAATTTGACATTTCTTTTGCTTCCCAAGTGTGCCAATTTAACCTAATTTCAAATCCTCAAAACTTGGCACCTTTTTGCTATTCAAGGCTTAATCACATTTGATTAAAGCATGAGTTTTCTCTTAATTTCTTAAGAAAGTATCAAAATTCCAACTCAATTTTTCTTATACTTTTCTTAAATATGCCAATTTAGATTAAGTTTAACTCTTTAAATTTTAGCACATATATCACTTTTTCAAAGAGTAACCCAATAATCCTTTTCATTTTCAAAGATTAACAATAACCTTGAAAATGCTCTCAAGTGTCAACTTTACCAAGGTTGGGTTAACTACCTTTTCAATTGGAGTTGACACTCTCGAAGGGGGAGTTTGTTTTCAGTTTTTGATGTGTGACAAAGGGGGAGAATGAAAGGTTAAGTTAGGTCTTCATCCCAAGAAGGGGGAGTTTGCCCTCTAGAAAAGGGAGAGAATGAAGGAAACCTTCATTCATGCCTTGTCATGAAAAGGTTAAGGCTATGAGATTTAGTCTTGTGATAAAGAAGAGGTTAAGGCTATGGGATTTAGCCTTGGTATAAAGAAGAGATTAAGACTATGGGATTTAGCCTTGGTATAAAGAAGAGGTTAAGGCTATGGGATTTAGTCTAACTTAGAGGTATTGTCAAATATCAAAAAAAGGGAGATTGTTGGGGCAATTTCCCTTGGTCAAGTTTGACAAGTTGACTAAGCTTGAGTTGAGTCAAGCTTGAGTCAGGATTTGAGTTTTGATGTTGGACAATATAGGGAGATTGTTGGAGTAATCATCCGGTTATGGAGATGGTCAAAGGGTTGACTAGGTTGATGAGAATATAAGTCAAGTAGGTCAAGGTTGACAGGAGAATTGACTGGGAAAGTCCTAACTGAAGGTTAGGCGTATGGAAAGTCCTAACTGGAGGTTAGGCGTATGGAAGACTTAACTGGAGGTTAGGCGTATGGAAATCCTAACTGGAGTTTAGGCAGTGGTGAAACTCCTAACTGGAGGTTAGGCAAATTGGAAGTCCTAACTGGAGTTTAGGTAGTGGTGGAAGTCCTAACTGGAGGTTAGGTAAATTGAAAAGTCCAAGTGTGATCTTGGCAAAGGAGAAAGTCCTAGTGAGGAGTCAGACAACTGGAAGTCCAAGTGTGATCTTGGCAAAAGAGGAAGTCCTGTTGAGGAGCCAGGCAATTGGGAAGTCATAATGAGGAACCAGGTAACGGAAAGTCCAAGTGTGATCTTGGCAAAGATTGTAAGTCCAAGCATGTGGTCTTGGCAAGATAAGTCTTAGTGTGACTTGGCAAGGAGAACTCGATAACTAGGATGAGGCCGAAGAAAACTCTTGAAGACAAGGCGTGAAGGATGAGAGATATCCGAGAGATGCAAGGCTGATGGAGGAGGTTAAAAGGCTAGTTCGAGGTTGGTCGGGTATAACCAAATGCTAGGCACGGAGACCCAATAGGTCATGGTTGACCAGGAGTTGGGTTGGAGATTTTGGACTTGAGTTTGAGTCAAGTCCAGGCTGGTCAATCAATCGGGCGATCGATTGAACCAGGGTCCAATCGATCAGTCGATCGATTGGAGTGTGCTGTAATTATGGGAAGGCCCAATCGATCGGTCGATTGATTGGGATGTGAAATCGCGAGTACAGAAGCGTTCCCAATCAATCGGTCGATCGATTGGGCAGCAGAAGCTCTTGCGCGATCGCGAGAGCATAGAAAGGCTCTGAATCGATCGGGCGATCGATTCAGGCAGTCCCAATCGATCGGTCAATCGATTGGGAAGTGACTGTTGGGCAGGAAACGAGCGATGGACGGCTACGATGGAGCGGTGCTGATGTGGAAATGGATTGGGGATGGATTGGATCGATTGGGAGCACTGTTTAAAGCCTTGGCGGAGCGTTTTCTCCGCAGTTCTTTGTGAGCTTTCTTCCTGCGATTTTGCTACGATCTTCAGCGACTTTCTTCGATCTTCACCGCCAGTTCTTGAAGTCTCTTGAGAGTGTTCTCTCAAGGTTCAAGAGGCAATAACAAGCACAAGTAAGCAAGAAGAGAGTATATTCATTTGTATTTGTATTTCTCTTTCTTGTGTGAGTGTTGTGTTGTAGTGTGAGTCTTGTACATTATTTCCGCTGTATATCATCATTAAGACGAAGCAAACAGACGGAAGCGCGATGAACCACTATTCACCCCCCCTCTAGCGGGCACAATGGTCCTAACAACTTCTTCTGGTCGCTCATAAGGAAGCTGCCCTGGTACTACGACCACATGCTCAAGAAGGCTAATGAGTATATAAATGTGGAGGAGGCTCAGGCCGCAAGAAGGAAGGAGGTGTCAGCCGAACCCGTGGTGCCGACTGAACGGTGACTGCCTAACAACCACTAACCGCCAAGGGGGCCGAGAGCTGAAGGTCGACCGCACCAAGAAACGAGGACACAGGCCGTGTAGCATGTGACTTCCGATCGGCCGAAGGCACCAAAGGGCAAGGTATGGACACCTATGTTATGTTCCTTCCACCAGTCGGCATTGCACAACACACGTGATTGTCGTGGTCTGACACCAATTGCCAGACCGGCCCCAAGGGGCTATTGTCGACAATCTCCTTCTCCCGAACGGCGACATTGGCATCAATCTGCCGGACGGCTGGAAGATGCAAGAAGATCACCCGAGCGACAACAGCATCATCAGTATAGGGGAAGTTTTGATCCTTCCTGAGCCGCGCACGAGCGAAACATGTCATCCGCTCGGGAGGAGGAAAATAGAAGTAATGCCACTCGGGGGGGGGGGGGAAATAAGCTTCATCGCTGGTGGGGCGACCAGCGGTGACTTCAACCGAGTCAGGAAGTCATATGCTCGCCGACTGAAGATACATGCGATAGGTTGCAGCCGAGAAAAGGCAAGTGGGTCTGAGATTAGCTCCGGGCCCCATGATCTCGAGGGAGTGGAAGTCCTTCACGATGACACTCTCATCATCCGAGCGATAATCGCTAACTACACTATCCATCGAGTTTTCATTGCATAGGGAGCTCAGTGAATATAATCTTCAAGAAAACTTTCGATCATGTCTAAATTGACCAAGGCGAGCTACTACCAATGATGACTCCACTATATGGGTTCACTGGCAACGAGGTACAGTTGATCGGCCAAACCAAGTTGGCTATATCACTCGGAGATGAGTCACTCAGGAGGACCAGAACTACCAACTTCATTGTGGTAGACACCCCATCGGCCTACAACATTATCTTGGGCCGACCGACCCTCAATGAGTTCTGAGCAGTAGTTTCAACCTACTGCTAGAAGATCAAGTTCCCAATAAATGACCAAGTGGGAGAAGTCAGAGGTGATTAGCCAGCCATTCGGCACTGCTATGTTGAGATGGTCAAGACCAAGGCCAGATCCACTCGGAAGGCTCCCAGGCTAGAGGTAAGCGTCGTCACTGAAAAACCACCTACTCTAGTTTATGAGGAGAGAGAGGAAGTGAAAATTCATCCTCACCGAGCGAAAGTAACAACTTTCATAGCGTTCGATCTAGAAGCTGAACAGAAGGCGGAGCTGATCGCCTGTCTCTAGCAAAACCACGACGTATTCGCATGGTCGATGCACGAACTCCCTGGAATTTCCTTGAACGTTGAGCAACACGAACTTCATGTCCGACCGGACGCTCGGCCAGTAAAACAAAGGAAGAGAGACTTCAGCGCCGAGCAAAATCTGATCATCCGGGCAGAAATAGATAAGCTGCTGGAGGCCGGCCACATACGGGAAGTTCAATTCCCGAGCTAGCTCGTAAATGTAGTGTTCGTCTCCAAGCTGGGCAGCAAGGGCTTCTGGGGGCAGCTCGGACAATGATGGGGTCCGGTTAGATGAAGTAGCCTCCGTCATCGCCAGAAGGGTTGCAGGAGAAGAGGTGATGACCAGTTCGGCGACCCCACGGCCTAGGTGGCGGAGCGGGATGGATTATCCGTACGGCGCCTCTTGCGCCTAAGGAGGGGCACTCCATCGGAAGACTCGGAGCCTCCAGTTCGATTGATAGGCTATGCTTTGAGGGTTGGGAGTTGATCACCAACCACTTCAATGTTGGTCGTCTGGTCGACAATTCCCTCACCCACAACGGGCGTCTCCCCGCTCCCAGCAGTCGTGCCCTCCTGGGAGTCGACCGATGCTAAGCCGAGGCTCGCCAACTCCTTCGCAACTACCGCCTCGACCTCGGCATCCTTCAGCTTGCTGTAGGCGGCCACCCGTGCTCGCATCATGATTTGGGCTGCAAAAGGAAAAGAGGAAATCAGTTAGACTCAAAGGAGAGAACCAAGAAGTTTCTTACCTAAGCCGCGCGAGAGTCGGGATCGGATCGGACTCAGGCCGAAGATATACATGACACCCTCCAACAGCAGCTTATGGATGTCAAACTTCTGGCCGGCTAGCATTGTCGCTGCGTGAAGGTAGTCCGGCCGGCCCTTGTACTTTTTCAGATCATGCCGGGGGGGTGAAACCGACCTGCCAGCGCGTTCGGTAGCAGGGTCGCTCGGGGAGGCGTAGGAAGAAGAAGTACTCCTTCCAGTGTTTGTTGGAGGTGGGTATTTTATCGAAAAACACTAGGTCAACTTGAGATTGAAAGAGGAAGGTTCCTAGTTCTGATTGCTTGGGGTAGTAAAAGTAATGGAAGGCTTGAGGGGTCAAGGGAATGTCGTGTAGCCGAAACAAAACTACGACGTCGCACAACAAACGGAAAGAGTTTGGTACGAGTTACGAAAGGGGAACGCGGAAATAGTTACAAACTTCGATGATGAAAGGGTGGATCGGGAATCGGAGACTGGCCACAAATTGGTCTCGGAAAAGATAAATAGTGTCTATCGGCGGGTTATTAGGCCGATTAGACGAGGAGGCCGGGATTATGTCATGGTCGGAAGGGATCTTAAAGACATTTCTAAGACTCTCGACGTCGCCCACGTCAAATCTGATCTCCATTGTACTGTACCAGAGACCAGAAGTGGGGTCAGACGACCGAGAAGAGCTAGCCATGGTCGGAAGACAAGAACAGGATTTCGATAGAAGCAAAGATGGACAGAAAACGTGATGGACACGAGAAAGATACGAAGATCCGAGAGAACTACAAGAAGATCGAAGAGAGCTTACAGAGAGTAGTAAATGTTACAGCAGGAGAAGGTGGGAAGTCGCCGGAGCAACTGATTGCACAGGAATTGTCGGAGCAACAGATCACACAAGGATCATTGGAACACTGATCGCAGAACGCAGAGTTAAAGGAGAGGGCAGCGTTGCGACATTATAAGCCCTTGGCTCGACCGAGCAAAGTCGTCAGATCTAGGGCATGAAATCCAAGACATAGATCCAGTCGTAGAATTCAAATCACCAAGCATCACATCAGAGCTTGTCGCCTCGGGCAGGCAGCAACGACACGTGGCATTCCCCCATTGGTGCACATTTAATGGGTGCATGCTTGACTTTAACGGGGTGATCTGCACGAAATCCGAAAAGATTATGGTGATGTCAGCATTGACCACATGCGTACGAGGGCATTGGAGGAGAAAGCCCAAGTGCAAATGCTTGGAGTGTCGATCGGCTACAGGGGTCGGTCTCAGGGCCGACTGGCACTCTTTGATGAACCACTTGGGAGTTCTACCAATATGATGGTTGATCAACCAACCGATCTCTATACTTCTTTTTGTCCAGTCAGACGGACTTGTAGCCTCCTTCGACTAGACTTGAGGGAGAGGCATGTAATCTACTGGTAAGGGTCCACCCCTCAGAGGGTCATGGCCACGGTGGAAGTCAAAGTCTAGGTGGTCAACGTGCCTGTGTCGCTGGCCGATCGGACAACTCACTCGCCCGACCGGGACAAAGAAGTATCGATCAGATATCAGCACAGCTCAGCTAGGCACCGAGCTTCCGACGCTCAAAACAGACATACGTCAAGTGGCCAACTCGCTCGAACTTACATCGAACCTTGGAACTGGTGAAAAAGGATCGCAGCATGACAACGGAGCTCTGACAGTGGAAGGTTGGCCGAGCGGCCACTCCGCTCGGCCAAAGGGCTAGACCACCCGAATGGCTAAGGACTAGCGGAGCGGCCATCCCGCTCGACCCATTAACAGACAAAAGGAGGATCAGCCGATATCCTTGTGGGAACTTGCGCCACCGACAGACGGCATGGTTGGCGGCATGGACAGGCAAAGGATCGCACGGCGAAAGCTTCCACTGTCGTGTCAGGGATATACTCAGGTCATTGAGGTATGGTGTCAGAGACGCTTTCCTGACATGTCTTTTCAGGGGAAACTTTGAGAAGTATGCATGCCTCAAGGAGCGTGCACACGTTTCCCCGAAACCCTATATAAAGGGCTCCAAGTTCGACGGAGGTATGCATAATCTTTACTGTAGCTATTGTTACTTTGCTACTTTGTTTCCTCGCTTCTACATCGTCAGCGACTGACTTGAGCATCGGAGGGTCATCGCCGGGGAACCCCTCCCTGGCTCGGCACTGACGTTGTTGTGATTGTAGGTCTCTCTGACTGTGAGTCCACCAACAATCAACAGGAGCGCCACATCCCCCAGCATCCATCGCCTCGACTCTCGGACAGGATCAGTAATCACAGCTCATTTCTTGGACAATGATCGGAAGTTGCATAAGCGAATAATAAATTTCACCAAGATTACCTCTCACAAAGGAGATGACATTGGCAAAGTTTTAGAAACATGCTTGAGCGATTGGGGGATCGATAAAATTTTCACTATCACAATTGATAATGCTAGCACGAACGATAAAACGATGGAGTATATGGGAAAGAGGCTAAAGGAAATGGGCACTCTATTATTTGATGGTAAATACTTGCATTTGAGATGTTGTTGTCATATTATAAATTTAATTGTCAATAGTGGGTTGAAGTTTCTTAATGAGTCAGTTGAGTCCATTAGAAACTGTGTGAAATATATGCAGTCTTCTGGGGACCGGTTGGACCAATTTAGGGATTGTGCTATCCTATTAAAGATGGATAAAATGTCAATCGTTCAATGGATGTATCTACGAGATGAAATTCCACCTATACAATGCTTTTTGTTGCATACAAGTTTAAAAAAGTGTTTGGTAGGATGACAGAGAATGTTAAATTTGTTGAATACTTTGAAGAGGTAGATGGTTTGGAGAAGAAAAAGAAAGTGGGGTCTCTATGGAAACAGATTGGGAGAAGACACAAGTCTTTGTGAATTTTCTCAAGAGGTTTCATGATACTACATTGCAACTTAGTATCAGTGACGAATCATCCACATATATCTTTCAAACGACTTTCGGCTCAGGATTTTGTACCTCAGTGATGAAATCCGCCAAGGCTTGCGCTTTGATGGCCGTTCGGGGATGGTACTAGATGTCGAACTCACTGAGCTCCGTTGTCCATTTGATTAGCCGTCCGAACGCTTCTGGATTGAGGAGGACTCTCCCCATAGGACTATTGGTCATCACGATGATGGAATGCGCAAGGAAGTATGGACGGAGCCTCCGAGCGGCGAGAACCAATGCATAAGCCAACTTCTCGAGACCGGTGTAGCGAGATTCAGTGTCTTTCAATATATGACTTAAGAAATACACTAGTTGTCCCTCGTCGTTCTGCCTAACCAGCGCCGAGCCGACCGCGTGCTCGGTCGAGGACAGATAAATTCGGAGTGGTTTGCCAACAATTGGCTTAGCTAGTACAGGCAATGAGTTAAGGTATTCCTTAAGCTCTTCGAACGCTCGGTTGCACTCCTGGTCCCATTGAAACCTTGTGGCTCGGCGCAATATCTTGAAGAATGATATACTCCGATCGGATGATTTGGAGATGAATCGAGACAACACTGTTATCCGACTAGTGAGACGTTAGGATTCCTTCAAATTTCTCGACAGCGAAGATTATTGTAGCTACTATTACTCTGCTTCTTTCGATTCGCTTCTGTCTCTGCTCCCACATCGTCGGTGACTGACTTGAGCGTCGGAGGGTCATCACCGGGGAACTCCTCCCTGGCTCAGTCTGACGTTGTTGTGGTTACAGGTTCATCCTATTCGAAGTCCACGCTCGGTCAACAAGAGCGTCACGTTCTCCCGGCATCCATCGCCTCGACTCTCGGACAGGATCACCGAACATTCGGGTCCCGACACTTGTCGGGTATGAGATCAGGAGAAAAATTAATTCCCAATTTTTATCGGGACGGGTATTGGGTAAGATGGTTACGGGACAGGTCCCTACCTGATTCCACCCCTAGGCATAACGCAACCCAACTTAACATATTGACCAAACTGCTTAGAACGTAGTTTTCTTTCCTTGGGCAGCCCATTATAGGCCCGATCAAATAAAAGGACGGCCAAATCTACAACACTTGACCTCATATTACTTCTCGGGCATATTTCATAGAGCATAGGTTATCAGAGAGATTTCCAGGAAGCATAAGGCATCGTATTATTTCTCTAACGGATTTCCAACATGACTAAGCCTCTATATTATTCTCCGAATGACCGTCTCAATGTTGCACAAAATATAACCAAGTGGCTTAATACCGAGACAGATATAAAGACAGCCGACCTTACTAGCCAGCCAAGATAAATGCAGGATAATACACAACAAAACAGATTATACAGAATATAACCGAGCAGTTCTAGAGATGGTCGGCCTTAAGGACCGGCCGAGATGTACTCAACAGACAACATCCTAACAGCCTGTCAAAATAACAAACTATATGTCAGAGAATATTCTTCTGGAACCTTCTCCAGAGACCATCTTATCCTCCATCAGTCAACCATTTATAACAGCATATTTCTTCAAATGACATAAACAACAACTTGAGTTATAAATGATAAAAGAAAAATATCTATGCGTAAAAAAAATTTCTCAGATAATTATTATGTCTTATCTAATAAATTCTGATACACTTTATCATCTCCTGATTACATAAATTCTAAGATATGATATATAAAAGAAGAATCATCTCTCTAATAAAAGTACATTCTCTGAATAACTGTCACTTACTTTCGTGTGCCGATCATAATCTTACCCGTTGACTCACCACTGCATACCCTCTGAGTCTCCTTGGGACCCGCATCCTTAGAGAAACCTGTTATTAAATTAGACGAGGGTAAATGAGAGGAAGGATGCTTCGGGTAGGAGGGGTCACATAATGAAAAAGTTGGCCCGTGTTGAATCTTTGGCGCTAGAGCTACGTACGTACTGAGGCTGCGCCGGTGGTTTGGAATCGGTGTGAGATGTCATGTACTTAGACTGTGCAGAAGGTGATCGGGACTAAAAAAATGGTCGTTGAGGCGTCTATCAAGACTGATAGGATGTGCTTGTTTGAGGATTATTTTTAATAATCTTAATTAATCATTTAAAATTATCAATAAAAATTATATTTGATTTAGATAATTAATAATTTCCAAATAACGATTCATATCTGACATGTCAATAAAAACGACATGCGATCTGGAATTAAAAAACCTCAAAAAAAAAAGTAATACCCCTAAAACCTTTTATAACCAAAAATTTATTTTAAAATAAAAAAACATAAACTAAAATAATAATAATAATAATAAAACGTAAACTAAAAAAATAAAAAAAAATGTAAAAATAAAAAAAATAAAAAAAATGTAAGAAAACAAGAACTTCAGAAAAAACAAAAAAGAAAAAAAACCAAAAACGTAGACTAAAAAATCGAACTAAAAAATAAAAACGTAAACTAAAAAAACGTACTAAAAACAACGTAAGAAAACGTAAACTAAAGAATAAAGAAAAACAAAAAAATATATAATAAAAAACGTTTGAAAAATAATATGTAGAGTTAGTTTTTGGAACGGGGGATAATATAGTAAAATATTAAATCAGATTATATATTAAAATTTGAAAACAAGAAATTTTTTGTTATATTATCGAAATTGAATCAAATAATTTTAGATTATGTTTTATTTCTCATAATTTTAATTATGTGATTATTTGATAATTAAATAATCAAGATTATATATGATGACTTGAATCAAACGTACCCATATGATTTGATGATGATGGATTGCGAGGTAGATGCATCAAGAAACATATGATGTAGTTATTTTTTAAATATTTTTCTTAAATCTTTTTGAAAATAATTCTAATAATTAAGGGGGGTCTTTTTTTATTATTACTATGTTACTTGATTTTTTATTCCTTAACTGGACAATAACCAACAAAAATTACTAGCTACTTACTTAAACAACAACAACAATAGAAAAATTAAATCGTTAAATTATTAAAATATCTTAAATCCACCTTCAATAATTCATTTTATTTTAATGTTAATGTGAATTTATTCTGGCCAAGTGAGATATATATGGCATCGACCGCGTGGTTTCGTTTTTAATAGAAACTCGGTCTCTGCCTTTTAATTTTGAATGTTATACGCGTGGTTTTATTTCTCCAAATGCAGCAAGTCAGCAAGAGAGTTTTAGAATCTACGCACCAAATGTGAATGTAATTATGATATATATTTATGTAATAATCATATATATATTTAGTGAATTTTACAACGGACGATATATATTTAGTAGATTTTACAACGGACGAACTATTGTATTTGAATGACATATGTTGTCCATATTTAGTAGCGTACGGTCATCTATATATATAGTACGGATGATCTTTCTCGGAAGATAAAACAATTTAGATTTTCTACATGGATCTTGTGCCATGGCTGATCTTTCTTCTCCTCGCCTTATTCTCGAATCCCTTCTTTGTCTATTCTTCTTCTTCTTCTTCTGCAAGCCGTTACATTATTCAAGTCGAGGAGCCCATTGAGCCGCAGCTTACGGAAGCGAGCCTCAAGAGCTGGCATGAGTCTTTCCTGCCGTCGACTGTCGAGGAGTCTGGCGCCGATCAACGACTGCTGCACTCCTACAGCGACGTCCTCAACGGGTTCGCCGCCATGCTCACGGAGGATGAGCTTCATGAGGTGGGGAAGAAGAGGGGCTTCGTGCTGCCCCTGGTCACCACTCACACGCCAGATTTCCTGGGGCTCAAGGTTGAGAAGAAGGGGCTGTGGAACGACTCGAAGCTCGGGAGTGGTGTCATCATCGGAGTCCTTGACACCGGCGTGACGCCCGGACACCCTTCCTACGACGACGAGGGAGTCCCGCCTCCGCCCTCCAAGTGGAAGGGCCGGTGCGATCTCGAGACCGGTTGCAACAACAAGCTCATCGGCGCTAGGTCGATGTTCAAAGGTATGGGTGGGAGACCTCCCATTGATGAGTACGGGCATGGGACCTGCACATCCTCCACTGTCGCAGGTAACTTCGTCCGCAATGCGAGCTACTTCGGCTTGGCCAATGGCACGGCCGCTGGGATGGCCCCTCGGGCTCACCTCGCCATCTACCAGGTTTGCCATAGCTACGGTTGCAATGTCAGCGACATCCTCGCGGGGTTGGAAGCGGGTATCAAGGACGGCGTCGACATCTTCTCTATCTCGATTGGCGGCGGCTCGGCACTGGACCAAGATCTCATCGCCATCGGTTCGTTCGCCGCAGCCAGGAAGGGGATCTTCGTTAGCTGCGGCGCAGGCAACGATGGACCTGACAACTTCACCCTCTGCAATGAGGCACCGTGGGTCCTCACTGTTGCGGCCAGCAGCATCGACCGAAGCTTTAGGGCCTCCGTGAAGCTTCCCAACGGGAAGGTGATTCTCGGAGTGTCTCTCGACCAGCCCCGCAACTTCACTAAAAACTCTCTTCCCCTCTACTACTCTACCGAGTCGAGGGCTTGCGACATGGATCCACCCGATGATAGTCACAGAGGTAGCGTCTGGGTCTGCGAGGCCGATGGCAGATTTCCAAAAGATGTGGCGGCATTCGTCAAGTCCCATGGCGCCAGGGCATTGATCTATATTTCCCCGAAAGTTGAGGCGACCACCATTCTGATGACAGAGCTGAACTTCCCTGGAATATGGCTCACCTCCCAAGATGGCTCCGACCTTATATCGTATTTGATCTCAGCTTCCAACCACTCAGCGTCGATCATCTTTAACGGGACAACGGATCTCGGCATATCCCCCTCCCCCGTCGTGGCTTTCTTCTCCTCCCGGGGGCCGTCTAAGACAACGCCGGGAATCCTCAAACCAGACATCTCCGGCCCTGGCCTTGACATCCTGACGGCTTGGATTCCTTCCGGTGACGCTCCGGAGTATGCTATCAAATCTGGCACATCCATATCGACGCCTCACCTCAGTGGCGTTGCTGCGCTCTTAAAGGCCACACACCCTACTTGGTCACCGGCAGCTATCAAGTCGGCGATCCTCACTACGGCAGATGCTAACATGTTGGACGAGTTACTAGAACCGGCACTCTATTTCACCAAGGGCGCAGGACACGTCAACCCTAACAAAGCTGTCGATCCTGGCCTTATTTATGACATCACTGACGACGACTACATCTCCTACATCTGCGGCAAATTCGGGAAAAAAAGAGCCAGAATTATAGCGCGCGGAGTCGTGGACTGCTCGAAGAGAATGAGGGAAGAAGAACTCAACTACCCGTCGATTCTGTTGGCCCCGAAAGCCAAGGCGACGGCCAAGGTAAGTCGGACGGTCACGAACGTGGGACCAGCGAGATCGAGGTACACAGTATAGGTGACCATATCGAAGACTTTCGTGTCGGCTACTGTCACCCCCAAGACATTGGCGTTCACTAAGCTGAACGAGCAGAAGTCGTTCACCGTGAGGGTGAAATGGGGCTCCGGCGGACCTCCCACTTCCGATATTAAATTCGTGGAGGGAAAGTTGACTTGGATTTCCGATGATGGTAAGCATGTGGTGACGAGCCCATTGATCATCTATGCTCCGAAGTGATCGATGGAGCGCTAGCTCGAGCTTACAATTGTCTGCTCCCTTTCAAATATTATTTATTGCTCATGATTATTAAGAATGTATGAATGAATTAATTGGGTGGGAGACTCGAATAAATAATGCTTTTCCTTTCAATATCATAAATTAATATTTTTGTAAGTTTTTTTTTAAAAAAAAAAACCACCATACCCTTAGGATTCTAAAGAGTTTGACATTGACCTAAAGGACCCCACGAGCATCATTTTTAAATTATATAGTTTTTGAAAAACGTATGCATACATATATCGATATATAGACGAACATAAATGAAATATCAATGTTTAAAAATATATATATAAAAATATTTATATAATTTATATATTTTTAAAACCTCTTTCAAAAATATTTTTAATTTAATTGTGTTTATCATGTCACTCGTTCTGTGTGTAGTATGGACAGTACATGTTGAACTTTTTTCAATTTTATCTAATTAATTTTAAATTTAAATTTGGGGCGATTGTTTGATCTTAGTTAAATTCATATTTAATCAGGAATCAATTAAATAGGTATTTTCTAAATCACGACAAGACACAAGGGTCTTCTTAATCGAATCAACGATCACATCATTAGACAAAATCTTTTTAGAACATTACATACTCAACGACCACATCTTAGGAGTGGACAAAGAACTAAAAGAAATTAGACCTTAGCCATAAGTTGAGCAACAATATTAATCACACAAGATTCCTAATGCAAAGATGGGGAGAAGCTAAGCCTTCAAAAATGACTGTTACATTAATTCCAACCAAATTCACTAACTAAAAATGACACATTTGATAGAGATTTATTTAACATTTTGTGAGACAATATTCATCATCTTCAAGAAATTGTGGGAAAAAGTTTTAGCCTAAGAAGAAATACTTGTCTAGAGAATGAATAATCCTACAAGTTGATGAAATATAAATCTTTTGATGAATAATTTTGTCATTACAGTTATGTTTATCATTTACTTTTTAATTTTTAATAATTTTCAACAAATGTGCTTTTAAAAGTGATGAATATATCACATTTATATGAGACAAAATAAAATTCTATTAATTGATAATATTCAAATATAAAAGGACAATTAGTTATTTGAACAAAAACTTTGCTAGCTATGGGGTTCGAACCCATGCGCACTTATGTACAGAAGATCTTAAGTCTTCCCCCTTAACCACTCGGGCAAACTAGCTAATTATGTACTTTATTTAGAATATTTTATACTTGTAAACTTTGTAAAATTTCTTTTGAAGAATTTGTTAGATTTCTATTCTATAAACTAAATTAGTAGCAAATATTTCAAAAAATAAGCCCAATAATTTTTAAATAGAACAATTTTAATATCAATCATACAGCAAAGTCAAAATACACTACACTCAAAAAATTTTATTTTTTTTATTTTAATATAAAAAATATGTATGTTATTAGAATAATTTTATTTGCACTTAAACCCTAGACTAAGTTAACTATATTTTTTATTTTTTTATTAAGAAAAAATTAAATTAGATAAACTTCAAGTTAACTATGCTTTATAGTCAGCTGTTATTGGATAGTAAGTGGATAATCAATTTTTTTTTTTAATAAGATCAATTAACATCATATAATATATCCAATGTTATCCGGTTTAATTGATTTTTGAATTTTAAAATAGAGATCTAATAAATTGAAATAAATAAAAAAAATGAATTTTGAATAAACAGAATTGAACTTTAATTTAATTGTTGAACAATATAACTCACTATAATTGGGGGAAAAATTCAGTGCTAAAGTTATTTATGGGGCAATTTTCTAGAATTCATACAAATAGAAGATCATCTAATCATTATCTCTTGGGTTAAGAATATTAACTAAAGGATGCTGACTACTGGGTTATTCATTACGAGTGCTTCTCGATTTAACCTGGTGATCGGTAGGAAATTTTCGTGTGACCGAATTGATCACCTCAAATTCAACGTTACCTGATTAAATTTTTTTTTTGAGCTAAGAATATTAATTAGATGAATTCAACAAGTAGGAGTAAACAAAACATTGGTTAGATTCAATTAACCGATTGATTCTAAAATTTATTTTTAAAAAATAATAATTGTTTTAATTTAGTTTGATTTTGATTTTAAAATTATATTAATATATCTTAAGAGGAAATAACTATGTAGTTCGATTGATGGATGGTTTGACTATTTAATATCATCAATGGTTTAATTGGTTAATTCGATAATCGACCTCGTTTTTATATCGATTAATTCGGTAACTATTTTATATTGGCTTGATTTATTCACTTTAATGGTAAAATTCAATCGGGTTTGATTTGTGAAAAAATTTAATTTAACCAAATTTTTTTTTATGGGTCTGCTAGCTTCAGTCCTTCGATCTTCAACAGAACCTTATCGGTAATAAAATATCTAAATAATTATCTTATTAAATCATGTATGTTCTTCCTTGATATTCAGTCAAAAAAAAAAAAGTTTGCATATTAAACTGAAAAGCAAATTTAACCATCACATGGTCTTGCTGCGAGTAATATGACTTCAACATATTAATTGGAAAATTTAGATTTTTTTTATTGTGATATTAACAAAAAAAAATGTATCTAAAATATCCTTAAATAAAAGAAAAATATGATAAAAAATAAAAATATAAAAAATAAAATAAAAAATTTTAAAAAATAGAAAACATTAAAAAAAATTTAAATAGAAAAAACATTAAAAAAATTAAAACATAATTAAAACATGGGAAAAAACATAAAAAAAAGTAGAAAACTAGAAAAATGTAAAAAAAATTTAAAATACGTAAAAATAATAAAAAAACATTAAAAAAGTTTAAAAACATAAAAAAAATAGAAAAAAAGTATAAAGAATTTTAAAAATATAAAAAATAATAAAAAGCATAAAAATATATAAAAAATAAAAAACGTAAAATTTTGTTTTTAAAAAATAAAAAATACACATAAAAATAAAGAAAAACATGAAAAAAAAAGATTAAAAAATTGTAGAGTTTAAAAAAAATAAAATAATATATGATTGATTTTGTAACTAAAGGTAATATAATAAAATATTAAATTAGGTTATTCATTAAAACCTTCAAAAATCGGGAGAAGCTAATGCTAGTTTAATCATATTAAGCTGAGCAACAATCACACAAGATTCCTAATGCTAGTTTAAGCATTTTGCAAAGATGGGGAGAAGCTAAGCCTTTAGAAATGACAGTTACATTAATTCTAACCACAAATTTACTAGGATTTATTTAACATTTCGTGAGACACATTTATCATCTTCAAACTGTCATGGTATAAGAGAAAAAGCTCTAGCTTAAGATGAAGTATTTGTCCAGAGAAACAGCAATCTTGCAAGTTGATGAAATATAAATCTTTTGATGGGTAATTTGGTCATTAACAGTTATGTTTATCATTTACTTTTTAATTTTTTATAATTTTCAATAAATATGCTTTTAAAAGTGATGAATATATCACATTTATATGAGATAAAATAAAATTTTATTAATTGATAATATTCGAATATAAAAAGGATAATTAGTTATTTGAATTTCACTAGCTAACGTAAAATACATTATTTAAAAATATAATTTTTCAAAAATTTTGCTAGCTATGGGTTCAAATTATGTTTATCATTTACTTTTAAATTTTTTATAATTTTTAACAAATATGCTTTTAAAAGTGATGAATATATCACATTTATATGAGATAAAATAAAATTTTATTAATTGATAATATTCAAATATAAAAAGAATAATTAGTTATTTGAATTCCTCAAAAATTTTGCTAGCTATGGGGTTCGAACCCATGCGCACTTATGTGCAGAAGATCTTAAGTCTTCCCCCTTAACCACTCGGGCAAACTAGCAATTTACATCTTTTTTCAGACTTTTTTAATCTTGTAAAATTACTTTTGAAGAATTTGCAGCCCAAATATAATATAGATTTTTATTCTATAAACTAAATTAGTAGCAAATATTTCAAAAAATAAGCACAATAATTTTTAAATAGAACAATTTTAATATCAATCATACAGCAAAGTAAAAATCATATAGACACTACACTCAAAAACTTTTATTTTTTTATTTTAATATAAAAAATATGTATATTATTAGAATAATCTTATTTACACTTAAACCCTAGACTAAGTTAACTATATTTTTTTATTTTTTTATTTTTTTATTAAGACAATTAGAGTAGATAAACTTCAAGTTAACTATGATTTATAGTTGGATAGAAAGTCGGTAATCAATTTTTTTTAAAAATAATATCAATTGACAGCATATAATATATTCAATGTTATTCGATTTAATTGATTTTTGAATTTTAAAATGGAGATCTAATAAATTGCAATAAATAAAAAATGAATTTTTAATAAACATAATTGAACTTTAATTTAATTGTTGAACAATATAACTCACTATAATTAGGGGAAAATTCAACTTAAAATTATTTATGGGGTAATTTTTTAGAATTCATACCAATGGAAGATCCTCTAGTCATTATCTCTTGGATTAAGAATATTAATTAAAGGATGTTGGGTTCTTGAACTGTCTACTATGAGCACTTCTTGATTTATCTTGATAGTCGGTAAAAAAATTTCATGGGACCAGATCGATCACCTCAGACTCGACATTACTCAACCTGATTAATTTTTTTTTTTGAGCTAAGAATATTAATTAGATGAATTCAACAAGCAAGAGTAAACAAAACATTAGTTAGATTCAATTAACCAATTGAATCAATTCAAAGTTCAATTTGGTTAATTTTAAAATTTATTTATAAAAAATAATATTTTTTAAAATTTAGTTTGATTTTGATTTTAAAAGTATATTAATATATCTTAAGAGGAAATAACTATGTAGTTCAATTGATTGATGGGTTGACTATTTAAAATCATCAATGGTTGGATTGACAAATTCGATAATCGACCTCGTTTTTATATTGATTAATTCGGTAACTAGTCAAATTAATCGATTTTATATTGGCTTGATTTATTTACTTTAATGATAAAATTCAATCGGTTTGATTTATGAAAAAATTAATTTAGCCAGTTTTTTTGATGGGTCTGCTTCAGTCCTTCGATCTTCAATAGAACCTTATCGGTAATAAAATATCTAAATAATTATCTTATTAAATCATGTATGTTCTTTCGGTAAAAAAAAAAAAAGTTTGCATATTAAATTGAAAAGCAAATTTAGTCATCGCATGGTCTTGCCGTGAGTAATATGACTATACGATTCGAATCTCGACAAAGTCAAGATAAATATTTTTTTTATATATTAGTTACTATTTCAAAGGTTAGTAGTCGTCCATGATTTATTTCTTCCGTGTTAATCCTGGAACGGATTGGCGGGAATACTAGGAACGAGTGTATTCATCTTTTACCATCGCATGATCTTGCCGTGAGTAATATGACTTCATCATATGATTCATCTTGGCAAAGGATGCCCCCTCGGATGAGTCTAATGGCTAACACATAAGATGTTATCATCATAAGATCTGAGATTCGAATCTCGGTAAAATCAAAATAAATGTCTCTTTTATGTGCTAGTCACTATTCCAAAGACTAGTAGTCGTCCGTGATTTATCTCCTCCGTATTGGCTCTGGGACGAATTGACGGGGGTACTAGGGGTGAACGTATTCACCTTTTGCCACCATCTTGGCAAAGGATGATTGAGATATGAGGTATTATTATATGAAATTTTATAGTTCAAATTGGCGCGTTTAAGTATGTCCTCTTCTATGCTTTAGCTGCTTGTACTAATGGCTAGTGATTATCCGTGATTTATCTCCTCTATATTAACCTAAGGATGAATTAACGGGGACATTAGGAGGAGTGCATCATTTATTTTATTTTATTTTATTTTTTCCATATGCCAAATCTTGGCAAAGGACTTAAAATATAATTTTCCCGAATCCATGTATTTGTTGGATTTATATAACTATGTTGCTTCAAGTCTCTCAAAAAAACAGTGGATGGTATTCAGATATGCTAACAAGACTGGCTCACAGTAGCTTTTTATATGACTCTTTCTAATCATCAAGTAGCATGCCATTGCCCTCATAGATGAGTATTATCATAGATAAATCTGAAATCGATTCCCAGTAAATATTGAATGTTCCGTTAATTGCCTCATCATCTCCTATATACGCTATTACTATTAGACAAAATCCCCCCATTCATTCCCCTGCAGAAAATATGTGATCGCTGTGGAGGGGTCATCAATGTAACATTTCAGATGAAAGAAACATGTGGTAAAACATAATTAGCTCGTCTCAAATCCCTTTGTTAATCCGTTCCTAGATCAACATAACATGAAGAAACATGCTATTAGAACGGCTAGTTAACCATCCAATGTTTCAATCTTTACTAACATTTAGAGTTTTGAAATTCACATGATTTTAATTTTTACCATTTTTTCATTCATAAAAATGGAACCAAATTAGTTTCAATTTTTTATCGATTTAATTTGTTCATTTTTTATAGAAAATTTTGTCGTTCAATTAATTAAATTTTTTAATTTATTTAACTTTGATATATCAATTCGATCCGTTATTAAATATTTGCTCACCCTAGATCTGCCCGTCACCCGATTCAGCTAATTTAGTCTAGATTTTGGCACGGCCCGACAGAGGCTAGGCCATGTTAGGTCTGACCTAGTTGAGGGTCAAGCCAGGCAAAAGTGGCTTCGTTTGCTTGCTAAGCCGGGTTTTCGTTTAAAAATAAAAAATAAAAAAGGGGAAAAAAATTATTTTATTTATTTATATAATTTTTATTTTAAAAGCTCCAACAAGGAGCCCATGTTGGTTTGTACCGGACCCGGCCTACCATGTTGGGCCAACTGTCACATTATATAATTTAGCTGTTGTGGAACCTACAATTAGGCATATTTTTGCAGATCTAGAAGAATAAAACTAGTAATTACTCAACCAACACAGGAAAATCTATCATTTCTGTGAAATTAGAGCTAAATACTTATACCAACTACGCATCAGGAGCCAGGCCAAAGGTGCAGTTTGATAGAGAAAAATCATGATAATCTCATTTCAAAAAAGAAGACGATACACAACAGGTTACATGATATTTTCATGCTACATATATAGATGGCTGAGTTATTTGCTTAATCAGTCATGATGTTAAGCTTCTGAGTTAGTGGCTTTTTTTTTTTTTTTGGTCAACTTCCTGTTTGATTACTTCAATAGTTGGGTACATGCATGATGTCAAGTTCTTGTTCTTTCTCAAAGAGATGCCGAGTTCTTGTCTGAATTCAGCTCGCAATAAGATACTGGTGCTGAGTTCATGCTTTTCTTATCCCAAGTGGTTTGGTTACACCCACAATAAGGCACTAAATGCTGGGTGAGGTCTTGTTCTGGATAATGAGATTCAGTGCTGCTGTTTTTTATTGTTCCAAAATGAGAAATAGGTCATACAAAAGATTACCTCATTCACAGCAAGTGCTGCGACGATAAGCTACTGAGGTTGAGTTGCTTGCTCAGTGGATCCAACAATAAGATACATGCATGTTGAATTACTCCAACAAATAGAATATAATTCATACCGTTGAACCCATGGGTTTTGATGTCAAGTTGTGGTTCTTTCAAGGAAAAGATGATGAATTCTTTGAATCCAATTTGCAACAAGATGCTGACGCTGAGTTCATATGTTTAATCCCTTCTTGTTCGATCGCCCACAAAGCAACATACTATAGAGCTGAAGCAGTTCTCCTTTTCTGCAATAAGATTACAGCGCTGCCGAGCTCACAAACACGATATAGGTAAAGATTAATGATAGAGTTCACCATGAGGATGAAGAGTAAATAAACAATGTTCCATGACTTGTCAAATGATGATTCAGGTGCTACCTGTACCTAATAGGGAACTGCAATCTCAGAATCTGCCAGGTTTTCTCTATGTGAAACTGCAAGATGAAGAACAACAATCATGAAACTGAGAGATAAAAGATTGTTAAGGATTGGGAACTTAACGGACTATATAAATCCAGTTCATGTAAGTGACAACCAAGTTGACAGACATTTTAGGGAAATTGTTGAACAGTATTTCACTAGCAACTTGAACTGTGAAAAATTTCCAGTTAAAGAATTTGAGAAGCTCCTTTCGACTGAATGCAGGCATTTAATGGAAAAGGGAGATCGGCAGGTATGAACTACAGATTGATTTAGAGGATGTGAAGCATGTAATATGAGAAAAATTATAAGTAAATATAAAGTTTGCAGCATCACACACCTCAGAATCAAATGCAGCTTGCAAAGTGAAAGAACCCAAGCATGATGTGCAATCACAACTGTTGAAGAAATATATCGCACTACAGTTCATGGAAACCTCTGCACCAAGGTTTCTGGAACAATTTGCCAGAATTCACAACAAATGGAACATCATCTGGTGTCATTATCTCTTACACTAAGAATATTAGATGAATTCACGAGGAAAACAAGCTTGGCGACTTTATTTGCTAAAACAATATTAACTCAGTTTCTAGAAAATCCTGCTTCCAAGCTATGACAATAAAATTAGGAGGCATTTCCAAACATATATGCAAAGGGCACTTGACTACATTAAACCGTTTGAATCATCGATCAATGTTTAATTAATACAGAAGCATCAGAATCATTGTCGCCTTCATCAATATTCATTGGCCGAAGTACAAAGACAACACAGCAAGAAAAATCGAGATAATTGTCTTATTAAATCATGTATTTTCTCCCTTGATATGTAGTCAAAAAGTTTGCATATTAAACTCAAAAGCAAATTTAGCCATCACTGGGGTGATATACGTCAATATAAATGAATATATGTGCAAAAAGAAGGAGATTTCTTTTAAATATGATAATTCCTTCTCCAACTTTCTTTTTAACTTATAAGTTATAACTGAATCTTCTGTTCTGAGAAGAGCGACTAGGTGGGAATTAGAGCAATAGCTGACATTAGTAATTCCTGTTGTAATGTGACAATGGATTCTATATCATCACATGACCTTGCTGATCATATGGTTCATCTGGGCAAGAGATTGTTCTTAAAATAAAATTTTCTCGAATTCATGTGATTGTTAGGTATGTTTGAGAGACTGTATAACCAAATTCTAAGAGATTCAAAGATGAACTGTACATATAGCTGTACTTTCCTTCATCAAGTATTATACATCATGAAGCAAGAGTGAAGTAGGGTTAATCTGGGGCCATTTTGCAATCTCTCTTAAAAATGTACATGAACCAGAAGCTGCTGAAGACAAAAGCGAACACAATGGTCCAGTTTTACAAGACCATGGAAAGGGCAAAATATAGTGTGCCTAAAAAGGAATAGACAGGAATATTGTCTTGGTGAAGCACACACAGCTCTATATCAGACAAGACTAATAGGTAAGAGAAAGGATTCCACAGCAGACCAAAGTTGTCCAGACAAATCACCACCCTTTGGCATTAAGAGATTGAAAAACCAATTCTTATACTTCCGATAAACATATCACATAATTATTCATCATTAGTTGATAAATATATACAAGTATTAAGTTATAAATCATTTTTTGAGGACAATTGTCATTGAAACATGTTCATCATCATTACAGGATGTAAAATAAAACATATTGAGGTATTACAAAAGAAACCTTCCTTCCCTTGATAAAAACTCTAAATAAACTCGAATTTTAAAAGTTCAATTTACCTTAAGATGCAGAAAAATCTGATCTAAGGCTGGAACTCAGGCTACAAGAAGAAGCTACAACATCAAATGGAACGAGAAAAAACATGGCAGACCTGAGATTTTGTAGAACAATAGTCCATTAGTCCCATAGATGGCCTGTCTGTCTCACCCTTTGGTTTCTATCTTAGCTTCAGGATTAAGCTGATTCAAGAATTCCAATGGCTTTTCTGTCTGCTTCTTAGTCCTCTTAATCTTATGGGTGGTCAGGTTTCCATGAGAAAACCCATACATTCTGAGCACTTGGTTATCTGCAAAATTGAAAGCTCTCTCCATGTTTTTCAAGCATCTCTCCACAGGGTAGTCTCCATAGCTACCACAAGGCTTGCAGCCAACAAAATGAGTTACGAATGGCCACCTCTCGTCCCCTAGTCCGGGATGATGCTTCTCCATCATTTCCTCAAATTTCTCCACCAATCCAGTCCAAAATCCATGAAGGTAATAGGAGTTTTCGATGTAAACCTTGTCTACCCACCGATTCTTCTGCGATAGCAGTAAGTAAATGAGCGCCGATTGATCGTCGGCCTCGAACGCCGGCCGACCCTGCAGTTTGGCAGTCAGTATCTTTCCGGCTTCATCTCGAATCGGGCCTTTTGGCCCCATCGGCGCCCACGCATCAAGCAAATCGAGACTCCACTGGCAATTGCGCAGCAGAAAGCTGCCGGTGTTGAGGGCAATCCAGGAATTTTTCTCAAAGAGGAGATCGGGATAGCCATGGATAACGAGATTGTGAGAAGCATATCGGTCGAGAGGAATCTCGAAGGCCATGTCGGTAAAGAGAGCGTCGCTGTCCATCCACCAGATCCACTCCAACTCCGGGTGCGCGAGCATCAGACGGCGGATCAGCGGGAGCTTCGCCCAGTACCCTGCGAGCTCCTGGTCTAGATGCGCCATATTGTAGACGATCTCGATCCCATGGATGCGGCAATAATCGATCTTGTTCTTGGTGCCCTTCAGAAGGTAATGGTCGCCAATGGCGTTGTCGCATGGGTTGGGCGGCGATCCAGTGACAAGTAAGGTCCTCGGCTTGCCGGTAGCGATCCGGTTCGGGAACCCTGGGTTCTCGGTCAGCCACCGCCGCCGCTGCTCGTCCCAGTCGGAGATCTTGGAGCCGAGGGTGTAGTTGGCAACGGCGTCGAGGACGTCGGAAGAGGTATAGTTGAGAGCGGCGGCAGCGGAGTTAAATCCGAACGGGATCTGGTCGCCCTCGTCCGGGTCGGAGTCCGAACGGATCTCGCGAAGGATGCGGTCTATGTCCTCGACAACCTTCTTGTCGGAGTCTTCGGAGGCCTCAGAGCCTCCGC
The DNA here is from genome assembly GCF_018446385.1 of Zingiber officinale. Taxonomy (NCBI): domain Eukaryota; kingdom Viridiplantae; phylum Streptophyta; class Magnoliopsida; order Zingiberales; family Zingiberaceae; genus Zingiber; species Zingiber officinale. Next base: position 120,312,978 of record NC_055999.1, read on the forward strand.
CGGCGCCGATGAGGCTCCCGATGCCAACGGTGCCGCGGAGGACGAGAATGGTGACGACACCGCAGAGGACGGTGATCTTAAGGTTGTTGAACGTCTTGCGGATCTGTCGGCGACGGGTAAGCCTGGAGCGGGCGGGGCCGGGGAGGTCTCTCGCCGGCGTCGTCTTGCCTTCCTGCCTCATCACGGGATTCTTCTTCGGCGGAGGAGGAGACGACGACGCCGCCGATAGGTCGTCAATGACGTATTTGTTCTACCTATGCTGATGGCAATTGATCCTCTAACTCACCGTACATGAAACGCGCCATTTTGATTGGTTGTTTCTTTCTCTACGTCCACTTTAACAACGTTCACTCCTGTTTCCTGTCGCAGTCGGTGGATGGAAATCCTCCTAGAATTGGAAGGTCAAATATTTTAGTGTTAATTAATAAAAATTTACCAAAACTTTAAAAAAATACATGGCGAGGAAATTTTGATGGGATGAGACTAATGATCTCTAAAAGTAATCGGTATAAATTTAATATACCGTATAAATTTCAAAAAAAAAAAAAACTCTTTTCTAATTGAAGCACTCTTATTTCATTTCTTATCATAAAAAAATAAATAAATAATTTGTTTGTGCAAATATTAATGACGTAAAATTTAATTTTGAATTTAAGATATTAATTTAATTGATTAAATTAAAATAGAGGTCATTAGTCAATTGCTAATCTCCATCACACGTGATTGATGGATTTGATTGTACATCGGCTTTTCGATTTTATCAAATTAATTAAATTTTCATCAGTTATAAAAAATTGATTTATTATATTTAATAGATTAAGTTTGTTTTTATGGCATTTATTTGGGGCTTAAAACATTTACATATATACAGCTATAAAAATGTTTTTGCAAACTGTTGCTCATGGTCAAGCACGATAATACATAATTATACTTTCGATCACATAAATAACATTTCGATTTTAATTTCTCAGTAGGGTGAAAAATGAACCGGCCGCTCCGGTTGATGAAGAGTCTGCAGGGGCGGCGTAGAGGCTCCGATCACCGAGTCCCTACGATCGATCAATATAAAGGATTAATTAATTAATTAATGCAATAGGCGATCGAACTTGGAAGTAAAGAATTATTAGAGTAAGAAATTAAGCTCATCGATGGCCGTCTTCAACCTTCAACTTACTGCTGAGGCGGCCGAGAAGCCCAGAGCGAGCTCAGGGCGCGAAGGCGGGTGTAGTATTCTCCGATCGCCAGGAAGCATCTCGCCGCTTGCCGGACGGTCAGAGTCCGGCGCAACTGGTGGATCATCTGCTGTCTCAAGTTGTCGGCCTGCACGTGCAGGTCAATTAGTATTCACCGCCGGGGGAAAAAAAATAAGATGATCGGAAAGTCGATCGGCCGGCAGGAATTAATTTTATATATTCTTAATTACTTGGCGGACGAATCCTTCGAGATTAGCGAGCTTGTCGAGCGCAACGACCATCTGGTTCATGTAGTTTCCGACGTCAACGGTGGAGGTGTCCGTGCTGAGAGAGGCGGCGCCGCCGGCGACGGTGTCGATGAGGGAGCAATGGAGCTGGAGGAGGCCCTGCGACAGCGCCTCCTCCGCCTGGTGCGACGACTGCTTGAGATTGCACATCCCCACCAGTTGCTGCTCCGTCAATGGGTCCAGCTGAGGGATGAGGACCTTGAGGAGGTCGGAGGGCCGGAATCCGCCGATCCAGAGGAAGCAGCGCTCGGCCGGAGTCATCCAGGCGCCGTTGAGAAGGTGGAAGACGTCGGAGTTGACGGTGATGGCTTTGAGGCGGAAGAGGTGGTCGTAGTTGGCGATGCAGTCGTCGAGGATGGTGCTGAGGTTTCCGTCGGGGAGGCGAGAATGGAGGGCGGCGCGGAGGCCGGCGATGTGCTTGCAGTTGTCGTCCAGCCACCGGGCGTATTCCACGTCGAACATGGCAGCTCCTGCACCAGACTAGACCATGAATTTATTTTTAATACATAAAAAATAAATTAAATATTATTTTAAAATTACTCTTTATTTTAGTATTTTTTAAAAATATAAAAAATTTATTTTCTAAAGCTTAAATGGGGATTAGAGCATCAATAGTTACCTATCTAAATATTTTACTTTAAATTTTTAATATTATAATTAAAATTTTTTTACATTAGCTACCCTATCTATTCATTAAATTTTATATTTATGAACAATAATTTTTCAAATTTAATGAATTTTTTCCATTCCTTAAATATTATGCGAAGAGAGAAAAAAATAAGGAAAATGATTATAATGTAGTAAAAAATGGATATCTAAATTTAATAAAATACTTTTTTTTAATCTTAAATTATATATTTTTTATAAAGAAGTTGGTGTGAATGATCTTATAATACTCGTTTAACATCCCTTACTATTATAAGTAGACATTAAAATGTTCAGTCACATGGAGGAGGATGAACACCGTCCATCTCTTTCCTATTTTTTTATTATTTTTCTTTTTTTAAACAGTAATAATATATCTGATTATTACCTATATTTTTTCAACCGTTTGGATTTGTATTTTATATTATTTTGTTTATTTATAATTTATTTTAATTTAATTCGAATTAAATTTTAAAAAAAATAAAAGTACCATATGGATATTTTTGAAATAAAAAAGATGATGTGTTTTTGTCAATTTAATAAAAAAAAAATGTCATAGCTATGAGTAATTTAAGCCAAAAACTACTATAATGGATATAAAATAAAGATATTTTAGGATTTATTTATTTCAACAGGAAAACAAAAATAAACGGTACTATTTTTAAAAATTTACCCTTAATTAGTTATAATTGCATCCAAATTTAGCTATGGTAAACACTCATGATGGGTTAGAGCATCTATAATAAGGAATATTTTGAAAGAATATATATATTTCTCTAAATATCTTCAAAATTTTAAATATTAAGAGGATATTATGGTGCAGAGTTTTTAAAATCATGATCGTACTTAATATCTTTATTTTTTATAACAAAAAAAATAAAAAACATATTTAATGATATAATTTGAAATATTTGATAGTGGGGGTATTTAATAACTGGACCTCCCAAATAGTTAGTTTGTGAGATATTGAATGGTAAAATTTAAGATATTTAAGGAATAAGATATTTGAGTGAATATATATTTAATAGAAATATTCAATCTTATTGTAGATGCTGGTTGTATATATAAACATGAACATAATAATAAATGAAAATATTAAAGAGAAAGTCAAAAATAATTTTTAAAATGTTATATTTATGAAATGTAAATTGTACAAATGTGCATATTAAATAAGAAAGATGAATATTAAAAAAAGATTTAATTAATAATAATAATAATAAAATAAGATAAATTTATTTAAATATAAATGATAATATAACATAAGATAAGATAAAATTTAATGATAAAAAATTCATCCCTGACTAGTAAGTGACAATTTGATTGTTATTATTCTAAAAACTTTCTAATAGTAATGGTTATTTATTGTCGTAAATCTCAAATTTAAGATATTTACACAAAGAGAAGCTAATAGAATCATAGATAGGAGCAAAGTGAAAAATCTTTATGTGATTTTTATTACCTGAACTAACAGCTCCATTTGCACTCCCTCCTACCCCCACCATGAGCCCCTAATTAACATCAACAAATCAAAATTTACTCAATCAAAAACTAACTAATCCACTGGATTATTAATTAAACCATCTAACACCTGTGATTTAGCTCTTTGGAGTTCTTGCTCAAGCTGCTGAAGCCTTATCCTACTCGACTCCAATTGTTGCACATAAGCCTTGAGATCGATCAAACAAACAATTATTCCAAATTACTAGTAGTTTTTTGTAAAAACAAAAAAATCACCTTTTTTCTCAGTCTGCTCTTCTTCGCTGCCTCTCTATTTTGAGCCAAACGCCTCAGAGTCTAATTAATTAATTAATTAAAAAATCAAAATTAGGCAAATCTAAATCTCGCAAGTATCTTTAATATGTTTAATTAATCGCTAAAGCAGCTTTCGTGGAAGAATAATATTCCACACTTTGTTTAATTTAGTGGAGAAAGAAAAGTTTAATTAAGAAATTAATGATGATGGATTAAGAACCTTGGCATCGAGTTTCTTTCCACCTTTCCCTGTCATTGAACCGGTCATATTATTTTTCTGAAAAAACCCAAACAATTTGAAAATTTTCAGAAATCGACAGAGAGATTTGGGGACGACCACGGAACAATCGAACAGTGGTACGGTACCTTGTCTAGAGGTGAAGGCCGAGAGCTTTCACTTGTCGTTGTTCCTGCTGATGCTGCTGCTGTCGCTGCAGCCATGAAGGCGGCGCCGCCGCAGCCGGCGGCGGCGGAGTCGGAACTGCTCCTGCAAGTCTCTACCTTCTTCTCAAACCCAACAAAGGGTCTTACTCTGGTTGGCCAGGAAGGGAAGATCTCGAGCGTGGCTGCGCCTGCAACAAACAAGAACAGGAAAGACATCAATTGAATCGAATCAAATCAAAACAAATATGTTCTTACAGTTTCTGTCTCCGGCGCTGCTGCTCTCCCTTAGCTGCACGAGGGCCTCCTCCAGCTCCCCAAAGTATGAACCTCCTCCCCCTTCATCATCACTGTTCGGGAAAAAGGAAATTAAGAAAAATATATGGAAGCTTTGTGGATAGATTTTTGTGTGTGTGTATGTATATATATATATATATAAGAAAACAAGATGATCGATTGATAGTGCGGTAGTGCTGATCTATTCAAAAAGTTTGAGCGGAAAAAGGTGAAATAAAAAATATACAAGAATCTGGCTATAGCTTGAGATGAAGGTCCAGGGGCAGCAAGATGAGCAGTTGCGGTGGCTCTGTGATTTTGATTATTTGCCATCCTTCTTCGTCTTCTTTTTCTTCTTCTTCACATGCATCAGTGTTGAAGAGATCAGGAGGAAGAAGGTAGATACCACGCGAGTTGCAGGTCTCTGAAGGTTCGAGCTTGGAGGTCGTTCATGGAGGTGTTGAGATTGAGCAGGGCTTTGGCAGGAGGAGGCAGTGAGTCCTCTGTGACCGACTGCTCGACCTCATTGGACCTTGAGAAATATAAAAAAGAGAGAGAGAATTGCTAGGAGGAGGAAAAAAGATTAAGAAAAACTGAAAACGGACGAGTTTTTGGAGCTTCTGAATTTGGACAAATGAGAGAAGAATAAGTTTAAAGGCAAAAGAAAAAAACAGTGAGTGAGACTTTCATCGCCAAGAACCAAAAAAAGAGGGATTTTTAGGGGCTGTACTTCAACAACGACAATAAAATTTTAATTCCACTAATAGATAAAGTCATTAGGTGATCTTTCTATACGAATTTTATTCTATTTTATTATTATTAATGGAGTTTTTTTTCTTCTACTATGCATATTTTTTATAAATGAACGTATTTGATATTTTTTTAGTCGGAATCCATAATATTTCATTAGATTATTCATGAATAATCCGTCAGCTGAATATGAATCAAAACTCTTATTACTTTTATATAAATTTTAATTTAAATACGCTCAAATTAAGATTTGAATAATTTGAACATAATTCAAATTTAGTTTGAATCAACATTTTAGTCATTCAAATTGAACTTTAGATTGAGCCAAAATTGATTCAATTCATTTACACTTTTACTCTCGATTTTTCCTGATATTTTTATTTTTTATTTTGTTTATATGTGAATTTGTTTTTTAGATTTTACCTAAAAAGTCTTATATCAATGAAGATATTTTGAAACTTTTCCTTCAACTTTAAAGATGTATTCATTCCTATCCCAAACGACTAATTGCTTTTCTCCCTTTTAATTATCCTACATAAAATATCTTTATAATTAGTTCACATCTTATTGCAAAGACTATTCTAAGTGCTTAAAACTTTCGGTTAAGAGTAATTTATCATCTCTTATCTGAATACTAATTTCGTTATGTTTAATATTACTATACTTAAATTTCATATTCAAAACATCATACCTTGTTGGATCTAAAATAAAAGGGAACTTGATGAAGCCTTGTTCAAAAGATCATCTTGGTTCTTAAGTTAGGCAAGATATTTTTACTCTCCAATATGAAATTTCTAGCTTCGTCCCGTAGACAAGTATTATCATGAATATACTTGGAGTTCTTTGTTAGTCGTGACCCTATTGTAGTATTACTCAAAATAGAAGTGCCGAAGTGAAAAACAATATCAATATTATGTATAAATGAGCCAACTGGCTGTCCCACTCATCTAATAATTAAGAATTAAGCCTAGATTTATTTGAGATTATCCCTAATTATTTGTTCATAAGTCAACATCCATCTAAATGTAAAATGCACCCTTGTTAATTAAATACAAGCAGCAGCAATGTTGTTTAGGGCAGACTAATTAAAGTAATTAATTAACTTAATTCGATGCATTAGGTGGAAGGAGATGTGGATTTGATGCAGCTTCCACACAAAACCACTTGCTCCATAAACTATTAATTAGGTATAGGGAAAGTTTCATTTTGACCCTTAAAGTTTATTAAATCATATAAATATTAAAAACATATACCGGAGATAGCGAATGAAAATGTACTTAGCCGAGAAGAACTTGGGATCAACTTTATGTGCCTACTTATGTTAACTCGACTATGCTAAATTATCGCGCATCGATGTAGAACACTTTATGTTCTATCTTATTTTTTAAACAAAAAATAAAAAAATTATGAAATGAATGTTAAGACATTGGTCCCTAACTCTCAAAAAATATTGACAAAGTTAATAAATATTCTTGTTAAATAAGACAACATGAACACAATCATTATGCCATGCTTTCGACAAGGCAACAAAGAGCACAAAAAAAGGGGCAACAAATAGCATTTTATTGCAAACACAATTAGTACTTCAAAGGATAATTAAATCATGATAAATCATTGAGGAAAGCCATAATGTTGGATGAAGAGCAATCATACTATTCCAATAATTGAGTTCTACTCCAATATTTAACTCATCAAATGTTAATTACATTAATAATTAGATCAATCATTTTATTTATTTGCTTTTGTTTTTTTATAAAGGGAGGCTTGCGGTCAACCATGGAATGAAAACCCTATGTTGTTTATGAGTTGAATAAATTATTTTATTTTATTTTAATTTAAATAAATAATAATATACATATATCTTACATTTTTTATGTTAAAAAATGGCTTCTTAACCGTTGTAGACATAGTGCCCTTTTTGGGATGTTTTCGATAAATTGCAAAGATGGAAGGGCTTTTTAAGGATTGTCTATCTTTCTGCAATATTTCGGCCAACTCAAGGCCCAGTCCGAGGTCAAATGGGAATATGTCCGTTGGATTTGAATCCGACGGTAGTCGGTGCTCGGCAGGGGAAATTCTAGGGTGTACACAGGATCGCGTCTTCGTTAGTTTATTTTATACTCTCGCGCGCGCTCCCAGAAGCAATTCGGCGGCGATCTCGTTCTACCTTCTTCCTCGAGGTACGTCTTCCAAGTGATTCGTACCTTTGGCGATGCTTGTTTCTCCAATCCATTCTCGAACAAGCTCTGTTGTTTAGTTAGCTGTCCAATGTTCCGATTTTCATGTTCCTTTTTGTTGCATTTTTTGTATAAAAATTTGTTTTTTTTATGGATGAGTTCATCTCTTCTTTGTATTTTGCTTTGAAGGGTCGGTCGAAAGAAGGAAGGCGTTCACGTGAAAAATGAGGTAGTTTGAAGCTTCGATTTAGTTATCTTTAGATGTTTAATTTTAAATTGTTGGAGGTTGTGTGTCTAATCACATATATCGTGAGCCACTAAAAGTATTATCGGATTCCTTTCTAGAGATGGCACTTTTATCATGCACCACTATGTATGCATATATGATTATCTATATAAAGAGACATTTTATTCCCTTTAGTACGCTTTGGAATACAGAAGATAAGATGGAAGGACATCTTTTCTATTAGACAATTGTTCTTCATGTTTGATTGCTTTTTTAGGTATTTTCAATAATCTTAAAAATTCCCAGTTTGTTTAATCTATTTACATTCTATGTCTCACTGGGGTAATGGGTTGCGAATCACTGATTCTTCACTTTGTATACATTTCTTTAAGTTTTGAGTGGGCTTAAGTTCATCAAATTTTTTATTTTTTATGTTGGAATAACTTTTTTTCATGAATGTTTGTTACCACAGCAAATTGCAGAGTGATGTTCTTAGGGAAGCTATCTCTCAGGTGGTTGGTGATTCTCGAGAGAAGAAGCGCAACTTCACTGAAACAATTGAGTTACAAATTGGTCTGAAAAATTATGATCCTCAAAAGGATAAGCGATTCAGTGGCTCAGTGAAGCTTCCGCATATTCCACGCCCTAAAATGAAAGTTTGCATGTTGGGTGACGCACAACATATTGAGGAGGTATTCATATTGGAATATTTTGTTATACTGTCCCCTCTAGATCCTATTACTTATTTCTCTCTGTAGATTGGCTAAACACCATGCTTAAAATTTTTATATTGTCTTTAAATACCATTATAATAGAATTATAATTCATATTGGATGTGATGCTGGATGTTTTATTTTTGTCCACTGTTCAGATCCTTAACATCTGTCATCTGAAAAAATAACTGCAGTTAACTTCAGTTGCATATGTATTATTTTATGCATACATTTAACTGGAAAACTTTTCCAACACATAGCTTTCTGCAGTTGGATGTTCAAAGTGTCAACGAGGAATAGTAGTGATTTGTATGCATTGGAAATATATTCTCCATTTGAATTTGCACATTCAAAATTTGTGTTGTAGGGATTGACTTTTGAGAGCACATTCGGCTGCTACTTTATATTTGTCCTCATCTTTCATTCAATTTTCTGTAATACTTTTGTCACTTCCAGGCAGAGAAGATAGGACTTGATTACATGGATGTTGAAAGTTTGAAAAAGATGAACAAAAATAAGAAGCTTGTGAAGAAGCTTGCTAAGAAGTACCATGCTTTCCTTGCATCAGAAGCTATCATTAAGCAGATTCCTCGTCTTCTTGGTCCTGGTCTTAATAAGGCAGGCAAGTAATCTTTCTTTTTAAGACCTGTTGGTTTGTGATAGGAAAACTATAATTCTCAATGGTTGATGATTTTCAGAAGAACAATTCTTCTTCTTTTTGTCTCTTTTCTATGCTTCTACAAGAAAATTAATGATACTACACATCATCCTTCTGTATTAAAAAAATAAAAGTGCTAGTTGAACAGGTATTATATATTTAAACCTGACTGAAACTATTTTCATTTCAAATGCTTTATTTATCACAATGCATATTGAAAAGAAACTTCTTTTGTGAGGATGATACTTTGGTTCTATTGACATGATTCCAATCCATGATCACATGGAAACACATAGCATTTGATTTGTTAATGACCATTTGTAGCAAGTTGATGAATTCTTAGTTACTAAATCTATACTTGTTTCCTCCTCATTTCCCTTCAACTATTTTTTTCTGAGTTTGAAGGTTGCAACAATGGGATATGTATTCCTTTTTTTTATATTCTTATTTTTGTTACATTAATATCTGTTTATTTATTCTATTGCAGGGAAGTTTCCCACATTGGTTTCTCACCAAGAGACTTTGGAGTCTAAAGTCAATGAGACGAAGGCAATGGTGAAATTCCAACTCAAGAAGGTCCTTTGCATGGGTGTCGCTGTTGGCAATGTTGCCATGGAGGAAAAGCAGATTTTTCAGAACGTGCAAATGAGCGTGAATTTACTCGTGTCGTTGTTGAAGAAAAACTGGCAAAATGTGAGTTCTCTCTACTCTTTGACCACCCTTGCATTTTAAACCCTTCCTAGAAACAACAACACTAGAATTTAGTAACCTTTTGTTTATGTAGTGCTGAATTTTACACACTCACTATGCCCATGAAATATATCTGACTCTAGTGAACCTTAGAGAAGACACATTTTCAGTAACAAGAATTCCCCGACTAGCTTTTGTCGCTGTCGTGCAGTTGAACCTTTAGTTTTGCAAAATTAGCTATGACACATCTCTTCAGGCGAATTATACATAAATCTGCTGCGTAAAAATTTGACCTTATTGACATGAGGTTGCAATGAAAATCATCTTTTAATGTGCAGTTCGTTCCAACTCTTGTTGTATGCTTTGCTAACATCATCTAGTTTTAACCTTCTCTTTTGCTTTGCTGTGTTCACAGGTCCGATGCTTGTATCTGAAGAGCACAATGGGGAAACCCTATCGCATCTTCTAAATCTTCGTATGCCCGAGTTCGAGCTTGCCGTCTCAAGATCGGACCTTTTAGCTGAATGTTTTTCGGATATCAAAGCTATCTTACAGTTAGTCATTTGTTTGATCAGTCTGAAAGAACAGCAACTATTCTTCCTCCTCAACATAGCTTTCTTTGCTTAACATAGCTTTCTTTGCTTGTTGATTCAGTTATATTAATCAGTAATATATATATATATATTTCAAATGAATTTAAAATTATCTAAAATATGGATTAATCTGTATATATATATATATATATATATATATATATATATATATATATATATATTTCAAATGAATTTAAAATTATCTAAAATATGGATTAATCTGCACCGCACAACATGTGTCCGGTGAGAATCTTAAAGCAACTGGTTAAAAAGATTCATTTCATGAAATGGGTCACGGCGTGATTCTCTATGCCAATTGGTTAAAGAGCCTATGGGCCTAACCCTCTATTTCTATCGGCTTCTTGCCCTTCTTCTCCTCTTCTTCTTCGTCCCTGTCGCTCACTCGGCGGTTTCGCTCACAATCGCAGTGTCGATTCTTCCATCTGTTCAGCCTTCGCCGCCTCATCTCTTGGGTACTCGATCTCTTTTCTTTAGCTTAGTTTTCAAAATATCTCCCTTCCGCACGGGAACTGATTTCGAAGCATTTTCTTTTTAGGTTTTACTGATTAATCCGTTCTAAATGCTCATTCTCTGGTCCTAAATTCTTGAAAGATCATTTTTTGGTCGCATTGTACCAGTTTTCTCGTTGTTTTGATGTGGATTGCAGTAATTGATGTTAGCTTAACATATAAGCAACTGTGCAGTTCTACTGCTCAGTCTCAGGCTCTAAATGGTTATCCTTTTTTTTTTTTTAATCTTGTTGCTGTTGATGTGGGTTGCACTGAAGAACCTGTGTAGTTTTACTGCTGCTGTTTAGGTGGTAATGGTTACTCAATTGTTAGCGTTTAATTTCCTGGTTGCTTCCTCTTACGACAATGGTGCCGGCATCATTTCTGATTGCTGATTTACAACGCCAGTAAAGGTTAAAAGTAACTAGCAACGCATAGCTAGCAATCATACTCTCTTTGCTGTTAGTTAAACGAGGTGATTCAAGTCAATTTCCTGATCTCTTGAGTAGTTGAGTGCCTCATTGATAGGTTAAGATATCATAGGTTAACAGATGAGTGGGCAATTCTACCCAATTTAGTCATTTTGGATGAACGGATCTCTCATCTTCTTCGTCTTCTCTTTCCTTCATGACATGTTCGTATTTAGTGAATATGTAGTATGCAGTCTTACATAGCGTTCAATGAAGAGATAAAGGTGGAGGATGAGTAATCTTATGTGCCACATTGATAGGTTAAGACTTAGATATACATCATAGGCTAACAGTTGGAGAGGCAATTCTACGTAAGTTATACTCTTTTTGGGTGATGAATTCATATCTTTATTGCCTCTTGTCTTCATGATGTGAATTCATTTTCGCTGGTATTTAGTGGCATGCTTTTTTGACACTATAATCTTACGTAGTGTTCTATGAAGAGATAAAGGAGTAGGCCAACTAAACTCTTAAGTGCTACACATCAATAGGTTAAGAGTTGGAGAAGCAAGTTTGACAAGTTATAGTTAGTTATTTGGATGATGGATCTCAATTTCCTCACCTCTTTCCTTCATGATGTGGCTTCATATTTAGTTGATATGTTGTAGAACATAGCTTTCATTAAAGAGATAAAATCCATTTAAACGACTGAAAAATTGGTGCATATCTAGTTTTTGAGACTCATTAGCTAATCGAGATTTTTTCTTTCTGCTGAAGCTCTTGATGTGAATGGCATGATGTGGTATTTTCTTCTATTGTGTTCCTCCCAACTTAGGCAAGAAGATAAGCTTATTGTTGATTCTTTTAGGAACAAATTTAAATTTTTGGTGCAATTCCTCTATATATGCAGTTGTTGAATTCTGCATCTTCTTTCATGGGAAGTAAAATTTGAGATATGATTTAAATTTTCAGGTTTTCAATGGCAACTTCCACACTTGTGTCTTCCTCTATGCTTAAATGCAGCTACAGGGGCCAACTTTCTATGGCGAAGATCAAGAGCCCATCCTCTTTGGGGTTCTTGAAGAGTGTCTCAAAAGCACCGCGCTTAAGGGCATCAAACTGCTTCAGGGCATCGGCTATGGCTGTCTACAAGATCAAGCTTGTCGGTCCGCAAGGGGAGGAGCACGAGTTTGAAGTCGACGACGATGTGTACATTTTGGATGCTGCTGAGGCAGCAGGTGTGGAGCTGCCTTTCTCGTGCCGAGCTGGAGCTTGCTCCAGCTGCGCAGGCAAAATCGTCTCAGGCAGCGTTGATCAGTCCGACGGATCCTTCCTCGACGAAACGCAGATATCCGACGGTTATGTCCTTACATGTTGTGCCTATCCAAAGTCGGATGCCGTAATCCACACTCACAAGGAAAGCGAGCTCTACTAGCGACCATTATCGTCGCAATCTCCTTGTTCTCCGGTTGAGAACTTCTCAGTGTCTTTGTTTTTGCTAGAATAACTATTAGTGGAGTGCCTTCAGTAACATTAGAGGCTGTTTTACTATATCAACTTCCAATGCTTAATGTGATGCATCATTTGCTCTACACTGACATTTTTCTTAAAAAATCTTTTAAAATTTCATTATGTCAAAATAGTCCCTGAGCTTGCCCAATGAGTAATGATTCTGTCTGAAAATGATAAAGAAGGCTACTGGGGAAGTGATTTTTTTGGTTGACTGTGTGAAGACTCTACTCTAATATGTAATATAAGGAACGTTAGTTTTAGGATAGGAAAGGGGTCCTCGACGTTGGCCCTTCGACTTTCAAATCAGTTATTAGAACAGTAGAAAGATGACAAAATAATCTAGTAGCAATGAGAGCACCAGCACAAATAACATCTATCACATATTTCCATTGGTGCATGGATCTCCTTTTATATAGTGTTATAGTAGGTGATGTACACGTTTCTCAAGATGCGGATACATTTTCCCAACTGCTTTATAAAAAGATTTGCCAGAGACACATCATATCTTAACAGGGCATACACATCCCTGATATGACGAAGTTTCCATCGTACGATTTGCCTGTTGACCATGCTTTTTTGTCATCGGCATTATTTCCCAGAGGGATATTGCGAGATATGGGGGGGGGGGGGGTCCCGATGCTCGACCGAGCGGGAGAGCCGCTCGGCCAGGATTCCCCGCCCTGTTGATCTCAGTTACTCTTCTCCCTAGAGCCTCAGTTCGGCAGATTGTTTCTTGTCCGATGGGACATGCGCTTCGGTCGGCATGTAATTCACTTGGTCAGTTGTGAGCATCTGATGTTTTTTCCGTAATGATCTTGGCTGGATAAGCGATCCATTCCTATAACTACATGGTCGATCGGACAAGCGATCCACTCCTATAAGCTAGATGGCCGATCAGACACTTTAAGCCCCGATTGCCGGTTGACGTTGACTTTTGTGCGGCGGACTTTGATGGGCTCGTTGGTTCTCTGATATTGTCCACCTTGACGTTGACTTTCACATCACTTGCAAGTGTTTTTGTGTCAGGAGTTTCAGGTATGATGAACCATTATATCCTCCTCCTTTTACATCAATGCCTACGTTTACTTGATAATTTGCTCAACTTTTGTTCTATAATTTATTGCAGGTCTTACTATTGCGCGTAGAACTACCTACTATCTCCTTTGTTATCAGCATAGCAAAGCCTGCTCTTGCGTTGCTTGATACTGAAACTATTGTTGCATTATATTCTGGTTAGATACTTGATTTGCAATTGTTTTCTTTAGCATGCTGAAACTTGAGATTTGATCTTCTGCATTTTATGCTGTAGGCTATAAGAAGCTTGCCTGAAAATTTATAAACATATTTGTTGTCAAGAGATCTTTCCAATTTGAGATCGTAGTTTCAAGGTGGTGGAAATGGAAGGGTTAGTCCTTTTAATCGTCCATGTTAATTTATTCCCATTTGTGTCTTGCAGTGTCTGCAATCAACTTATTGATGATTTTACAACTATCTCATTTCGCTTGAGCAACATTCTTGTTGCTATTCAACAATTTAATTCTCAATTCATGTCTGATATTGCAAGTGCGTGGAGGTTGATTCTGCCTAATCAGAAAGACATACCAGCAAATCAATTTTGGTTTATTTAATTTAAACATTGTTTCCTTGAATACCTTAGTGGTGTAATCAATCCCTGCAAGTGGCCCTATCTTTGGTTCTTATTATTAATCATTTGTTAGACGTTGAATTAAATTTGAATATATGAACTATAAATATTTTATGTACATGAATCAAGGGAAACATGAATCTTATAATTCATGTAAAATAAGTTCATGTATCTAATTAATAATGTATGATCTAGGAGTTTCTATTGAGTAGTATAAATACTAGTTGTAAGACAAGTATTTCTTCAATACAAAGTCATTCTACTACAACTTCTCTTCTCTTCCTAGAAAGCTTTTGAGAGCCCACCGTCTTCCAACAAAGTGGTATCAGACATCAAAATCCTTTTCTTTCCAATACCCCCAACTTAACAAATTTAACTATGAGAATTGGTCACTTAGAATGAAGGCTATTCTTGGATCCCAAGGAGTGTGGGATATCGTTGAAAATGATTTTGAAGAGTCCTTAGATGTAACAACTCTACCTCAAAACCAAAAGGATGCTTTGGAGAAAGAAAGAAAGAGAGATCAAGGTCCTCTTACCATCATCCATCAAGGTTTGTATGAAGATATGTTCAAGAAAATAGCCAATGAGACAACATCAGAGAAAGTGTGGGCGACGCTTCGCAACTCTATTATGAGAGTAGACAAGGTGAAGAAGGTGCGACTTCAAACTCTAAGGGCTATGTTTGAATCACTCTTTATGAAGGAGAGTGAACATATCTCCAATTACTTTACAAGTGTTTTTACTTGTCAATCAAATGAAGAGACTTGGAGAAATCGTGTTTGACATTCGAGTAATTGAGAAGGTACTATGCTCTCTTAGCACAAAGTTTAATCATGTTGTTGTTGCCATTGAAGAGTCCAAAGATTTGGAGATCATGACTGTTGATGGATTAAACAGATCATTATGCGCTTAGGAAGAAAGGATGAACTGTGAAAAGCAATTGATGGCAAAAGGCGAATACGCTCGCCCCCAGTGTCCTCGCCAATCCGTCCCAGGGCCAACACGGAGGAGGTAAATCACGGGTGGCTACTAGCCTTTGGAATAGTGACTAGCACATAAGGGAGGCATTTACCTCGATTTTGCCGAGATTCGAACCCCAGACCTCATTGATGGCAACACCTCATGTGCTAGCCACTAGACCCATCCGAGGGGACATGAACTGTGAAAAGCAAGAACAATATGAACATGTATTACAAGCAAAGATCGATTTGAAGACCAAAGGAGGTGTTTCTAGTAGAGGTTGAGGCTAAGGAGAAGGCAGAGGCTGAGGTTTAGTATATGGTCGTGGTCAAGGGAGAGATGAGCAACCTTCTCAGTTTAATAAAAGAAATCAAACATTTGCAAGGGGTCGAGGAAGAGCAAGAGGAAGAGGTAACTATGTGAGGTAGATGATAGAAAAAATAAATCTCAAATTGAATGTTATTCTTGTCACAAATTTGGACATTATGTTTGGGATTGTCAATCAAACATGGAAGATGAAGAGGTAAATCTAATGGAGAACAAGGAAGATGATGTAGAGTAATCTTTGTTTCTTGCACTCAAGGAGGACTCTATTAGAAAAGCAAACACATGGTACCTTGATAATGGAGCTAGCAATCATATGGCGTGTGATAAAAGTAAATTTGTGGATCTTGATACAAACAAGAAAGGTTTTGTAAGCTTTGCAGACAACACAAAGTTGAAGATTGAAGGCAAAGGTACAATTCTTCTTGAAACAAAGAATGGTGGTCATAAAGTACTTGTGATGTTTATTATGTTTCATAATTGACTAGTAATATCTTAAGTATTGGTTAACTTTTGGAAAGAAATTATAAGATTCATATGAATGATTGTATGCTTTGGCTACGTGATCAAGATTCTAATCTTGTTGCTAAGGTGTAAGAACAGGATGTTCTTATTGGATTTGAAGAATTGTGGACTTATGTGCTTGAAGAATTGTATCCAGGATCCATCATGGATTTGGTATATGAGGTTTAGCCATTTGAATTTTGATGGACTCAAAGTTTTGGGATATCATAAGATGGTGAAAGGGATTCCAAAAATTGATCGCTCTGATCAATTATGTGAAGCATGCTTACTAGGTAAGCATCCAAGAAAGAGCTTTTTAAAGCAATCCGTTTCAAGAGCAACTAAACCACTTCAACTTGTCTATGCTGATGTTTGTGGTCCTATCAAGCCTGAATCTCTCGGAAAAGCTATTGCTTTGTGCTCTTTATTGATGATTTTAGTAGAAAGACATGAGTTTATTTTTTGAAGCAAAAATCTTTGTGCTCTTTATTGATGATTTCGATAGAAAGACATGAGTTTATTTTTTGAAGCAAAAATATGAGGTATTTGATACATTCACAAAGTTCAAAGCTTTAGTTGAAAAAGTAAGTAGATATCAAATTCAAGCATTAAGAATTGATAGGGGTGGTGAATTTACATCTAATGAATTTAACAACTTTTGTGAGTTGCATGGAATTCATCGTCTTTTGACAGTTCCAAGATCACCCCAACAAAATAGAATTGCTGAAAGGAAGAACAGGACAATACTTAATATGACAAGGAGTATATTAAAGTTTAAAGACATGTTTAAGGAGTTGTATACTGAAGCTGTGGCATGTTCTATATATCTTTCAAATCAATCTCTAATAAAGAGCTTGAAGAATGAAACACTTCAAGAAGCATGGAGTGGGTGGAAGCCAACTGTATCATATCTACGAGTATTTGGATCCATTGCATTTGCACATGTCATTGAACAAGAAAGATCCAAGTTAGATGATCGGAGTCAGAAACTTATTTTCATTGGATATGATTGAAATTCCAAGGGTTACAAATTATACAATCCACAAGGAAGAGTTGTATTCAGTAGAGGTGTAGAATTTAATGAAGATGCATTATAAGGTAGGAGCTCTAAGGAAGAAGAAAGGTCTTATGATTTCCTTCCTTACTTTGATGTGGAACAAGAAGTCCAAGAGGAATTTACTCCACTAACAACTCCACATGCGCTTGGGTTATAGGGTTTAGCGTTATCAATCACACTAGGATCATCTTCGGGAGAAAGACTCCAAAATATCGAAGTCTTGATGACATCTACAATGAGACTTATGCTATTGATGAAATGAGTTTGTTTTATTTACTTGCAGATGTTGAACCTTTGAGCTTTGAAGAAGCAAAAGAGGATGAAAAATGGAGAGGAGCCATGGAAGAAGAAATGCAAGCATTATGAAGAATGATACTTGGGAGTTGATCATGAGACTATTGGTGTCAAATGGGTATACAAGACAAAGAAGAATGCAAATGGAGAAGTAGAAAGATATAAAGCACGATTTGTTGTTAAAGACTACCAGCAAAACCAAGGTATTGATTATGATGAAGTATTTGTTCGGGTAGTTCAATTGGAGACAATTCACTTATTGATGCCTCTTGCCATTCAAAATCATTGGAAGATTTGTCAAATTAGATGTAAATCTGTCTTTCTCAATGGTTATCTAAATGAAGATGTTTACGTTGAGTAACGTATTGTATATGTGGTTAAAGGGCATAAAGACAAGGTCTTGAAGCTAAAGAAGACACTATATGGTCTTAAACATGCACCAAGAACTTGGAACAATTAACTTGACAAGTATTTGCAAGAAAATGATTTCTTGAGATGCACTCACGAGTATGCACTCTATATGAAAGAAGAAGGTCAGAGTTTCTTACTTGTTTGCATTTATGTGAATGATCTCATATTTACAAGAAATAATCAAAAAATGATTGTAGAATTCAAAATAGTCATGAGTCGTGAATTTGAGATGACTGACATGAGACTCATGACTTATTGCTTGGGAATTCAGGTAAAGTAAATGGAGGATGAAACTTCTATTTCACAAGAAAGCTATGTGAAAGAGGTTATTAAGAAGTTCAATATGTTCAATTGCAAACAAGCTAATACCCCTATGCAATTTGAAGCGCAACTATCCCAAGTGAAGAAAGGAGAAGAGAAGATTGATCCAACGATTTTCAAAAGTCTTATTGGGAGCTTGAGATACTTGTACAAAACTTGACATTTTATTTGTAGTTGGAGTTGTGAGTCGATTTATGGAGAGTCAAACTGAAGCTCACATTTTGACAGCAAAGAGGATACTTTGTTATATTAAAGGTACTTTTGATTATGGTATTCTTTATTCATCCTCTAGTAATTATAAGTTGATGGACTATTGTGATAGCAGTTTTGCGGGAGACATTGATGATAGAAAAAGCACAACTAACTTTATATTTTTTTTGGAAAGTAATGTAATTTCATGGAGTTCAAAAAAGCAAGTTATTGTGACACTTTCCAATTATGAAGCTTAGTATGTTGTAGCTACTTCTTGCACTTGTCATGCTATATGGTTGAGAAGATTGTTAAAGGAAGTTCATTTGAAATAAGAAGATGCTACAAGGATCATGATTGATAATAAGTCAGTTCAAAGTTTGGTTAAGAATATGGTGTTTTATGAACGTACAAACATATTGACACAAGATATCATTTTATTCAGGAATACATTGCAAAGAAAGAAGTTGAACTTGAGTATATCAGTATATGAAGACTATGGATCAAGTTGTCAATATTTTTACAAAGCCACTCAAATATGATGATTTTTCACAGATTGGGGTCACGCTTGAAGTAAGGAAGATTCAAGTTTAAGGGGGAGTGCTAGAAGTTAAATTAAACTTGAATATATGAACTATAAATGATTTATGTACATGAATCAAGTGAAACATGAATCTTGTAATTCATGTATCTAGATAAATAAGTTCACGTATCTAATTAATAATGCATGGTCTAGGAGTTTCTATTGAGTGGTATAAATACTCAAAGTTGCAAGATAAGTATTTTTTCAATACAAAGTCATTCTACTACAACTCCTATTCTCTTTCCTAGAACAGTACCTTCCAACATCATCCATGTCGATAATGGGAATTATAACTATGCAACTGTGTCTTCCATGCAGTTTTATTGTATCAGGTAACAATATGTTTGCTGTTTGGATGGCCCTGCCTTGCCAAGCAAGCTGTTTATATTATGCTCAAGTTAAAATTAGCCTATAGCAGCATTATAAAAGTAAAAACATGCTAACATAGAACCCTTTTTTTTATCAGGCAACATTTTTCAGCAAGAAACATGGAAGCCATATGCAGGATGAACTAATTGTTGTTCGAAGGCTTGGAGGCAATTGGAAGGGCATTACGGTCTCTTTCGATCCAGAACAAACTATCATCGAAGTTGAGAGCATACTCAAAAGGATCATACTGGAGGCTGACTCTCGGCTTGCTTCCCTTCCTGATGACTCTCCTGATCCTCGTCCTGATCTTCCACAGCAGGCTTCTGCGGCGCCTCGTGGTGCAAGTAGTCACGCAGGCTACTCTTCTCAACCAACCCATTTTTTCTGATGCCTCTGGCTTATCTCATCAAACCATATGTTTGAACTCTGTGTGTCAGCTCCACAATACTGTAACTCAAAACCTGAGCTCCTCTGTGATTCAAAAATATGAATTCCTTGAGAGTTCTCACTCGTTTATATCTTCCCGCAATGAGCTCCACTGGGTAAATTACACAACATTCTTTCGTAAACACTTTTCGACAGGGATAAAGCCCCATAGGAATATTTGCAAGCTTCTGGCATATCTTTCTCGGTGATGATACACATGTAAGCCCTTTAATTGCCAGACCATCTGCTGCTATAAATTCTCTTGAGCTTGCCCATAACGAGAGTGGCTTTATGATCGATGTTTGCGAGTGGATTGTTTTGTCATGGGGGGATTCTCTTCCATGATGGATCAAATCATCCTCCTGACCTCACAAGGAAACAATGGCCTTATGATTACAGGTATGTGAAAAGGCAGCGATCCTATAGCTGGAGTTTGGTCTTTATTCCTGATGATTCGTGTCTTATTCCCTTGGTGCTACTTGCCTTTATGCCTGATTCTGAGATATCTTTTCAAGTCATCATAGAGAACGAAGCTTCCTCGCAATTTGAGTTCATAGACAATCTTCTTCTTAGAATTTGAACCCTGATCTTTAGAGGTAAAATCATGAGCTCAAACCGCATAAATTTCCTCTTCCAAAAACGTGCCTTTAATGTCATAGAAGTTGCACGTTAACTTTTGATCAGGAAAAGCGGAGTGTAAGGCTTTCTTCATGTCGAAAAGAAAAAAAAACAATGATGGATTAATTTTTTATTTTTTTAATTTATGAAAAATGGTGTCACGTGTTTCTTATCCCGGAGGAAAACACCATGCGTAAAATAGGCTCTGTGGAGGTCACAAGTTGAATTGGAATTGGAGTCCCAATATTGGTTACTAATATCTACCCACCCTTCCATCGTTCATCGTTGCTGGGCCATCGTTGCGAATCTGGAATCTTACTTTGGTCGTCGAACATCTGTAATTTTCACACAGTCGCCCTTGATAATTAAGACACGGGAAACGCGCGGACTTCAAACTACGAGTTGGTTGGATCTTCCCAGCTCAAATTTTTTTTACATGGATTAATTCCGTTTTATTCAGAGAATTTGGAGGTCTATTTCTGAGTATGGATCTAAATAGAGAATAAGAACCATATTTTCGTCTTTCACATGAGCAAGCCTCTTTGACAACTGATTCAAGCCATAGCTGTATCCTTCCTTCTCCAGTTATATCGGTATATAATAATTAGTAAATATTATTAGAAGGGACTCAAGGGACACTAGACATTATGGCGCCAGAATTTAAATACTGAAATGTCTTACTGTTAACAATTGATTATCTTTATTTCTGTGTAATTCATCTTCATCTCTAGTCGCTATACTTCCTATTTCTTCATTTCATGTTTAAGGTTATTATTATTATTATTATTATTGGTGAAGAATTCCCTAGTTGATTGTGCGAAACTCCGCTATGATATGTAACATAAGAAATGTTAGGGTCGGGTTAGGGAAGAGATTCTCGGCGTTGGTCCTCCGACGCTCAAATTGGTCACCAAAATAGTAGAAAAATCACGAAGCAATGTAGCAACTGTGAAAATACGAGCACAAATAACAGATGCTACATACCTCCGTCGATATATGGACCCTCCTTTATATAGTACTTCTCAAGGCACGAGAATCGTCTTCTGAAAAGACATGTTAGAAAAGTGTCTCTGACATCATATCTCAACAGATATACAAATCTTTGACATGACAGTAGAAATTTCCGTCATACGATTTGCTTGTTGACCATGCCCTGTTCTCAACGACATTATCTCCCAGAGGGATATTAAGAGATATGGGAGGGGTAGCCGCTCGGCCAGGACTCCCCGCCCGGTCGATCTCAGCTGCTTTTATTCTTAGTACCTCGGTTCGACAGACTGTTTCTGGCCCGACCGACCGGAGCTCCGTCCGACCTAGCATTATCTTGGTCAGTTGCGAGACTGATGTTTTTGCTGTACTGATTCCGTCAGGACGAGCAATCTGTTCCAATGAACCTGCTAGACGATCGGACACTTCGAGTTCGATCGGCAGTCGACATCGAATTCCGTTCGGCCGACTTTCGGTAAGCCCGCTGGTTCTATGGCATTGACTTTTATGATTTTGACCTTCACGTCAACTGCTGTCTTCGCCTTTGACCCACGCTTGGTGGACCCCTTTATCCAGTGGCGGATCTAGGAATTCATATATGGAGGGGCAGATCATGATAAACAAGGGGTGGTATCCTCCATCTCCACCGGTGGAACCCCATAATACTAGGGTTTCCACCGCCGGGAAAGAGGGGTGATGGAAAATCCCCCCCCCCCCCCCCCCCCCTTCTTATTTTATGGCCGCATCTATTATTATTATTATTATTATTATTATTATTATTTATCCCGGCCGTATAATTTATACATTGCTTTCCTTTCCACCTAGATTTATCTTCTTTTTTTTTGTTCTCTGCAAAATCACGTCTTTGTTTTATTTTTATTTTGCAGATATTGGAGGCACTGCTCAAGTTACCAGAGAACAAAGAATGTGCTGATTGCAAGTCTAAGTAAGCTTTGCTACATGACAGATGCTATATAACCTTGTTGTTCATGCGATCTTTTATGGTCTTTCATTTCCTAACAATGACTATTTCTCATAGCCTTGAACAAGGAATAGAGCCAGGGTATTCCTTGTATAGGATCTAGAATCATTCATATGGTTGTTTTCTGGTGTTCGATAAAAGTGAATGCTTAAATTGTGTCTGGGTTTTCTAATTTTCAGCTTCGGACTAGTTCTCATGGCTTCCTGGGTGTTGTATTTGTTACTTGATCCCTTCATAATGCAGTGTCTTTCACTTAAATATTCTGATTTTACTATGGCCTTAATCCACACAGTTTTAGTGTGATATAATCAATGTAATTAATTTTCTCAATCAGATCTTTTGCTACTTAATGACATTTTTTTACCCACTGTTTGGTTCCAACACGAGCTTATATTTATTTCCTGTAAAGTTTAATTCCTGTTTATTTCCTAACAAAGTATTATTTTGATTTTTTTTTAACCACAGAACATTTGTATATGTTTCATGAATAATTTTTTAGTCAAAATTATGGTGAATGTAAATTCATGAATTACAAACTGATTCACGAACCTAATAAATGGTCATTTATATCAAAATAAAATATCATAAATAAAACAATTCATCCTTATAAATGTTCATTTATATTCATTCAATGTGTTGGTTAATGTTCTTGTAGAGTTATATTCATTTTGCTGCAAATGAATCTAACTCTACAATAAATTTTGAACCATTTTTTATATAAATTTATCGAATGAATTTAATTTTTTATCCAAAAAATATAAAGAAGGGAGTTAATAGGGCTAAAATTTAAATATCCCTAACAGAAGGAAGTTAATTGCATACAACTAAGCTCCATATTTATCTCTTTCTTTTCCGTTCTGTTTTTGTTGCAACCTCATTCTTCGAATCCGAACCGGGGAGAGTAACGATTTCGTTTCTCTTCTACGATCTCTCGTCTCTTCTTTCCATTTCCCTTTTGCTTTCTTTTCTACTTTGTTTCTTTTTAGCTTAGGCTCTTCGTTGAATCCTATTCTTGTTCTTTCTTGTTGGTAATTGGTTTGGCCTTTCCCCTGGAGGATAGATCGATATCTCTCTTCTTAAGAGCTTCCTTTTTGAGGCGGACGCAGCTCAGTATGCAAGAACCCTAATTTTTGCAATGGTTTTGTTCATTTTTAGCTCATGATTCAGTGAAGCAGATAAAAAGCTGCAACCTTGGTGGGAGCTTTTACGCAAAGAAAATCAGCGCACCAAAGTTTCGATTTTTATGAAGATTTCTTGGAGTGAAAGCCTGGATTTGTTTTCTGATCCTACAAAAAACATTCTTCGGTTCTAGTAATCGAGTTGGTAATCGCCCTCCGTGGAGTGAGTTTTTGTTAGCTGCATCGCTTGTTTGGTGATTCGTTGGTTTTAGAGCATCTTCGATTCGGAAGACGTGGTGTTTCTACTTGCTAAATTTAGGGTTTGGGTTTTGATTTTAGGGTGTTGGTCCTTTGCGCCGCCGGCGTCGACATGTCTTCTGCCTTGCCGGCGGTTCCCACCCGCAGCGTGCTTGAGGAAATGCTGGCTGCCCTCAAACTGAGCGATGAGAAGCCGAAGGACGAGCCACCAGCATTGCCTGCCCGGCCCACTTTGAAACGGCGGCCTCCTTCCACAAAGAACAATTTGAAGTTTAAGATTGAGAGTGTCCCTGCAGAGGTCTCATCAAAGGACACTCATTTCACAGAGAAGGCAAGCCCGGAATCAAGTGAACTCAGCAACGGAGTCATTGAGCAAGGTAGGGCAGAAAAAGTGGTTCATTCTGGTGAAGAAGATTTAGGTTCCCATGAAGAAGACACCGAAAAGTCCCATACTTCACAAAAGCTTGATCATGTTGAGCAGGTATCTAATTCACATGCTTTTATTCATAACTTCATCAGAATTGTGCAGATTGTTCCAATCTATTACTTGATTAGTTTACGACATCAATAACAATGTATTACTTTTCAATACATGCGATTATATCAAGAGATGCTCAACTTTTTTGGCATAATGTAACAAGAAATAGCAGGCATGCAATAACTATGTCGCTTTGTGTTACAAAGATCAGTATGGTTTTTAGATACCCTTTCCCTGTTAACAAATGAAGTTCGTGTGTTGAGATCGGTAAACACTATTGTTCTAAATCACGGAAAAGAAAAACTCATTCTAGACTTGGAAAAATGGCACATCTAATTGAGTTAGTTGGACCTGAGGCACAAATCCTTCCAATGCTTATCGGTGTCCTTGCGTAGTTTGAACAATGGTATACTCTTTGCATCTTTACGTGGATTGAACATTGTTATGCTCTTAATTTCACTTTCAACTATAGTGGTCCAAGTTAACATTGATCTTATTTGTTCATCTAATTACAGTTTTAGCTTCAGAAATTTGAGTTACCTGAAATCGACATGAAACAACAGGAAATGGCGCCCGCTTTGAGATTGGAAGCGATTGAGAAGGAGGTTGATGACGTAAAGGAAGAATTGAGACAAAAGGAGGGTGAGAATGTTGCACTGTCGCAGAAAGTGCAAGAGTACCAGAAAAAGTGTTCTGTTTGCGAGGAAAAAATGCACTCCATGGAGGATATGTATCAGAAGCAGATACAGACCCTGAAGGTGAGGCTGCTGATTAATTAACTCCTCTTACTTCGCGTATGGTAATTAGTTGGTTCAGGGGGGAATTGCTATCTTTCTAGTCTAGTTAAAATTCTGTATTACTCAAAGTTGAAGTTCCACTTTTCATTTCCCTTCTGGATTTTGAGATAAGTTAGTCGTCTAGTTTGATAACTGATTCTCGAGTCTCTTTACTTTCACGAAGCTGAAGGTGTTAGAGATATTCAAGCACAAATAAGTAAATTTGTGCATACTGATTCAATACAAAAATCAATTTTTTTTGCATGCAGATGGCCCTAGATGCAGCACAGAAGAATCTTTCTGTCGATGACAAGGCCAAGCAACGAATGTCTGATGAAACACCAACTACTTATCGACCGGTGAATGATGCGAACGACAAAAGTAACAATGCTGTTTACCAATTGGCAAAGGAGTTTGAGAAGCAGAAGCAGGTTTTCGAGGACGATGCAAGGGGGCTCTGCAATGTGAAATCATCACCAGGCCAGCCAGAATTTTCTAGGAAATCCTACGAAGATCTTCGGAAGCTGAAGGCCCAATATGCATCTTGGAAGAAGGAATACAACACTCGTTTGCACGATGCCAAGAAAGCTCTACGGGAGCTTGCAAAATCAGAAGGCGAAAAAACCAGTAGAAGATGGTGGTGCAAGCGAAGGATCATTCGAAATAGAATTTCACTATGCTGTTAATTCTGCCTAATTCTAATCTGCCAGCGGCTTGCTGTTGTTGAAACTCTATGAAATGCAGAGTTCAAAGGGACATTGTTGCCGTGAAGCTGTATAAGTCTCAACTGTTTCAGTGTTGCGCGGATCTTTTCCCTCCGATGGCGAGGGAGAAAACTTAAAGATCTTTGTAAAGAGAATAAGTGAGGAGTTGTAAATGATGCTATATGTAATGACTAGGATGATGTTCTTGATCAAGCTGATGTCCCTGAAATTAGCATAAGATATGGATGACTAGGTTGAAGTAGAGAGGTCTTTATCCAAAAGATCTCGCCTTTCTACAATGGTCATGCCCCATGCCCACGATCGAGGGGCATTGAAACTAATTCGTTGGATTGACCCAATTGATCAATTGCCTCCCTCGTTTGCTAACCTTAAAGTACTTACTACTTGATTTCTATACTTGAATCGATTGAACATGGAAGTAGTTGATGAAAACACATGTGATGTGTCTTTCTACTAACCATTTTTGTTGTATTAATCTTAAATCATTCAAGTGTATCAACATCCACATGAATAAGGTATCCCTTCTACTTGCCTACATCGCAATCACATATCATAAGTGCAAAACAACTCCATTACCTTCTCCATTTTCACTAAAAATAATTTTAAATAATTATAACAAATGTGTAAGATATTAGATGTTGAATATGGATATTAATGATAAAAAAATATATTTTTCCTAACAATTGATTTTCTATTTTAATTATTGCTTCATTGCTTTGTCATGGTTACGTAAGCTGTGGAATGCTATATGAAAATGAAAATTCTAAAGCCCTGGGGATCCGACGGTCGGTGATGAGGGATCACTACTTGCACAGCTCTAGAAGCAAATTAATTCATTTCTTGATTAAGGGATTTATATTGAGTAAATTGGGAAAGAGATGGGCTGGCACTGTTGACTCTGGACTATAAATATCACGCCCCGATCCGGCTACTTCATCGTCTTCCTTTTTCGCAGCAGTTGTTCTTCCGTCTCTCCCTTGCCTCCGATCCGATCCATAAATCAATGGCGACGAAGATCTATGTCGTGTAAGTGTTCACTCCTTTTGTGCGGATCGTATCTCGTCCCATATTTCGATTTTGTTCCTCTTTTTAAATTGTTAATGTGGCGTTCTGCCATTTTGTCGGTCGGATTTGGGTTTTGAATTTATTTTTGTGAAGGATAGAGATCGTTTGGAACTCTGTGATAGCACCGTTGGTAGTGAATGGATCTGGTGGTGGGTTTTGGCTATCTACGATGAGATGTATGAACTGAGTCGATGGTTATTTGGGAGGGGCAATTGAATGATTCTCGGGATTTCGTTTCTTTCCTTCCTTTGTTTCACTTGAAAATTTTCATTTACCTCAGTAAAAATAGAAGAATGACTTACCAAAGTTAGATAATTATGAATACTTCTCTTTTTTCCTCAGATAAGCCGCACACAATCGTTCCTTTGTTTTGTAACTTTCTTGGTGTAATTAATATTTCTTTTGCAAAAAGAATTTGTGTGGGCTCAGCAGACCAGATCAATTGCTTGCTTTTAAGGCAATCATCGGACTACGGACGCTAGGCCGCTCAAAGAACCGTAAAAGGAAATTCATCAATGCGCAATGAATACTTTATTTTTTAAATACTTTTTGAAATACACTTCAACTGATTTAAAGTGCTTTCCTGTTTGAAAAAAAATAAAATCAGCTTTTTCTTTTTATATTTTGAATCTTATAGAAAATCATCCTCGCTTCTATTCAGATACTATTCTATGTACGGCCATGTAGCAAAGCTAGCAGAAGAAATCCAAAAAGGCGCTGCTTCTGTTGAAGGAGTTGAAGTAAAGCTCTGGCAGGTGACAATGCTTGTCATACTTTGGAACGCACTTACTACATTTGGTTTTTAATTTTCTAGCCAAGCTCTCTTGTAATGTAGTAGTCAGATAAAAAATAATTGCAATTGGTTTGCTTTTCCAATCTACTATCAGCACAAGCATGCCAAACTAACTTGTTAAAGCATTACTTTGTTGTGTTGTTGTTGTAACTTTTAATATTTATCTAAAAACAAAGGTTCCTGAGACTCTTCCTGAAGGAGTTCTTGGAAAGATGGGGGCACCTCCTAAGAGCGATGTACCGATCATCGAACCAAATGCTCTCCAAGAAGCAGATGGAATTTTGTTTGGCTTCCCGACCAGGTTCGGAATGATGGCTGCCCAATTCAAAGCTTTCATTGACGCGACCGGAGGACTGTGGCGATCTCAGGCTCTAGCTGGCAAGCCTGCCGGAATTTTCTACAGCACGGGATCGCAAGGCGGCGGCCAAGAGACTACTCCGTAAGCTCCATCTAAGTCCATTAGTTTCATCATTTAATTGGCATCATTTTAACTCAGCTTCGCCCTGTTTCATCGTTGCAGTTTGACAGCCATAACTCAGTTGGCTCACCATGGCATGATCTACGTCCCAATTGGCTACACTTTCGGTGGAGGAATGTTTGAGATGGAAAACATCAAGGGCGGGAGCCCTTACGGCGCCGGCACATACGCCGGCGATGGCTCAAGAAACCCATCCCAGTTAGAGCTGGAACAGGCTTTCCACCAAGGCAAGTACTTCGCCACCATTACTAACAGGTTTAAAGCTTCCTCTTGATCCCACTGATCAATTAATTAATAAATAAAGCATCTTACGCTTTGTTAGCAACCTCCAGTGATCAATGAGCATTGCTTGCTAATATATCTCTTTTCTCTGCTTTGCGTCATTTCTGTAACTTTGTGTTTTTACTAAGAACAGTCGAGCATCAATTAATATAATTTTTCTACCATTTAAACCGAACATCAATAAGTCCTAATAAAACTGACAAAATAACAAATGTTCTTCATCCGAAAAAGTAGAAATGTTACATGAAAACTAGAGTAAAAAAATTCCACAAGATAGAAATGAAATTAATAACACACGCATTAACTATGGCAAAGGTTGATTTTTCACTTAATCATCGTCGCCGGGTGCAGCCTTCGAGGAAGCACCGGCCTTCTTGGGAAGTAGAAGATTATGAATGTTGGGCATCACGCCGCCGCTTGCGATCGTCACTTCGCCCAAAAGCTTGGAGAGCTCCTCGTCGTTCCTCACGGCGAGTTGGATGTGCCTCGGAACGATCCTGGTCTTCTTATTGTCCCTTGCTGCGTTTCCGGCGAGCTCCAGAACCTGTCCCGACGAGTCCAATCAGCTTGAGGTAAAATACAGAGCCAAAGAAGGCGAATAGATTCGAAAACCTAAACAGGTAAAGGATCGACAAAAACACAAACACAAACTCGACTATCTTTGCCCCAAATCAGAACAGAAATAATTAGAAAACGAAAATTTTCCCGCACGCAAACAGTATAACAATTTAATTGCCCCCAATATTCATCCCCAAAAAAAAACAAAATTTCTGAATTAGTGAGAAGAAACCATTGAATTTTGCCCAAAATCAGGATAGAGAGAATTTATCCAAAAGACATCTCCACACGCCAACGTTAGATTGACATAAATCAAGGAATATCGCCCGAACCATGATAGAGAAATCATCGAAAACCAAAATTTTCTGCACACGGCAAGTTAGATTGCTATAACAAGAAGAAATCGAAAACTTTGCCCCATGTCAAATAGGTGAAATATCGATCAGATCCATACCTCCGCGGCGAGGTACTCGAGAACGGCGGCGAGGTAGACAGGAGCACCGGCGCCTACGCGCTCAGCGTACTTCCCGGCCTTGAGGAACCGGGCGATCCTTCCGACGGGGAACTGGAGCCCGGCCTTGCTGCTCCTCGACGTGGCTTTCTTCGCTGTGGCGGATCCAATCGCTTTCCCTCTCCCGGCCATGTCGGAGCAAAGAACCTAGGGTTACAGAAGCGTCGAAGCAGGGAAGAAAGCTAGTGATTTGGAAGCGGAGAAGAAGCTGCGCCAAAGCCTTCGATGGAAGAATGTCAAAGCCGTGCGCATCGTTTCATATATATAGCAGATTATGATGGATGGCTATTGGTCGAAATCCTGCGCACACGGATCGCTGTTTATGTCCGTCTGATGGCGAGTTAATCGGACGGTAGACACTGCCCAAAATTGCTAACTTTTATAATATCCGAATTTATTGTCATAAAAATTTTAAAAAAATTTATAAAAAATTAATTAGTTTAATATTTTTAGAAAATAAGTGGATAAGAAATAGGGAATTATTATTATTGGCGGGCCAATGTTGTCACGTGGGAGGGCCGTGATAGTGTCGGGCCGGCCCATTTTGAGTAGCCTTAGCCCAATTAACTGCCTCGTCAGCAGAAGGAGAGCCCACTTGGGCCCAGGTGGCGGAGAGGTGCCGACGAGAAGGCGAGGTCGTGGAGGCGAAGCGCGAGGGTTTACGTCAATTAATGGCAACGGCTTCCCCAAATGTGTCGATCCCCGGCGCGAGCGGAGTCCCATCGCCAGGAAGCGACGAGAAGAGAGCCAATCAAGGACATCGCTAGGGGTTCCTCTTCCTCCTTCCTTTTTTTTCTTCGATCCAGGCGTCGGCGATCTTATCCTCGCTGGATTGATTCCGGCCGAAGAACCACCAGGGCGAAAGGTAAAGTCACCCCTTTCCTTCTCCTTCTTCTTCCCCGTGCTTTAGATTTTAAAAAGTAAACTTTTTGTCAGCAGCGGGCTTTTGGCTCTGTGCGTGCACGTCGCATGACCGTTTTTGTTTTTTTTTATTAAAGTAATGTGCTTCCCTTGAAAATTTTAACTTTTTTTTATTGCGATCGTCAATGGATGCCGTGTGCTTGGTGGAGGCGAAAGGTCTCGATTCGTTTCGATTTGATTATTCTGGAAGAACGATTCCGATTCGGATCTGGACTATAGTTGGGCGATTTAGGGTTGCATCAAAATCGGGTATTGTTTATTTCTCATTGACATTCCTTGAGAATGTACCTTGAAAATTCGATGTGTTCTTCATCCTGTGAAGTCTGATGTGCTCAGATGTTTGCTTTGGAAATGAATTAACTCGATAATTGATGTACCGCTAAATGTACTCATCCAAAATTTTGAATCTCTTTCTGCATGTCTCGTAATTGCAATAAAGAACGTGGTTGTTGCCAAAATTTGAAATAGCTGTGAGCTCAACTTCTAAATCTTTCTTCCGATCTCTGCTTTGTTTTCCCTTTTTTGTAGGGATTTACTGCTCATTTGGTTTGTACATTTTGTTTATATGTAAAAATGTTAAAGCTTATGATATAATATTCAATAATGTTTTGATATAATCTACTTGGGAACAGGCAATTTGAATGTTCTACGTGATCACTTGTTGAATATATTCCACACACACATTTGTTTCTACAATACAGGAGGTGACAATTGATTTTGTTCTTGCAGAAAGGGATTGCTGACAATTTTTACAGGAATTTTCACCTTAAGAGAGCATGAGCGAACAGAATCAGGAGATCATCCAGAGCCCGGCTAACTTACCTCTGAAGCGGAAACGTGGACGCCCTCGAAAGTATGATTTAGATAGTCTAAGCGAAAGGCAACATGCTCGTCGAACTAATTCGACTAATATTTCCGCTCTCAGGCTTCAAGCTGCTACTTCATCTCAACCGTATCCAGCTTCAAATTCAAGTCATGGTGTTCAGGTTATCCCAAATCAAGTTGATCTTGCTGCCTTCTCTGGTATGAGACCTCAAACTCTTCCGTTTCACACTCCTTCAAAGATCGGCGTCGATCCAACTGCCCATTCTCGAAGTGCAAGCTTCGCCCACTACTCTGAAGTTAGCCCGACTCAACCTAATTCTTCCATCGTTTCGAACCAAAAGACTAATGGCTTACTCGGTCAGACTGTGTGTGGCACACTGGATGGAACCTTTGAAGCTGGTTATCTGCTGACTGTCAAAGTAGGCGACACCGGTCATGTCTTGAAGGGCATTGTGTTTGATCCTCATCGTTGCGTCCCTATTTCAGAAGAGAATGACATTGCACCGTTGATCCCCATGGCAAGGCCGATAGGAACCTTTTATTCGTCGACTGAAAAACCTAGTCAGGCGCTTGTTTCAGTGCCAGTCCGCCCTGCTGCGGCTTCATTTGATGTTGCTGTGCCCCACCAAAGAAAGGATCCTTCCACTAAGATTCCAGAGTCTTCCAATTATAAGCCTTCCGTGCTCGATATAAATGAAACACTACCAAAGATCGCAGAGCTTACACCTGTTGCGCCTCAAAATGAAGCAGTTGGTGAAACCCAAGCAGAAGATTCATTGTCTCTCTTCATTACTAACAAAGAAAAACCTCAAGTGACTGCGGTAGTTCATTCGGAAGATCAAAGAGGAATTGCTATCGAGCCTCATACAGTTGCAGAATCATCTGCCAACATAGACATGTCGGATATCTCAGGATTAGATCAAAGACAGCAGCATCACTTTGAAGAACTATTACAAGGTAATGGTAGAAAGCTAAAATTTTGTATACTTAAAAACCCCAAGGCAAGTAATGATCAGCTAAGTTTTGCAGGCAGCATGCCACAACCTAGTGAGCAATCATCTGACCAGGGGCAATTCTGTGGTGATCCAAAGTTGCAGGATGAGATCTGGAACCTTTGAGTTTGAAGAACTTGTTAGGTTTAGCACTAGTGGGAAGAATTAGAAGCAGCTGTAGTAATTTGGAAGAAAATTGGAAAGAAGAATGAAAGAAAGAAAAAAAAAAGGTTGTACTTGTTGTCCAAATGAACATTTGTTTTATGTGCTGGTGAAATACTCTGCTCAGAATCCTGCCTATGGCAAAGCAGTGTACCCCTTTTTGTGTAGGTTTTTTGGAGGACAATAAAATTATTAGGTCACCAAGAATCTTTTTGCAATGTTGATGATTCATTGGGATATTTTTTTTCCTGTTATAAAATTATTATTTCACCAACAATTTTTATGTTGCTCTCTCATCAATTGATTTTCCCACGTGTTATTTATTTGGTTTTAATTTTTAACTAAAAGGCATTTTGGTGCCCCCAATATAAAAATCTCGGAGAAGAGTTTTTATATGTTATGTTCACTTTATTAGCTTGGGTGAATATATATTTATGTTTTAAATTAAGAATTCCATACTAAAATCAGAGAAAAAAACTAATTTATAAATTTTAAATATTTCAATTTAATTTTATTTCATGAACTGAATGCTCTAAAATTGCTCATCAATAATTTGGACTAAGACATGCATATATTTCTCTCTGCCCTGTTTTAAATACACAATTCCATCTCTCTATAAAAAAAATTCTTATCAAATTAAAGAGAATAAACCAGAACTAAAGGACTCGAACATGTAATTCACTTTCTTCTTTTGACAATAAAAGACATTTGAAGTTCCTAAAAAAAATTCCCTGATCATATCATCAAGTTCAAGAGGCCAAATGATATCATCTTCTACTCTGCATCATTATTTACCATGGCTGAGGAAATCAAACTAATTCAACAAAATTGAGAGCAGACTCCAAGATCCGGCTAAAGAGATCTGAAGGGTTCATCGGAAAATATAACCGTTGACATCGGAGATCAGTACGGGTTGGGGAACGGCATAGGGCTGGGCGAATGGAACATGCATCGGTGCCACAAGTGTTTGGTTCTCACCAGCCATTATGGGGGGAGCCATAGGCAGCTGTATAGGCTGTGCTGCTGTACCTAAAATGACGATCAAAATTCAAGAAAAGTCGAGCACAGTGAGCAGCTGAAGATTAGAATGAAGTGATTTGGTCACCATCAAAACTTCCATGAAGATTCTCAGATATTAATAGTCTAATTTATGAGGAATAAAGATTATCAAAAACTTGAAAACATGCCATGCTTTAGGAAGCTAACACCTACAAAAGTTGAACAGCTCTATGAAAACTTTTGATTGGGATAGATTCATATCTAAAGATGCTAAAAACAAGTTCTTTTAAAACCTACTATTTCTTCGTCTATTAGAGGAGAGGTTGTAGAAATGTTCATGATTAAGTAGATAGCTCTATGAACAACTGGGTTGATTGAATTGGAAAATGGATACAAGTTAACCTTTTTGTGACCACTTTGTGTAAAGTTGTTACATATAAATATGTTAAATACGTGTGATTCGATTTGAGAATTTAGTAAGGAATACCTTGAAACTTGAGTATATTTGCTTGAGGGGGATGAGGCCGAGGATGCCCTTGTGGCATGAATGGTGTTCCTTGAATTGGCTCCTTGAAGCAAAAGGCAACGATCAGTTCAAAAATCAATGACTAACATAATGATATAAAATTTTCATAGATCACTAGTAAAAGGAAAAAAGCTAGAATAGTGATAAATCAGACTGAGAAATTCCATATTGAAGAAAATTAGCTACAAGAGTGACAACAGTTAATAAGGCAACAAGTCCATTAAGAGACTTTCATTTCTTTTTTTTACCCTGAACTAGAATCTTCTATGGTCTTTGCTGGCCTTTGTTGATATTTGAAAGAAATATACATCAGTCCAATTCAATACTCATTTGTTTAATGATCTTTTTTAGCATAAGCAAACTGTTCTCAATTAATTGGTTCTCAAATAGGAACTCCCTCAGTTTTTGCTAGGGAAGCAAGAACATATGTACTCAACCATTTCAACAAATCACCATATATGTATATCTGCATCACCATTTCTTTAGTTATGACATAACTTCTCAAACATTTTATGTTCTGTTTGAGTCAAGACATCAAGCATTATTTTACTTTCAAATTTCTTGTACATTATTCTAAGCAGCATTTTCATTTTTACAGTATAACAAATATTCTGTTAACTATCTTAGTGAAATTTTCTCAATGTCCTCTTAACAATCATAGTGAAATATCATTTTTTTAGACCTTATCATTCATCTAATTTCGACTCTCGATCTAGGGTACCGGATATCCTATTGATAGCACTGAAGATGTACTTTATAAAAGCCCTTTCTGATTTGAATAGAGAAGTTATCCTCTTTCCTCAACAATTAAGATATCAAACTGTTCTTAGAAAAAGACCTATCAGCTATATATACGTGATAATTTCATAAAATGAACACTCTGATAGGCGCTTGCTCATTTTGACAGTGGGAGAAACTATATGACAAACATTTATAAGCAGCCATATAGTGAATATCACAAAGAATACAAAACTACACATACATAAGAATAATTACCTGGGATACTGGATGTACATACACAGGCTGATTTAGTGGCCCAGCAGGTACCTAGATTTAAGATCACAAATGTTATCATATTTAATTAATTTGGGAAGTAAATTCCTCACCATATTACGACCAATTACTAGGTGTTAGACCCAATTATTTTGTGCCAGAAAATAATGAATTCAAGGATATATTAAGAAAGGGATAAGTCTACCATTTGGGAATGTGGATTCAAGTACACATGATGTCCTGCTTGAAGAGGATGATATTGGCCATTGACACGAACTGGAAGTTGGCGAATACTACTGTGCCCCACAATCTATTTGAAATTAGAAACAAAGAAAGAATAAACAAATATAATTTATGGGGTTCTGAGTATTACCATTGTTATAGAACATTAGTGTAGCATCAATTAGGAATGGACAAAACAGAACTGTCATGTATAAAAAAATGTAGCCTATGGATGACAGTGAAAATGAACTAGTACTTAAGTTCAATTATTAAAAAAAAGTTTGACTAATTGATTATATAGACATGGACTTAATAAAGAAAGCATCATATACATACAATGAGCAGAAAGCACTTAAGAACTCACCGGGCGAGCGTAATGAGTTCCATTTCCAGCTTGAGCAGCAATTAGGTTATTGTATGGAACCACTTTACTTGGTACTGTGAAACGACTTGCAAAAGATTCCACCTCATGTCCTAATTGTGCACCAATAGTAGGCACTACAGAAAGGCTATTTGACATTTGACTTGGGCTTACAAATCTGGGCACTGGAGCTGCTACTTGTCTATAATTTGTGGCTGTTGGTGTAAAAACTTTTGCATCTGGATTGAGCTTTGATTCCTGTAAAATTATGAAAGTACCAAAAAGTAAGAACCAAATATTGGTAAACAAATGAATCTAACTAATGCAAAAAATTCAAATGCTAAAAGCATCCATAGATCTCCTATGATGCAGTTCTGTTAGATTAAACAAATAAATTAAATCAACAACAGGTAATAAATTCAACCCATTCACACCTATCCAGGCAGTATATCTCAAAGAACCTATCACAGTCTACCCCATTCAGCCCGACTTGAACCATCCAAACTACCTGTCTTGTCTGTCCTACCAAATCCATCTGACCTGCTCAACTCATTTGACCACCTAGTTTGCCAAGCCGATTCACTTAATTCAGCCCACTTAATTCATTTGTCATGTCCTGCAAACATTGGCCCACTCGACTTACATAATGTATCCTTGGAGAATGGAAAGAGTGGGAATGCTCATGTATTTGTTGGAATGACAAAAGGAATAGATAGAAGGATAGTGAAGGAATAATAATTCAATAAAAATTGGTATTTCAAGTTCATTCTATGACCAAACATAGAAAGAGTTATTCTATGATAATTCCTTTATTCCTATGAACAGATACATGAAAGAGGAAAATCCAACAGAATATTCCCTTCTGCACAATTACTACTTTTGAGATATGTATAAATCTAAATCAATAGAAGTAATCCTCTACTTTATCGTTTGAAGAAAAGTTGTAACATCCAACAATTATAGTGGCTTAAGGAAACAAAGAATTGGCAGTACATTTTTTTTCATACAAAAGCAGGAGATGGGAAATTCTAGAACCTCACCTTGGCAATAATACTTTCACCTTTGATTTTCTTTGGGATTGTTGTATTAGATGTTACTAATCCAGTAGCATATGAATTGGCTGTAATATCGAATATTGAAGTGGAAGAAGTAGAACAGACTGAAGTACTAGTATCTGATGAGGTCAATGCTTTGGGAACTTCAATTTCTTGAGAAGATAGCTGGTCAGGTAGAGAAGCAAGATGGCTATTTCTTCCCTTGATGTTTGCTGAATAATAATTTGCAGCAACAAATTTCAATTTTTCAAAAAATGCTGAAATAAATATAAAGATGCAAACATAGTATTTTGGTTAGAACTAATTTCTCAAGAAGAGGACATATGACTCACAGTTAGGACTCAAAGATGGAGCTCCATTTGCCACCTGCATGGACATACATTATAAGCTCAAATAACCAGAAAATATATTATTCAATAATATAAAAATTGAAAATGTATGTCATATTCAAACTAAGTGATGGTTCTAGAAACCTCAACAATTGAATTGTCCTCTTTGTCTCCATCAGCTCGGGACTCTGTGACCTGTCTGCAGAAAACTAATGAGATCAAGGTACTAACCATGTAAAAACCAAACAATGTTGACACAGAGAAGAATTGATAAATTTTTGGGATTGGCGTTTCCAATTTATTTATTAAAATTTCACTGCTACTAAAAATCATTTTATTTGAGCAATTAGCCTCAGGAATATATAGTTTTAAGGAATCCAAATATACTGTTACTTTCTAACTAGAGCATAATTAGAAGTAAATTCAATTATGCTTTATCAATTGAAATTCAACATCATTCTATAAGCTAAGTTCATTTAATTTTAGCAAATGGAATTCGCATTCATCTGAATCAGAATGTAAGTGCCTTGAGAAAATGAAATTTCCTTTCTGTGAAGGTAGCTGTCTAGCCTACTTTCAGATAAACAATATCAATTTGAGAAAATTCAACTGAACGTGGAGTTTAATGATAACTTAAATGTCAGTAGGGTCCAAAAAACATATGAAATTCCACTCATCATGATCCTTCCAACACAACTGGCGAAAGACATTTGTTTGAGAGATAAAAGGCCAAAATATAAAACAGAATACAGATCTTCAGACCAGAGTATGAGACAGAATATAGCATAAAATAGACAGCTTGGTCATTCTGTTGATAGATTGGTAGGTCATTGAATGCAACCTAAATTCCGCAGGTAGATAAGTTTCACATGTGATCCTAACAGAAAGAAGAAATATATTTTTTCCCAAATTCACTATGATTCCCTACCAGTTGTTAAATACAACTAAATATAATTGTATAAAATAGTTGGCTAGGAACCATAACTGTCCTAACAACAAACATACACCAACAGATTTAAGTTTTCATATGCACCACAAACCTTGAAGCAGAGTCCTGAAATATCGATCCGTTTTCTTCCCTTTCTATTTCCCTACTACAAGAACGGGACTCAACTTGATTCACTGACTCTGTACTTTTGCCAACGACATGATCAACAACACCTTCATCAGCTGGAAGTACAAAACCCTGGTAAAAAGAGAACAGATTACGGAACTATAAAACAAAAGCTTCACACAAGAGTAAGGTAAAGGACTTACCCTTACGACTACTTGAACCAGATCAGACGAAAGCACAATGAGAGTATCCACACAATCTCCTAATGCTAAGTTTGCGCGACACTTCCCTTTCCCTATTTTCGTCGCTTTCTTCAACACAATACCTAATAAAACGAAGCAGATAAAAATTTCAAAAGTTCGTAAATCTACAACATGCGCGGATCTGACACCAACGAAATATACAAAATCTTAAAATCAAGCTCTAGCATTAAAAAAAAAGAAGGTAAAGTCGTAAGGAACGTTAAAAAAAAAAAGAGAAATTTTAAGGAAGAAATCATGGATCATCAATCAAATCACAAAGCTTCGACCTTCAGGACGCATACATCAATTAGATCAACAATCAGGGCAGGCAATAGCGGTTGGCCACACCAACGCAAATCGAAACGAGATAGAGCTAATAGGATGATCAAGGTTGAGCAAAGTAGAAACAAGCGGAGGCCCTATACCGTGGTCTCTGTCGAAGCAGGCGGTGTGCAAGACTCCGGAGTAGAGGGATCCGTCCTTGACCTGGACTTCGACGGGGAGGCCAACGATGCACATCGTGGCGTACAGCAGGGCGTCCCCGAGAGAGGAGGCCGCGGGGATCTCTTCGCTTACGCTTTCCTTCGTCGGAGCCATTCGCGTCGCCGGAATCTTCTCGATCTCGCGGCCGCCCTCGTTCGTCCCAGAGAAGAGAAGCGAAGAGAATTTTTAGCAGCAGTCTCCCTACGAACCGGCCTCCCGCTTAGCTGTCTGCATTAGATTCCGTGCTACTTGATTCTGATGTGAACCGTTGGATTTACGGAATCTTCTAGATATATAACTTGTCGGTATTTTGTTGTATTTATATTCCAAATATAAGAATTTGAATCTATCAATAATTTTCAAATTTATTAACAAACTTTTTCGACACATCGTATTTGTTTAATATGATATTTATCTATTTAAGAAAATGATTAAAATGTGAAAAATTGCTAATTTTAAAAATAAGAATTCGATTTAAGCTTCATTTTCGGCTTTTAATTGGGCCTATTGGGTAGCCATGGGTCGCACATGAGGAATATTAGGCTTTATGGGCTTTTATTGGGCCGTTGTGGCAATTTTGTAATAAGAGGATGCACTGCTTGCCCTTTCGATTTAAAACCCCACGGTGCTGATTAGTTCTTCCCTTTCCCTCCACCTCCCGCCTTTATCGCTTCCATTCACGCTCTCAAAAACCTTCCAGAAAACCCTAATCCGATCTCGTTTCATCGATCTCCCTCCCCCCTGCGAGCTTTTTCGCAGTTCGATCCGTCGATCATGGTGAGCTCGGGTGCGAAGCAGCTCTCGCCGTCCTCGTGCTCCCCTTCCCGGCGCAGCAAGAGGCGGCTCCACCGCTTCCTGAAGCCCGGCGACCTCGCACGCCTCAGGGACTCGATCTTCCGGACCGTCAGATCCGATGCGCCACTCCTCCTCTCACCGCCCTCCTCCCCCTCCCCGGCCGCTCAGATCGACGGCCGCCCTTGCTTCGTTGCCCGGGGGCATGGCCCACGGTACCCGCAGCGGAGGAAGCTCGTTGCCGCCAAGTACGTCTTCTTCGCTCCGCCGAGCCCCGATCCGGAGCATTTCTTCGATCCCTTCGGCGTGGATCTGGTTCCTGCTCATTGAGCCTTGTCTGCTCTCTCCCAATTGTTTCGTTCTTTCGTCTGTTCAGTTATATAAAGCGTCAATAGCATGCTCTTTCCCTTCCCTCTAACCTAGCTTCTCAATGATTGAGCTCCAACTGCTCCCTCACATATTTTTTTCTTTTCATTTTTGTGTTTGTTTAGTTGTACTCAAGGTCAATAACGTCAAGATTTGACAGTTGCTGCTTAAAGAATGAATTTCTCCTTTCCCCCTCTTTTTTTCATTTACTACTTTTTCAGCATGTAGAAACTTGGGGAGTATTGAATGTTTGATTCTGTGAAGAATTGATGTTGAAAATGTAACGTTTTACTGTGGAAATTCTACCTTTATTCTCGTTTGTTGCTTCTTGTAGCCATGGTGTGTCTAAGGTATTTTTTTTTATGAGAACAGATATGTTGAAAAGAGGCAATTTTGGCAATTACTGTCAACGTTTTAATAACTATTGATTGTCCATCTCTTTCAAGTTCATGATAATCATGTGTACTTTAATGTCTTATTTATAGCATGAGGTTCATTATCATCACTAATTTTACTCTTTTACCATACAATGGCCTTACAAGATATCTCTAAGTTGTTGAAAATGAGATCCTGGTTGTATTTGTTAATTGTTCATCTGCTTCAGGCTAATGATAATTGTTGTGCACTTAGATGTCTTATTTATAGCATGCAGTTCATTGGTCATGAACAAATTTACTCTTGCTATAAAATGACTTTTACAAGACTTATCTAAGTTGAAATTAAGATCCTTGTGATTTTTAGACGGTTGCTACTTGTCTTTAAAAAAAAATCCATCAATTTCTAGTTTGCCTGCCTGTCATCATCAATCATGTTGCTAGTAAAATTGATCATGAATTTATGATCTTATGATTGTTTGTTCCTACCATTTTGTTTAAGCAATGTAGGTCTCTAGTTTCTTGAGGCCTTCGGTTTCAAAATTGTCAATTGTGCTTATTTGTTACAAGGCTATCTCTATTCATTTGTTATGTTCTTTGTGCTGTATGTTAGCAAAGGATCATTGCTCTTTTATATAAAATAAATTTCAAAATTCATTCCTAATTCCAACCTGTCCCACATGTCTACTTGTTTGTTTCAATTCTTAAGTTCAATTATTTGTCAATGACTTTGCAGCCGATGGTCATCAAAGTGTGAGTAGAAGTAAATGGGGTAAGCATTAGTCATAAGTGTAACATTAGATTTATCAGTTCATTGATTATCAATATCATATTCCTAAAAAGAGCACTAGTCTCCTTATTTGATTTGTGCAAATTTGCTAATTTTTCTTTATCTTATTCCTTGCACTTAACCATCCTAAATGAATTGTAAGTTAACTATACTCTAATTGATTAGACAATACATTAGTACGCTTCTCCACAATAATATATCCCTTTTAAGTGTCTATTCAATGTTCCCAATACAATCATGCGTGTAGTCGGCTCCTTGGTATCAATATTTGCAGTAGTTAAATTTAGTTTATGTTTTTGCAGTTAACAACTCAAATATTAACTCAGTGAAAGGTTTTGTGCTGTGTTGATATATTGCTAATTGGCCTAGTTATTGATTCTTCATCATGTCAATGTCAATTTATCCAACTTATCTAATTAGGAAAGATACATACAATCATTCATTTTTTTATGGTCTTTGCAAGTTATTATCATTGTGTTTCCACATTAATCTCTCTGCTGTACAAGTCAAACAATTACTGTCTGATTTTTAGCTGAAGCAACTTCTGATAAACTTTTCCTATTTTGAGATTCTTCTGGATATGTTCAAAAATTTATTTCCAAACAGAAATGCTCAAAAAAATTCCCACAAATTATATCATTGTATGAAATTAAAGCTTAGCTTGTGCTAGTTCATAATGTTTAAGATCAAATTATAGTAGCTCATATATGGTGAAACTTGATGATAGTTACATGATGATGTAACCAACCTTTGCTAACATCTTGCCATACCTAAGATTAGATCTAGGAGTCGTGTTTATTTTTATTAATTGTGTTTCAGATTGATCAAGTTGTTTAATGTTATTTAAAATTGTGTCTAATATTATACATGTTTTTGAACATATTCCACATGCGATCAGAAGTTTCTTCTTTCCTGGTGCTTTGCAATATGTATGAGGCTTTACTTGGAGCCTAAAACACCACAGAATGTTCATTGATTGGTTCTTTGTATCAGTGTGATGACTTTGATCTATAGTCTGTGTTTGTAGCACATGTCGGTAAGTAAAATACCTTCACCTATAGGAAGACACAAGAGTGAACTCTCTACCAAAGCCAAAAGATCTTTGCCTCAAGAGCTTCTCTATGCCTATTCATCTGCATGAAAATAATTGGTTCATCATAATACGACTACTGAGAATAATGCTTCATAAGTTGTTAAGCAAAATGGGAAGTATCTTCTACTATGGATCTCCAAGTAACAAATTAAAGTATAATACAACCCTTAACATACCTTTTATTGAAATATAGTATAAGAAACTAAAGGGTGATTTAGATAAAGGATAGTCTTATTTAGGAAGTTCTTGTCAATTAGGAATTTCATATAAGAGTTTATTATATGCAATTTTGGTTATATTGTAAAAGACTGGTTTCATGATTTGAATCCGTGATATTAAAATCACACTGTAATAATTTTACCGTGGTACCAGCATGTCAAAGGCAATTTTGAATGAGTTATTTTTCGTTTTTCATGATTTTTTTTTCTTAGATGTCCATTTGAAAGTTTAAATGCTATCTTTGACAAAAAAAAAAAAAATTTCCCAACGTGTTTTTTATATCTTGATATTTTCCAACCAAAATATCTTATGAAACCTCGAAGATTTAATGAATTTATTGATGTCCAATCAAAATCTATTAAAAAAGTGACTCGGCCTTAAATTAGAAATTAAATTGCATTTGCACATCTATAGCTCTTTCACTTGTTGCCAAAGAACCCCAAACAGCCCCAAACTCTATCCACGTGAGAATTATTTGATTTGGCCAACGGAGTGGGACCCGCTAAATCTACCAAATGGCCAATAAATTCCCCCTCCCCTACTTTTGTCACTTGGACAAATATTATTAGGCACAAATAAGAATTATTATTAAATCAATTAGGCTACGTATTTCCCTACTTAGATTCTTATAGCCTGTGGGTCCGATATTTATAATTTATTTTTTTAATTATAATATATTTATAGAAATTTTTTTACATGCATTTAAGGAATATTAGACTTCTAAATTATTCACTACATGTACTTTTTGATTTATTTTGACGACCAATAAGAAATTTTCGTAGGATCG
Organism: Zingiber officinale; assembly: GCF_018446385.1. Taxonomy (NCBI): domain Eukaryota; kingdom Viridiplantae; phylum Streptophyta; class Magnoliopsida; order Zingiberales; family Zingiberaceae; genus Zingiber; species Zingiber officinale. The sequence goes on from NC_055999.1 coordinate 120,356,049, forward strand.
ATCACCTTAAGTCAACGATATCTAACTTGATTAATGTTATATTTTTATATGATTCTTATAACCATCATAGCCTTGATTTAGAAACAAACCCATCAAGGGTTGAATTGAAAGTAAACTCATTTTTTCAGATATATAAAGATCGAGTCCTAACTTCGATAAATTAACGGATGAATTTTTCTTAAAAAGCAATTGATATAAGAACATTAGGTTGATCGATCGTCTGCTGCAAATATTTCCCGATTTATCTTAATGATCTATCAGGTTTTTTATAGACCAGATTGATCATCTCTAAAATTAATCAATGTAAACTAGATACCTAATTCCAACAAAAAAAAAAAACTGAACTCGTAACTTGAATTAAGACACCTAATGAACTAACTAGATCTCATTGCTTGCATTAGCTATTCCAAATTCATTGTAGTAATAAATTATCGAACAAGATCTCTCATATATATATATATATACAGAATTGATATGCTGCGCGCCTGCACAGTGCGCGACTGTGCGCGCGCAGCATATCAATCGGCGTTTTTTAATTTTTTTATTAGTTTTTAAATTAAAAAATAATTAAAATTTTTTTTTATGATTTTATTTCTAGGGTTCAGGCTTTGGTTGTAGTATTAAAGTTATTTTTTTTTTTAGATTTTAACTATAGGGTTTAGGCTTTCCAATTAGGTTATAGTGTTTGGTTTAAAAAAAATATTAAAATAAAATTAATTTAAGTATTTATTGAGTATTGTAATATGTTAAGGGGATATATTAATGTATTAGAAATTTATATAAGGAAATGTGAACATTCCTTGATCTTGGATCCGCCCCTGTATATATGATGTGTGTGTGGTTTAGTTCAATCGCACGAGTCAAGTTTCATTTGAACCTCACGAGGGAGCCAGACTAGCGCAACATAAGAGGTAAATCTTAGTTACCCTCCTCGTTAAGTTTGATTTGGTCCGTGTACTCGAACATTCCTTGATCTACTATGTCGATATACAATAATATGAGTGAGATCTAACTCCGTTCGAAACATCATAATCAAGAATTATATATATAGTGGTGAATCTAGAAATTCAAGTATGGAGGGACGAATTTTACATGGAATAAAGGACATTATCCTCTATCTCCACTAGTAAAATTTCATAATACTAGGGGTTCTGGATCTGCCCCTGTATATATGATGTGTGTGTGTGGTTTAGTTCAATCGCACGAGTCAAGTTTCATTTGAACCTCACGAGGGAGCCAGACTAGCGCAACATAAGAGGTAAATCTTAGTTACCCTCCTCGTTAAGTTTGATTTGTTCCGTGTATTGATTTTCGATTTAGAATTTAGCCAATGGAATCGTCTATGCTCAACGGAACAGCCATAATGAATTTCTAAGGGGGGTCAGGAAGGGTTGCAGACTAACAAATTAAGGGGACGGAGTCTTTTTAGTCACTATAGATCGTAAAAGAGAGTACTTTACTCTTAGCTAGTGAATGCGATGGTCAACCGATCAACGGGCCGGGAAGAAGTTACCATTAAACATTTTGAACATACACACTACTCAAGCAAGACAACTCTTCTACATCAACCAAAAAGAAAAGGAAAAAAACAAGAAGCAAAAAACAGTGAAGAAAACTTAAATGTAAACAATTAAGTCACATCACATCACGGTTAATTTATAGTCGACAGCCGAGTGATTAGAGAAAGATAAATTATGGAGTTAACTTATATCCGATTGCTAAATATCTAGAGGATGGAAGGAATTTTTTTTCCATGAGAATATATATGTTCATCTAGAATTGATCTTTTATCATATTATGACACACTATCATTCTCAAGCCAATTAGGCATCCTTATAACAAAAAAAAAAATCCTAGCTAATAAGGATCCTAATTAAATAAAATATTTACAATTTTTCAAACAAAGTGTTTATAAGAGCATCCATAGTAATTGAAATTTTAGGAGAGTTTTTTCATTAGCACATCTGTTTCACGTTAAAAGTAAAAAAAATAAAAAAAATCATACATCTCTCAATTATCAAAAACCCTTTCAACAATTTTTTTTCATAAATTTCACACTTTTCATTATATATATGATCCGGTGATAAGGGTCTACCCCTCAGAGAGTCATGGGCCTCATGGCCATGGTGAAAGTCAAGGTCTAGGCGGTCAACGTCCATGTGTCGCTGGTCGGTTGGACAACTCACTCGCTCTACCGGGATAAAGAAGTACCGATCAAATATCACCATAGCTCGGCTAGACACCGAGCTTTCGATGCTCAAAATAAGACATACACCGAGCGGTCAGCTCGCTCGGACTTACATTTAACCCTGGAACCGGTGAAAAGGGATCGCAACACAATGAAACTCGGACACTAGAATGATTGGTCGAGCGACCACTCCGCACGGCCAAAGGGCTAGACCACCCGAACGGCTAAGGGCTGGCCGAGCGGTTGTCCCGATCGGCCCACTAATAGACAAAAGGAGGATCAGTCGACATCCTCGTAGGAATTCGTGCCACCAACAAACGACATGGTTGACGGTATGGACGGGCAGAGGATCGTACGTCAGAAGCTTCTACTTGTTGTTTCCGGTAAATTCCGGAGTATGCAAACTGATCGTCGAGGCTAGTGTTCGACACTATCTCCGTAAACGATATTGCTCCGCTACGGTGCTTAACGGATTGTTGCAATTCGTTCCCAAGATACAACGACGACAATCGTCTCGGAATCGTAGCACTCCGACTTCCGAGACCAGCGAACCTTCTCGTAGGCTTCTTGGACTCTTGAATGCACAAGATGAGTGAGTGAATACTTGAGGAAGAGAAGATTAAGTTGAGTGATTTGATTCCAATCTGGAGGGTTCTATTTATACAGAAGGAAGAGGCTTTAGGGAGACCAGCGAAGTGCAAAGTGCACCTACAAAGCGCCCAAAGCGCCCATTGCGACGTGGCGGGTGGCGGGCTCACAGGTGCGAGCACCTGCTCGCCCCTGAGCAGAGAGTACCTGGTACTTTTCTGAGTTAACTCCAATAACTCAACATCATTAATAAGTAAGGAATGCACATCGAAAATTTCCGATGTGGGACTATTCTCCCTTGCATTTCCTTAATGAATAACCAACGTTATTTTGGGCCGACTTTGAACATTAATTTCTCATTCACCCTTAATCGGTTTTGAGCAAATTAATAGTCTAAATCTATCTACGCGAAACGTAGATTTTAATTTTGAAGTCAATTACGACTTTCAACAATTGATGGCTTCCGATTTTTCCTCCTCACAATCGTATTGGTCCATTTAGGCCCCAATATCCAACAATCCCCCACATGAATGGAAATTAATGTAATGCGTATATGCATGCTGACACTTTACAAGAGTCCAATCGATAAGTCACTGCATCGGGAGAGGTAGCTTGTGGCTTTGAACCTTCCGTAGTGGAATGCTATCGAGTATACTAGGCTGCGCAGTGAACGTGATGTCATGTTTGTGTATACTAAGACAATAACACCCACACAGAGACCTATCTCACCTACTTTAGGTTCTCATGGTTGGTTCCGTTTTGGCCATGGACACCATCTTGGATTCATGAGTGTTTCATTGAAGCGGCCTGTCTTCACACTCACATAGGTGACACTTCTATCAAGAGTATCCTACCATACTCCACCTTATAAGGTATAGAAGTCACTAAAAGCATAAGCTTAACCTCACTACATGAGGTAGGACAGCACAAATTCATCCTAGGATTGGGATAGAGATAAACTATCTCCTGTCTGAACCACAACTTCAAACTTTGTTGTCCCATTGAACCAAGATCTTGGGATCTCCAATCAACAAGGTTGGGTTTTCCACTTCATCGTTTTCGTTGTAGATTTTTAATCTCATTCCTCTTGATGAGCAGTATACTTGATCTCGACTCAACCCTTTCGTAAGAGGATCCGCCAAATTATCTTTGGACTTAACATAGTCGATTGCAATCACTCCATTCGAGATCAACCGCCTAATGGTATTATGTCTACGACGTATATGTCTTGACTTCCCATTATACATACTACTCTGTGCCCTTCCAATCGCCGATTGACTATCACAGTGGATCAGTATGGCAGGCACATGTTTCGTCCAGCTCGGAATATCTTCCAAGAAGTTTCGCAGCCATTCAGCTTCCTCATCTGCTTTGTCTAGTGCTATAAACTCGGATTCCATAGTTGACCGAGCAATGCACGTCTGCTTAGTGGATTTCCAAGATACTGCTCCCCCACCGATCGTGAATACATATCCACTAGTGGATTTGGAGTCTTTTGTATCTGATATCCAATTAGCATCACAATATCTCTCCAACACAGCGGGATATTTTCCATAATGTAATCCATAGTTCATAGTATATTTCAAATATCTAAGAACTCGCATCAATGCCTTCCAATGGGCGTCGTTTGGATTACTGGTGAAACGACTCAGCTTGTTGACCGTACAGGCAATATCCGGACGTGTGCAGTTTGTAAGATACATCAAACTGCCTATTATCCGAGAGTATTCCAACTGCGATATGGTCTCACCATGGTTTTTCGCTAAGTGTTGACTTAGATCCATTGGTGTTTTTACAGTAGAAAGATCGTACGCATTGAATCTTTTCAATACTGATTCTACATAATGGGATTGTGTTAGAACTATCCCCTCTGATGTCCTGAGAATTTTAATTCCCAATATAACATCTGCTTGACCCATATCTTTCATATCGAAATTTTTGGTCAACATTTTCTTTGTAGTCATGATTACATCATGATTACTGCCCATTATTAGCATGTCGTCTACGTACAGACAGACGATTATATAGCCTTTGGGTGTGTCTTTGACATAAATGCATTTGTCACATTCATTTATTCTGAATTCGTTTGACAACATTACTTTGTCAAATTTTTCGTGCCATTGTTTAGGCGCTTGCTTAAGTCCGTATAACGACTTAACAAGTCGACACACCTTTTTCTCATTTCTTGGAGCTATGAACCCTTCGGGTTGCTCCATATAAATTTCTTCTTCCAACTCACCATTTAAGAACGCAGTCTTAACATCCATTTGATGTATTTCAAGGTCATACAGTGCTGCAATGGCTATTAGCACTCGTATGGACGTAATCCTTGTCACCGGTGAGTAGGTGTCGAAGTAATTAAGGCCTTCCTCTTGCTTGTACCCTTTGGCTACAAGTCTGGCCTTATACTTGTCAATTGATCCATCAGCTTTATACTTGCGTTTTAGTATCCACTTACAACCTAATGGTTTATTACCAGAAGGAAGGTCTACTAATTCCCAAGTATGATTATTCATGATAGACTCAATCTCACTATTGACAGCTTCTTTCCACATTGGAGCATCGGGACTAGAGAGAGCCTCACTTAATGTTCTTGGTTCCATTTCTGACATGAAAGTCATCTGGCCCGAACGATTTCTCAACTCTAGCCCGTTTGCTACGACGTGGCTCTTTGTTTTGATCGTCAATAGTTCTTTTATAACAGCTAAGTTCGGTAACGACATTCTCGTTTGAACTTCCGTTGTTATCATTTTCAACATTTCCCTTCTTATTTGGGAATACGTTTTCAAAGAATATTGCATTCCGAGATTCTATGGTTGTTCCCACATGAATATCAGGAATGTCTGATTTGTGAACTAGGAAACGATATGCACTACTATTATGGGCATATCCGACAAATACCGCATCGAACGTTTTAGGTCCGATCTTTACTTGCTTTGGTTTAGGTACTTCGACCTTTGCCAAGCACCCCACACTTTCGGTATTTGTACGATGGCTCGCGGCCTTTCCATAGTTCATAAGGAGTTTTATCACTTTTCTTATGAGGGATTTTGTTGAGAATGTGATTTGCCGATAATATTGCTTCCCCCACAAGTTTTGAGGTGCCTGAATTTATCAACAAGGCATTCATCATCTCTTTTAGTGTCCGATTTTTACGTTCGGCAACACCGTTCGATTGAGGTGAGTAAGGTGCCGTTGTTTGATGAATAATGCGATTCGAACAGAATTCATTAAACGGTGCACCATATTCTCCACCTCTATCGCTACGAATTATTTTAATTCGTTTGTCAAGTTGATTTTCAACTTCTGTTTTATAAGTTCTAAATGCCTCTAGGGCTTCGTCTTTACTTCTTAAAAGAAAGACATAACAGAACTTTGTGCAGTCATCGATAAAAGTAATAAAATACTTTTTACCTCCTCTAGTTTGCACAAATTTTAAGTCGCATAGATCACTATGTATTAACTCTAGAGGAGTCGTTGACCTTTCCACCGAATGAAAAGGTAGTTTCGTCATTTTTGCTTCCACGCACACTTCACATTTGTGTGCTCCGTCAACATTGACGTTTGGTAATAAATTTAATTTGACGAGACGTTTAAGAGTATTATTATGCACATGTCCGAGTCGATCATGCCACAAATTAAAACACTCAACAACATAGCTGGAAGCATTTATTTTATTACCATCAATATTTCGGAGTACAGGCATTACAACCATTTTGAATAGACCCTTTTCTAGGTACCCCTTTCCTACGAAGATATTATTCTTCGTAAGTACAAAGTTTTCTGACTGAAACACTAGCCTAAATCCGGCCTTAACTAGTGCCGCTCCAGAAACTAGGTTCTTACTGATGTCGGGAACATGGAGTACATCAATGAGTGTTAGCTCCTTTCCGGACGTCATCTTCAGAACAACTTTTCCGAGTCTGACAATTGGCGACGTCGTGGAATTACCCATATAGAGCTTCCTGCCATTTATCGGAGTATACTTGGAGAACATCGCCTTATCGGAACAGATATGACGAGTTGCTCCAGTATCAATGAACCACTGCTTCGGGTTGGTATCCACCAAGTTGGCTTCAAATACAACCGCAGTGAGATCCAAGTCCTCAAGAGAGGTTGCGATGTGGTTCGCAGCATCCTTTGGCCCCTTGGTTGGTTTCTTCGGGCGTCTGCAGTCCTTGGACAGGTGTCCTGCCTTTCCACAGTTGTAGCAGGATCCCTTGAACTTCTTTGCTTGTGCCTTCTTCTTGAACTGTTTCGGCTTTTTAGCGTTCGACTCGACCAGGTTGGACATATCGTCTATAGTCCGCTTGGTTCCTCTGCAGTCGGATAACTTTTGATTATCCTCCTCTATTCGTAGCCTCAGGATCAGGTCTTGCAGCCCTATCTCCTTTTGCTTGTGCTTTAGGTAATTCTTGAAATCCTTCCATGACGGAGGGAGCTTCTCAATTATCGCAGCAACTGCGAATGACTCGTTCAGCTTCATTCCTTCGGCGTCCAGATCATGCAGTATTAATTGCATATCTTGGACTTGAGATGAGACGCTCTTTGAGTCCACCATCTTGAAATCCAGAAACCGCCCAACGATGAATTTCTTCAGTCCGGCATTTTCGGTCTTGTATTTCTTCTCAAGCGATTCCCACAAAGATTTCGCTGTCTCCAATGAACAATACACGTTATACAACGTGTTGTCCAAGGCGTTGAGAATGTAGTTGCGACACAGAAAATCTCCGTGCGTCCACGTATCGCAAGCAGCCTTGCTACCGTCCGTAGCGACTGGCGGGTCTTCACGCAAAAACCGTACAAGGTTTAGCGTTGTTAAGTAGAACAGCATCTTCTGCTGCCATCTTTTGAAGTCGGCTCCGGTGAATTTCTCCGGCTTTTCTCCGTGCGGAATGGATGTCGGAACGGCGGTCGGAACGGCCGTCGGAACAGCGGTCGGAATGGCGGTTGGAACGTCGTTGGTACGGATAATTATACTATTTCTTGTTGTTTCCGGTAAATTCCGGAGTATGCAAACTGATCGTCGAGGCTAGTGTTCGACACTATCTCCGTAAACGATATTGCTCCGCTACGGTGCTTAACGGATTGTTGCAATTCGTTCCCAAGATACAACGACGACAATCGTCTCGGAATCGTAGCACTCCGACTTCCGAGACCAGCGAACCTTCTCGTAGGCTTCTTGGACTCTTGAATGCACAAGATGAGTGAGTGAATACTTGAGGAAGAGAAGATTAAGTTGAGTGATTTGATTCCAATCTGGAGGGTTCTATTTATACAGAAGGAAGAGGCTTTAGGGAGGGGTGTGACCTTTGGGTGGATTAATCTGGGCCGTCCGGACTGAAGAGTTATAACCCTTCACATAGCCCCTTTAATCTCATCCATCAGATATAAGAGTTGTGACCCTCAGATCTATCAGCCATCGGATCTGGATCCATTGATCCGATGCTTCAGATCATGTCTCATCCCAAGCCGTCAGATCGTGACTCATTGTGATCCAACGCTCTAGATCGCATCACAAGCGATCCACCATACTTCTTTGATCAACGTTGATCAACGGCTGCCATCCGTTCGCCCAACCAACTGTCCAGTCATCTCCCTTTGCCCACGAGGATGCCACATAGGCACTGCCATGTCAGGTACTAGCCTGACACGTCACCCGAGTGCCATGTAGGCACTGCAATGTCACCTGGAGCATAAATTTAAGCTCCTCAATGCTCCTCGCGACGATGCAAAGTGCAAAGTGCAAAGTGCGCCTACAAAGCGCCCATTGCGCACGTGGCGGGTGGCGAGCTCACAGGTGCGAGCACCTGCTCGCCCCTGAGCAGAGAGTACCTGGTACTTTTCTGAGTTAACTCCAATAACTCAACATCATTAATAAGTAAGGAATGCACATCGGAAATTTTCGATGTGGGACTATTCTCCCTTGCATTTCCTTAATGAATAACCAACGTTATTTTGGGCCGACTTTGAACATTAATTTCTCATTCACCCTTAATCGGTTATGAGCAAATTAATAGTCTAAATCTATCTACGCGAAACGTAGATTTCAATTTTGAAGTCAATTACGACTTTCAACAATTGATGACTTCCGATTTTTCCTCCTCACAATCGTATTGGTCCATTTAGGCCCCAATATCCAACACTACTGTCATGTCAGAGATATGCTTGGGTCATTGAAGTATGGTGTTAGAGACACTTTCCTGACATGTCTTTTCAGGGTTAGCTTTGAGAAGCGTGCACGCCTCGAGGAGCGTGCACATGAGCCTTCGGAGCCCTATATAAAGGACCCCAAGTTTCAACGGAGGTATGCATATTTTTTACTGTAGCTGCTGTTATTCTGCTTCTCTGCTTCCTCGCTTATACATCGCCGGAGATTGACTTGAGTGTCGGAGGGTCATCGCTGGGGAACCCCTCCCTGACTTGGCACTGACGTTGCTATGGTTGCAGGTCTCTCTGACTCGGAGCCCACCAACAATCAACAGGAGCGCAACGTCCCCAAGCATCCATAACCTCGACTCTCGGACAGGATAATATATTTCTTATCTTTTCTTCATATTTCACCATTTATATAATTAAATTTTTAAAAAATATTAATTAAAAAATATTTTAATATTATATATATTTCTTATCTCATATTGGTCTGTTCTTTTTATTTAACAAATATAAAAATTAAAAATTAATATAAAAATAAAAAAAAGATGGTATGTCTTGATACAAACTATATTACAAATAACTATATTGATTACCTACCCACAATTCTCTATTCATACAAATGTGGCCTATGCCATATATATAAATTCTCAATGAATCCGTCCAATAACCCATTGGATTCCATCTCGAACTCATATGGCATAAAAAGCGATTCACTCGTCGTCAACACCTCCTCTAATTCATCCCTAAATCAATACGGAAATGATAAATCATGAGTAACAATTAGCCATTAAAACAGGCAACAAGGCATGAGACAACAGTTTCAAATAAGTCCAATAGCTAGTATCTATTATTAATATGACTCAAATTAAAACACGATTAATAAAAATATAAAATAATTATTTTTTTTATCAAGTTTTAATTTTGTTTTAACTAGTCCAAAATATATGAATTTCAACATGAGCTAACCGTTCACATGGACGGTCGGCCCGTAAATAGTTGACTAATATGACATATTCAATAGAGCTATTGGTATTAAGATGATTAATCAAACTGGGTAACATTGAATCTGGATGATTAATTCGGTCCCATAAAATTTTTTCACCTTCCGTAAAAATGAATAAATAAGGAGAGTAATTGGTATTAAGAGCTGTACAAAGAAGGCATTGATTGGAGATGCTGACATCATCTATTGGACTCTTATAACATGCTCTAACTTATACTTTAAATTTATCTAATCGATTTAGGTATGAAAAAAATATATTGGCTCAACATTTTTTTTTTCGGATATCTATATAATCAAGAGAAATAGATAAACACATAGGAATTAATTCATCTCATTCCGAACTCTCTAGGTCCATTAACCGGCTTCGGATAATTTTTATTTTTAATTTTATTTTTTTTTAAATAGCAAATTTGCATTGGATCCTCGCTTTAGATTCGTTGCAAATGGGCTACTTTTAAAAAAAAAAACTCAAAAATTCTCCGAAGTCAATTAATTGACCTAAAGAGTTCGGAATGAGATGAAATCAGTTTTGATATATTCATATCATTATCCCGATTGTATAGATATCCTCAAAAAAAAAATTGACCTAATATATTTTTTTCAGTGATTTTTTCAATACTAATGTATCTGAAAAATATAATTCATATTTAAAAAAATCACCAATCAAAATATATTGAGTCAAATTGATGTTTGAACGGATAGATATAATAAGGAGAAATATATAAATATATAGGAATTGGTTTAACCTCATTCCAAACTCTCTCGATCAATTAACCGACTTCAAGCTATTTTTCTTAAAATTAAAACTTTGCAATGAATCTATTTATTCGTTGCAAATTCATGATGAATCCCTGTTTCACGAATTCAATATTGTTGTAAAATCTACGATAAATTGTAGATTCGTTGCAAAATTTACGACGAATTTTAGATTCATTGTAAAATCTGCGACGAATTCCGTGTTCATTGCAAAATCGATGAAAAAATTACAACGAATGATTTATTCATCCCTGATTTTGCAACAAATATTTATTTTGAATTGCAACAAATTTAGTAATGAAATATTTTCCATTGTTGATTTGCCACAAAATATTTTTGTTGCTGATTGGCCATGAAATATTTATTAGTTACTAAGTAGTAACAATTTATATATGTTTTTATTACAAAACTCGTCGGCCTTAAATGATTGGGTTTTTTAGTGCGAAGTGCCTATGGGATGAAAGTTTTTTTCCAGAGATAAGTATTAGTTTTTTTGTTTTTTTATTTTTGAAAAACGAAACGTAATCGTAACACTTGTGAATTGGGGGATTTATGGTTGAGAATAAGACTTGTCAAACTGAGTCAAAAACAACTTCATTACATGCATGCATATATATAAAAACAAATATTATTCGACCAATTAAAACAGCGTGCAATAGAGCTCACAGCGGTTCCAAAGGAGAGCTTGGCCTTGCGGCCATTGAGCAGGAGTTGCAGAGCATCTAATAGGACAATGATATATATATATATTCAATCATAAAAAGTAGCACAATGATATATATATATATTCAATCATAAAAAGTTGAAGCTCACGTAGTCTAAAGAAAGCAAAACAATAATTTTCCTTAAAATATGTACAAGAAATAACGGGCAGGAGATTTATCTAATTTTTTTTTCTACGACAAATAGGATAGAGAAAGAACTCGTGGAAACGAGGATATTCGAGGAATCTTCATAAATTCCAAGAATGATTGTTCGGGCTCTGGTGTTGAATAAGATTCATTGTAGGATCCAGCACCAGCTTGTGCATCGTCAGCACTGCCATCCTGATCATTCAGTTGGGCATTTATCGTCATACCGGCCACTGTATCTTGCTGGAGCATGCAGCAACGGGAATTGACCTTCGGGATGTTGGATTGTTCGTCAGAAGCAGCAGAAGGAGGCTGGAAATCAAAGTCAAAGAGTTGTGACATAAAGTCCTCTCCGTCGAATAGAGCGTCGCAAGGCAATGATGTGTTTCCTGAAGCCAGCTCCTCAACTTTAGTCGTAGATAAAGTTTAGTCCCAACAGTTTCTGGATAGATGAATTATTGAAAGGTGATACAGTTGGAGCTAATATTATTACCTGAGCATGGTGAAGGAGTGCATTGTGAATCAAAAGCAGGTGTCCTCCAGAAAGAATCTTGTGTTTCCGTCTTATTGGAGATTGATGATGTTGCACAAGGGGGACCAGGTTCGTAAAAGCCGGAGAAAGTGGTTTTAGAATCATCCTTAATAACATCATTGATATGACTTTTAAAATCACTTTGACCATCCAAAACTGAGTACTGAGGATCAAAGTAAGGCGATGCTAATAGAATATCCGAGTACCGAGGATCAAAGTAAGGTGATTCTAATATAATATCAGGTTGCAGACTAAATAGCGGATCAAAGTAAGGCGATTCTAATATAATATCAGGTTGTTGACTAAGTAGCGGATCAAAGTAAGGCGATTCTAATATAATATCAGGTTGCTGACTAAGTTGCGGATCAAAATAAGGCGATTCTAATATAATATAAGGTTGCTGATTAAGTAGGGGATCAAAGTAAGGTGATTCTAATATAATATCAGGTTGCTGACTAAGTAGCTTCAAATGAGGATCACAATTGATAAGTTTCTCAAAATTCTTGATCAACGAGGTCTGGGGACATTGAAGTAGATGCCTCCTGCAACATACATTTGGTGAAAGTTACAATATAGACACAACCGAATATGTAAAATTTTGATTTATCTATGTTTCAAACAATTTGAGATAGGGAACAAACATATATATCTTCTAGCAAAATTTGTTATATCACATCAAGCTTAGTTTAAATAGGTCAAGGTAACATGCAGTCAGGTTATCACAAAGGATATGCTTTACATTGTAGATCATCATATAAAACTTAATATAATTAATAATATTCAAAAAAATGTATAGTTTAAATAATTTAATCAAATTTAAACAATTGACAAGAAGGAAGTAACTACAATATTCAAAAGGCAAAGGCTTACAATAGACTCCAAAAAAAATATATACTGAAAATAAAATCTGATTATTTTTTATTAAAATACCAATAACAAGAAACCACAGATTAAATGATAATATCACTCCAAAAGCTTAGATTTTGTGTCAGCTTGCAACAAAAGAGGTGAATTTCATAAGATGCGGGAAAATATAATTTACATCTACCTGTGTATATGTGCTTGGCCATTGGTAAAATCCTGAGTTGCTTGCCATTGTATATGCTTCCTTGGTTGAGGATCAATCTCTCGGAAGAAAAGAGGTGGTCTTGCCAACTAATAAACAATTGCCAACATGTTACCGGTAAGAAATGACCAATATATACCAACACAAATTAAGAAAAAATAAATCTTACCACAATATCCAAAGCCCCATGGCCACCGTCAAAAAATACTGCCTTAATTGCAGTAATGTCGGACCAATGAAACTCAATCTTGCTCTTCACGCCACCTTCGAGAAATTCCCATAGAAGTTTACGTTTGGCGAAGTAACATTTTGCCACTAAATCTCCTTCATATCTAGTCACAAACTGTTTGCCAATAGAACATAGTGAACTTCTCCACAAAGTTAACCAATTTGGTAAAGGATTACTTGACAAAAACATATGAGAATTAGAATGCACTAGATCACCCATAAAGAATTCATGAAATGCACCTTCAAGGAAAAAAAGACAATGACTCGAAAAACTATGTTCCAATGGCAGATCCCTAGTTGATAATTGTAAGTGAAACCCAGAAATAAAGGCAAGTAAAATTGCTCATCATTTTTTTCTTTTTGGTGGACCATATCACAGAAAGTTACAAACACAAATAGGAGGAAAAGGTTGAGCAGAAAAATTCTGCTAAAAACAGAAAGATTGAATAGATTGCAAATACAAGAATATAAAACCAGAATAATGCATAGACAAAAACTTCCACAAGAACATACAAATAATAACAGGAAAGAGAGACGTATCATTTACGTAAACCATCAAATTTTTCCTTATAAAATCCTCACCTCCCATGTCCCAATCCTCAATAATGACGCATGAAAATGCGAAGCTTTGATCTTGCTCAATGAGCTCGAAGAAGCTGAGTTTGATTTTACACCAACTTTCGAGCCCTTCGAGCTAGTGACGCATAAATTTTTACCTGCCTTTGACTGAGAAAGCATCATATGAATCGACGGACTCTTCCTGAGGCGAAGACCCAACGGTTTAGGTTCCTCAAGCAAATTGTTGTACACAGCCTGCAACAAGGTAGTATCAGGAGCTGGTATTACCTCTTTTCAAACGACACAGATCCATACTTAGAAAGTGTACCAAGATGCAAGGACAGATCCAGAAATAAGAGAAGGACAACGCTAAACTTTGAGTGTCGAAAAATGAATTAAGTATCAAATACAATTAAAAAATAATAATTTTTTATGTCAAATTATAGATTATAAAATATAGTTTATTTTTTGAATTGGATTAGAGTACAGGACAATCCTATCTTTGCGCTAATATGAGTTGAATAATTTTTTTCAATATACATATATATATATATATATATTTTATTTCACACCTAATGAGATTTATTTATTTTAATATATATAATTAATTTGACTGAATAATTTTTTCTTATTTTTTCTTTTATATTCTACTCATATTTTTTACCTATATTTCATATTCTTTAAAAATTATTTTTGATAAATTTAATTGAGATTGATCGGATTATAAATAATATAGGATTGATTTATTTATATATTAGGATTTTTTAAAAGAAATTTTTTCATTAATATAATAAAAATATATAATTATAAAAAATCCTTTTTAGTAACGTTTTAAATTTAAAATAATAATAATAAAAATACCCGATTAAATTTAAATAAGATATGAGGTAGGAATAATTAATGCAAAATCTTTTTCATGCAAGATTTGATCGGGATAAATGAAAGCTAGATTTTTGTTTTTATTTTCTATGGCACTTTTTGTGATTTGAAATAGATGATTAAACATGTAAAAAAAAAAAATAGGCTAGGCTATAGCCCAGGACGAGCCTAAGGTAAATCTGTCTCTGCCAAGATGGGGAAGGAAAAAAAAAGATCGGTCCTTTTGCACGAGATCATGAGAACCTAATCAAAATGATCGCTCAACGAGACAAAACATAATGAGAAGAGAAAGTGAGGGATCTACCTGCTCACTAGAAGTGCTCGTGTCCCTGGCCCTCTTGTGTAGACGTACGCGCTTCTCGTACAAGGGCTCCTCCACTTCCAACTTCCCCGCCGGAGGAGGTGGAGGCGAGTGCGGGGTGGAATCAGCTCGGCGCTTGCTGGAAACCGAAGACCAATCCATTCCGCCGGAAGATATCCAAAGTAGGAACCTTACAACGCCCAGTTCCGCTGCTTCTCCGCAGCTTTTACGCTTCGATAGCGTAGAGGTATTTCGCAGAAGCAGACGTGGAGGGATTTGTTCGCGAGGAAGGTGGAACAATTTCACAGAAGACGTCGAAGGGATTCTTTAATAGGGAATAATTTTGATCGAATTTAGTAAGTTCTTCCCATGTGGCATATATATTGGCAGAGATATTTGGGAGAGATATATTTCTTTCTAAATATTTCCTAATTTTAAATATCTCGGCAGAAAAGGGATTTCTTTTAAATCTTTCCTAATTTCAAATATTCTTTTTGGAAGGATATTTTTTAAAAAATATTTTCCAATTTTAAATATCTAATTGGAAAGAAATATTATATAGGAGATTTTAATGTATCTCTGTTCTTAAAAAATAAAAAACTTTATATTTATATGGAATTTGAGATATTTAATAAGTGGTTAAGTCAATATTTAATTTATAAGATATTTAATTAGAGAATTTGAGATATTTAAGAAGTGGGATATATAATTGATAATGTAAATATAATTACCATAAATAAAATATCATTATTTTATACTGTGTACAAGTTGGCGTCATTATGCTAAAAACCTAATAACTAACTTATATAACATATTATTTGATGAATCGTGATTTTAACCTAATTAATTAATATTTTAACGAGCAGACTATATAATATTCATTGTATTTTAAATGAATAAAATCATGCAAATATAATTGATGGTAGAAGTTAAAGGGTAATTTTTTATAAGAGAACTAAATGTAGAGGTATTTTGGGATTAGGGCATTTGACTTTTTTTTTTTTTAGAAAAATATACGTTAATATGACGTCTCTTAATTTGAAATGCCCTTTTAATTTTTATATAAAAAACTTTGCGTTGAACATAATTAACAAGTAAAATAATAAAAAGAGCACTTAATACTTGTTTATATATTATAATTTTATCCATGATACATAATTCATCCAAATTGAACTTTGATTTAACATTATTTAAAAAAATTGATACGCGCAATATTTTATGATTAAAAACCTATGATATTTTCTGTGTTTTTTTTTCATTTTTGTGTTTGTTTAGTTGTAGTCAAGGTCAATGATGTCAAGATTTGACATTTGCTGCTTAAAGATTGAATTTCTCCTTTCCCCCTCTTTTTTTCATTTACTACTTTTTCAGCATGTAGAAACTTGGGGAGTATTGAATGTTTGATTCTGTGAAGAATTGATGTTGAAAATGTAACGTTTTACTGTGGAAATTCTACCTTTATTCTCGTTTGTTGCTTCTTGTAGTCATGGTGTGTCTAAGGTTTTTTTTTTTTTTTTATGTGAACAGATCTGTTGAAAAGAGGCAATTTTGGCAATTACTGTCAACGTTTTAATAACTATTGATTGTCCATCTGTTTCAAGTTCATGATAATCATGTGTACTTTAATGTCTTATTTGTAGCATGAGGTTCATTATCATCACTAATTTTACTCTTTTACCATACAATGGCCTTACAAGATATCTCTAAGTTGTTGAAATTGAGATCCTGGTTGTATTTGTTAATTGTTCATCTGCTCCAGACTAATGATAATTGTTGTGCACTTAGATGTCTTATTTATAGCATGGAGTTCATTGGTCATGAACAAATTTACTCTTGCTATAAAATGACTTTTACAAGATTTATCTAAGTTGAAATTAAGATCCTTGTGATTTTTAGACGGTTGCTACTTGTCTTTAAAAAAAAATCCATCAATTTCTAGTCTACCTGCCTGCCTGTCATCATCAATCATGTTGCTAGTAAGATTGATCATGAATTTAGGATCTTATGATTGTTTGTTCCTACCATTTTGTTTAAGCAGTGTAGGTCTCTAGTTTCTTGAGGCCTTCGGTTTCAAAATTGTCAATTGTGCTTATTTGTTACAAGGCTATCTCTATTCATTTGTTATGTTCTTGGTGATGATATGTTAGCAAAGGATCATTGCTCTTTTATGTAAAATAAATTTCAAAATTCATTCCTAATTCCAACCTGTCCCACATGTCTACTTGTTTGTTTCAATTCTTAAGTTCAATTATTTGTCAATGACTTTGCAGCCGATGGCCATCAAAGTGTGAGTAGAAGTAAATGGGTAAGCATTAGTCATAAGTGTAACATTAGATTTATCAGTTCATTGATTATCAATATCATATTCCTAAAAAGAGCACTAGTCTCCTTATTTGATTTGTGCAAATTTGCTAATTTTTCTTTATCTTATTCCTTGCACTTAACCATCCTAAATGAATTGTAAGTTAACTATACTCTAATTGATTAGACAATACATTACTACGCTTCTCCACAATAATATATCCCTTTTAAGTGTCTATTCAATGCTCCCAATACAATCATGCGTGTAGTCGGTTCCTTGGTATCAATATTTGCATTAGTTAAATTTAGTTTATGCTTTTGCAGTTAACAACTCAAATATTAACTCAGTGCAAGGTTTTGTGCTCTGTTGATATATTGCTAATTGGCCTAGTTATTGATTCTTCATCATGTCAATATCAATTTATCCAATTTATCCGATTAGGTAAGATACATACAATCATTCATTTTTTATGGTCTTTGCAAGTTGTTTTCATTGTGTTTCCACATTAATCTCTCTGCTGTACAACTCAAACAATTACTGTCTGATTTTTAACTGAAGCAACTTCTGATAAACTTTTCCTATTTTGAGATTCTTCTGGATATGTTCAAAAATTTATTTCCAAACAGAAATGCTCAAAAAAATTCCCGCAAATTATATCATTGTATGAAATTAAAGCTTAGCTTGTGCTAGTTCATAATGTTTAAGATCAAATTATAGTAGCTTATATATGGTGAAACTTGATGATAGTTACATGATGATGTAACCAACCTTTGCTAACATCTTGCCATACCTAAGATTAGATCTAGGAGTTGTGTTTATTTTTATTAATCGTGTTTCAGATTGATCAAGTTGTTTAATGTTATTTAAAATTGTGTCTAATATTATACATGTTTTTGAACATATTCCACATGCGATCAGAAGTTTCTTCTTTCCTGGTGCTTTGCAATATGTATGAGGCTTTACTTGGAGCCTAAAACACCACAGAATGTTCATTGATTGGTTCTTTGTATCAGTGTGATGACTTTGATCTATAGTCTGTGTTTGTAGCACATGTCGGTAAGTAAAATACCTTCACCTATAGGAAGACACAAGAGTGAACTCTCTACCAAAGCCAAAAGATCTTTGCCTCAAGAGCTTCTCTATGCCTATTCATCTGCATGAAAATAATACGACTACTGAGAATAATGCTTCATAAGTTGTTAAGTGAATTGGGAAGTATCTTCTACTATGGATCTCCAAGTAACAAAGTATAATACAACCCTTAACATACCTTTTATTGAAATATAGTATAAGAAACTAAAGGGTGATTTAGATAAAGGATAGTCTTATTTAGGAAGTTCTTGTCACTTAGGAATTTCATATAAGAGTTTATTATATGCAATCTTGCTTATATTGTAAAAGACTGGTTTTTTGATTTGAATCCGTGATATTAAAATCACATTATAATAATTTTACCGTGGTACCAGCGTGTCAAAGGCAATTTTGAATGAGTTATTTTTCGTTTTTCATGATTTTTTTTTTTCTAAATGACCATTTGAAATTTAAATGATATCTTGACAAAAAAAAATAAGTTTCCCAACGTGTTTTTTATATCTTGATATTTTCCAACCAAAATATCTTATGAAACCTCGAAGATTTAATGAATTTATTGATGTCCAATCAAAATCTATTAAAAAATTGACTCGGCCTTAAATTAGAAATTAAATTGCATTTGCACATCTATTGCTCCTTCACTTTTGCCAAAGAGCCCCAAACTCTATCCACGTGAGAATTATTTGATTTGGCCAACGGAGTGGGACCCGCTAAATCTACCAAATGGCCAATAAATTCCCCCTCCCCTACTTTTGTCACGTGGACAAATATTATTAGGCACAAATAAGAATTATTATTAAATCAATTAGGCTACGTACTTAGATTCTTTTAGCCTGTGGGTCCGATATTTATAATTTATTTTTTAATTATAATATATTTATAAATTTTTTTTACATACATTTAAGGAATATTGGACTTCTAGATTATTCACTATAGGTATTTTTTGATTTATTTTGACGGCCAATAAGAAATTTTGGTAGGATCTAATCGATCACCTCAGGTCAACTATACCTAACTTGATTAATCTTGTATTTTTATATGATTCTTATAACCATCATAGCCTTGATTTAGAAACGAACGCATCAAGGGTTGAATTGAAAGTAAACTCATTTTTTCAGATATATAAAGATCGATTCCTAACTTCGATAAATTAACGGATAAATTTTTCTTAAAAAACAATTGATATAAGAACGTTAGGTTGATCGGTCGTCTGCGACAAATATTTCCCGATTTATCTTAATGATCTATCAGATTTTTTATAGACCAGATTGATCATCTCTAAAATTAATCAATGTAAACTAGATACCTAATTCCAACAATAAAAAAAACTGAACTTGGAATTAAGACACCTAATGAACTAACTAGATCTCATTGATTGCATTAGCTATTCCAAATTCATTGTAGTAATAAATTATCGAACAAGATCTCATATATATATATACTCGAACATTCCTTGATCTACTATGTCGATATACAATAATATGAGTGGGATCTAACTCCGTTCGAAACATCATAATCAAGAACTATATATATATATATATATAGTGGTGAATCTAGAAATTCAAGTATGGAGGGACGATTTTTACACAGAATAAAGGACATTATCCTCTATCTCCACTAGTAAAATTTCATAATACTAGGGGTTCTGGATTCACCCCTGTATATATGATGTGTGTGTGGTTTAGTTCAATCGCACGAGTCAAGTTTCATTTGAACCTCACGAGGGAGCCAGACTAGCACAACATAAGAGGTAATTAAATCTTAGTTACCCTCATTGTTAAGTTTGATTTGTTCCGTGTATTGATTTTCGATTTAGAATTTAGCCAATGGAATTGTCTATGCTCAACCGAACAACCATAATGAATTTCTAAGGGGGGTCGGGAAGAGTTGCGGACTAACAAATTAAGGAGGCGGAGTCTTTTTAGTCACTATAGACCGTAAAAGAGAGTACTTTACTCTTTGCTAGTGAATGCGATGGTCAACCGATCAACGGGCCGGAAAGAAATTACCATTAAACATTTTGAACATACACACTACTCAAGCAAGACAACTCTTCTACATCAACCGAAAAGAAAAGGAAAAAAACAAGAAGCAAAAAACAGTGAAGAAAACTTAAATGTAAACAATTAAGTCACATCACATCACAGTTAATTTATAGTCGACAGCCGAGTGATTAGAGAGAGATAAATTATGGAGTTAATTTATATCCGACTGCTAAATATCTAGAGGACGGAAGGAATTTTTTTTCCATGAGAATATATATGTTTATCGAGAATTGATCTTTTATCTTATTATGACACACTATCATTCTCAAGCCAATTAGACATCCTTATAACAAAAAAAAAAAATCCTAGCTAATAAGGATCCTAATTAAATAAAATATTTACAATTTTTCAAACAAAGTGTTTATAAGAGCATCCATAGTAACATTAGCACATCTGTTTCACGTTAAAAGTAAAAAAAAAAAAAAAATCATACATCTCTCAATTATCAAAAACCCTTTCAACAATTTTTTTTCATAAATTTCACACTTTTCATTATATATATGATCCGGTGATAAGGTCCACCCCCTCATAGGGTCATGGCTATGGTGGAAGTCAAGGTCTAGGCGGTCAACGTCCATGTGTCATTGGTCGGTTGGACAACTCACTCGCTCGACCGGGATAAAGAAGTACCGATCAGATATCACCATAGCTCGACTAGACACCGAGCTTCCGATGCTCAAAACAAGACACACGCCGAGCGGTCAGCTCGCTCGGACTTACATTTAACCCTGGAACTAGTGAAAAGGGATCGCAACACAATGAAACTCGGACAGTGGAATGATTGGTCGAGCGGCCACTCCGCTCGGCCAAAGGGCTAGACCACCCGAACGGCTAAGGGTTGGCCGAGCGGTTGTCCTGATCGGCCCACTAATAGACAAAAGGAGGATCAGTCGACATCCTCGTAGGAATTCGTGCCACCAACAAACGACATGGTTGATGGTATGGACGAGCAGAGGATCGTACGACAGAAGTTTCTACTGTCATGTCAGAGATATGCTTGGGTCATTGAAGTATGGTATCAGAGACACTTTCCTGAAATGTCTTTTCAGGGTTAGCTTTGAGAAGCGTGCTCGTCTTGAGGAGCGTGCACATGAGCCTTCGCAGCCCTATATAAAGGACCCCAAGTTTCAACGGAGGTATGCACATTTTTACTGTAGCTACTGTTACTCTGCTTCTCTGCTTCCTCGCTTATACACCGCCGGAGACTGACTTGAGTGTCGGAGGGCCATCGCTGGGGAACCCCTCCCTGACTTGGCACTGACGTTGCTATGGTTGCAGGTCTCTCTGACTCGGAGCCCACCAACAATCAACAGGAGCGCTACGTCCCCCAGCATCCATAGCCTCGACTCTCGGACAGGATCAATATATTTCTTATCTTTTCTTCATATTTCACCATTTATATAATTAAAATTTTAAAAAATATTAATTAAAAAATATTTTAATATTATATATATTTCTCATCTCATATTGGTCTGTTCTTTTTTTTTTTAACAAATATAAAAATTAAAAATTAATATAAAAATAAAAAAAAGATGGTGTGTCATGATACAAACTATATTACAAATAATTATATTGATTACCTACCCATAATTCTCTATTCATACAAATGTGGCCTATGCCATATATATAAATTCTCAATGAATCCGTCCAATAACCCATTGGATTCCATCTCGAACTCATATGGCATAAAAAGCGATTCACTCGTCCTCAACACCTCCTCTAATTCGTCCCTAAATCAATACGGAAAAGATAAATCCATGAATGACTATTAGCCATTAAAACAGGCAACAAGGCATGGGACGACACTTTCAAATAAGTCCATTAGCTAGTATCTATTATTAATATGACTCAAATTAAAACACGATTAATAAAAATACAATTTATAATTATTTTTTATGAAGTTTTAATTTTGTTTTAACTAGTCCAAAATATATGAATTTCAACATGAGCTAACCGTTCACATGGACGGTCGGCCCGCAAATAGTTGACTAATATGACATATTCAATAGAGCTATTGGTATTAAGATGATTAATCAAGCTGGGTAACATTGAGTCTAGATGATTGATTCGGTCCCATAAAATTTTTTCACCTACCGTAAGAATGAATAAATAAGGAGAGTAATTGGTATTAAGAGCGGTACAAAGAAGGCATTGATTGGAGATGCTGACATCAGCTATTGGACTCTTATAACATGCTCTAACTTATACTTTAAATTTATCTAATCGATTTAGGTATGAAAAAAATATATTGGCTCAACATTTTTTTTCTTCGGATATCTATATAATCAAGAGAAATAGACGAACACATAGGAATTAATTTCATCTCATTCCGAACTCTCTAGGTCCATTAACCGGCTTCGGATAATTTTTATTTTTAATTTTATTTTTTAAAAAATAGCAAATTTGCATTGGATCGTCAGTTTAGATTCGTTGCAAATAGGCTACTTTTAAAAAAAAAAAACTCAAAAATTCTCCGAAGTCAATTAATTGACCTAAAGAGTTCGGAATGAGATGAAATCAATTTTGATATATTTATATCATTATCCTGATTGTATAGATATCCTAAAAAAAAAATTGACCTAATATATTTTTTTCAGTGATTTTTTCAATACTAATGTATCTGAAAAATATAATTCATATTTAAAAAAATCACGAATCAAAATATATTGAGTCAAATCTTTGTTTGAACGGATAGATATAATAAGGAGAAATATATAAATATATAGGAATTGGTTTAACCTCATTCCAAGCTCTCTCGATCAATTAACCGACTTCAAGCTATTTTTCTTAAAATTAAAACTTTGCAATGAATCTATTTATTCGTTGTAAATTCATGATGAATCCTTGTTTGTAACTTCTTAATAATAATTCATGTAATAATATTTGTCACGAATTCAATATTGTTGTAAAATCTACGATAAATTCTAGATTCGTTGTAAAATTTACGACGAATTTTAGATTCATTGTAAAATCTGCGACGAATTCCGTGTTCATTGCAAAATCGATGAAAAAATTACAACGAATGATTTATTCATCCCTGATTTTGCAACAAATATTTATTTTGAATTGCAACAAATTTAGTAATGAAATATTTTCCATTGTTGATTTGCCACAAAATATTTTTGTTGCTGATTGGCCATGAAATATTTATTAGTTACTAAGTAGTAACAATTTATATATGTTTTTATTACAAAACTCGTCGGCCTTAAATGATTGGGTTTTTTAGTGCGAAGTGCCTATGGGATGAAAGTTTTTTTCCAGAGATAAGTATTAGTTTTTTTGTTTTTTTGTTTTTTTATTTTTGAAAAACGAAACGTAATCGTAACACTTGTGAATTGGGGGATTTATGGTTGAGAATAAGACTTGTCAAACTGAGTCAAAAACAACTTCATTACATGCATGCATATATATAAAAACAAAATTATTCGACCAATTAAAACAGCGTGCAATAGAGCTCACAGCGGTTCCAAAGGAGAGCTTGGCCTTGCGGCCATTGAGCAGGAGTTGCCAGAGCATCTAATAGGACAATGATATATATATATTCAATCATAAAAAGTAGGACAATGATATATATATATATTCAATCATAAAAAGTTGAAGCTCACGTAGTCTATAGAAAGCAAAACAATAATTTTCTTTAAAATATGTACAAGAAATAACGGGCAGGAGATTTATCTGATTTTTTTTTTCTACGACAAGTAGGATTGAGAAAGAACTCGTGGAAACGAGGCTATTCGAGGAATCTTCATAAATTCCAAGAATGATTGTTCGGGCTCTGGTGTTGAATAAGATTCATCGTAGGATCCAGCACCAGCTAGTGCATCGTCAGCACTGCCATCCTGATCATTCAGTTGGGCATTTATCGTCATACCGGCCACTGTATCTTGCTGGAGCATGCAGCAACGGGAATTGACCTTCGGGATGTTGGATTGTTCGTCAGAAGCAGCAGAAGGAGGCTGGAAATCAAAGTCAAAGAGTTGTGACATAAAGTCCTCTCCGTCGAATAGAGCGTCGCAAGGCAATGATGTGTTTCCTGAAGCCAGCTCCTCAACTTTAGTCGTAGATAAAGTTTAGTCCCAACAGTTTCTGGATAGATGAATTATTGAAAGGTGATACAGTTGGAGCTAATATTATTACCTGAGCATGGTGAAGGAGTGCATTGTGAATCAAAAGCAGGTGTCCTCCAGAAAGAATCTTGTGTTTCCGTCTTATTGGAGATTGATGATGTTGCACAAGGGGGACCAGGTTCGTAAAAGCCGGAGAAAGTGGTTTTAGAATCATCTTTAATAAAATCATGGATATGACTTTTAAAATCACTTTGACCTTCCAAAACTGAGTACTGAGGATTAAAGTAAGGCGATGGTAATATAATATCAGAGTACTGAGGATCAAAGGAAGGTGATTCTAATATAATATCAGGTTGCTGACTAAGTAGCGGATCAAAGTAAGGCGATTCTAATATAATATCAGGTTGCTGACTAAGTAGCGGATCAAAATAAGGCGATTCTAATATAATATCAGGTTGCTGACTAAGTAGCGGATCAAAATAAGGCGATTCTAATATAATATCAGGTTGCTGATTAAGTAGCGGATCAAAGTAAGGTGATTCTAATATAATATCAGGTTGCTGACTAAGTAGCTTCAAATGAGGATCACAATTGATAAGTTTCTCAAAATTCTTGCTCAACGAGGTCTGGGGACATTGAAGTAGATGCCTCCTGCAACATACATTTGGTGAAAGTTACAATATAGACACAACCGAATATGTAAAATTTTGATTTATCTATGTTTCAAACAATTTGAGATAGGCAACAAACATATATATCTTCTAGCAAAATTTGTTATATCACATCAAGCTTAGTTTAAATAGGTCAAGGTAACATGCAGTCAGGTTATCACAAAGGATATGCTTTACATTGTAGATCATCATATAAAACTTAATATAATTAATAATATTCATAAAAATGTATAGTTTAAATAATTTAATCAAATTTAAACAATTGACAAGAAGGAAGCAACTACAATATTCAAAAGGCAAAGGCTTACAATAGACTCCAAAAAAAATATATACTGAAAATAAAATCTGATTATTTTTTATTGAAATACCAATAACAAGAAACCACAGATTAAATGATAATATCACTCCAAAAGCTTAGATTTTGTGTCAGCTTGCAACAAAAGAGGTGAATTTCATAAGATGCGGGAAAATATAATTTACATCTACCTGTGTATATGTGCTTGGCCATTGGTAAAATCCTGAGTTGCTTGCCATTGTATATGCTTCCTTGGTTGAGGATCAATCTCTCGGAAGAAAAGAGGTGGTCTTGCCAACTAATAAACAATTGCCAACATGTTACCAGTAAGAAATGGACAAAATATACCAACACAAATTGAGAAAAAATAAATCTTACCACAATATCCAAAGCCCCATGGCCACCTTCAAAAAATACTGCCTTAATTGCAGTAATGTCGGACCAATGAAACTCAATCTTGCTCTTCAAGCCACCTTCGAGAAATTCCCATAGAAGTTTACGTTTGGCGAAGTAACATTTTGCCACTAAATCACCTTCATATCTAGTCACAAACTGTTTGCCAATAGAACATAGTGAACTTCTCCACAAACTTAACCAATCTAGTAAAGGATTACTTGACAAAAACATATGAGAATTAGAATGCACTAGATCACCCAAAAAGAATTCATGAAATGCACCTTCAAGGAGAAAAGACAATGACTCGAAATAAACTATGTTCCAATGGCAGATCCCTCGTTGATAATTGTAAGTGAAACTCAGAAATAAAGGCAAGTGAAACTTCTCATCATTTTTCTTTTTGGTGAACCGTATCACAGAAAGTTACAAACACAAATAGGAGGAAAAGGATGAGCAGAAAAATTCTGCTCGAAACTGAAAGATTGAATAGATTGCAAATACAAGAATATAAAACCAGAATAATGCACAGACAAAAACTTCCATAAGAACATACAAAAATAATAACATGAAAGACAGATGTATCATTTAAGTAATTACCAAATTTTTCCTTATAAAATCCTCACCTCCCATGTCCCAATCCTCAATAATGACGCATGAAAATTCAAAGCTTTGATCTTGCTCAATGAGCTCGAAGAAGCTGAGAAGCTTGATTTTTTCCCAAGCACATTATTGTTTAGAGCCTGCAACAAGGTAGTATCAGGAGCTGGTATTACCTCTTTTCAAATGACACAGATCCATACTTAGAAAGTGTACCAAGATGCAAGGACGGATCCAGAAATAAGAGAAGGACTGGGCTAAACTTTGAGTGTGGAAAAATGAATTAAGTATCAAATACAATTTAAAAATAATAATTTTTTATGTCAAATTATAGGTTATAAAATATAGTTTATTTTTTTGAATTGGATTAGAGTATAGGACAATCCTATCTTTGCGCTAAAATGAGTTGAATATTTTTTTTTCAATATACAGATATATATATTTTATTTCACACCTAATGAGATTTATTTATTTTAATATATATAATTAATTTGACTTAATAATTTTTTCTTCTTTATTCTTTTATATTCTACTCATATTTTTTTACCTATATTTCATATTCATTAAAAATTTATTTTTGATAAATTTAATTGAGATTGATCAGATTATAAATAATATAGGATTGATTTATTTATATATTAGGATTTTTGAAAAGAAATTTTTTCATTAATATAATAAAAATATATAATTATAAAAAATCCTTTTTAGTAATGTTTTAAATTTAAAATAATAATAATAAAAATACTCGATTAAATTTAAGTAAGATATTAGGTAGGGATATAATTAATGCAAAATCTTTCTCATGCATGATTTTATCGGGATAAATGAAAGCAAGATTTTTGTTTTTTTTTATATGACACTTTTTGTGATTTGAAATAGATGATTAAACATGTAAAAGAATATTTTTAGTCTAGGCTATAGCCTAGGACGGGCCTAAGGTAAATCCGTCTTTGCCAAGATGGGGAAGGAAAGAAAAAGATCGATCCTTTTGCACAAGATCATGAGAACCCAATCAAAATGATCGCTCAACGAGACAAAATATAATGAGAAGAGAAAGTAAGGGATCTACCTGCTCACTCGAAGTGCTCGTGTCCCTGACCCTCTTGTGGAGACGTATGCGCTTCTCGTACAAGGGCTCCTCCACTTCCAACTTCCCCGCCGGAGGAGGTGGAGCCGGGTGCGGTGTGGAATCCGCTCGGCGCTTGCCGGAAACCGAAGACCAAACCATTCCGCTGGAAGATAACCAAAGTAGGAACCCTAGAACGCCCAGTTCCGCTGCTTCTCCGCATCTTTTACGCTTCGATCGCGTAGAGGTATTTCGCTGAAGCAGAGGTGGAGGGATCTGTTCACGAGGAAGGTGGAACAATTTCACAGAAGATGACGAAGGGATTCTTTAATAGTGAATAATTTCGACCGAATTTAGTAAGTTCTGCCCACTTAGTATATACATTGCTTAGCCGCAGAAATATTTGGGAGGGATATATTTCTTTCTAAATATTTTCTAATTTTAAATATCTCGGCAGAAAAAGGGATTTCTTTTAAATATTTACTAATCTCAAATATTCTTTTTGGAAGGTTATATTTTTTAAAATATTTCCCAATTTTAAATATCCAATTGGAAAGAAATATCATAGAGGAGATTTGAATGTATCTCTGTTTTTAAAAAAATAATAAATAAAAAACTTTATATTTCTAATTTGGGATACTTGGTTAAGTCAATATTTAATTTATGAGATATTTAAATATAGAATTTGAGATATTCAAGAAGCGGGATATTTAATTGATAATGTAAATATAATTACCATAAATAAAATATCATTATTCTACACCGTGTAAAAGTTGGTGTCATTATGCTAAAAACCTAATAACTAACTTATATAATATATTATCTGATCAATCATGATTTTAACCTAATTAAATAATATTTTAACGAGCAGACTATATAACATTCATTGTATTTTAAATGAATAAAATCATGCGTGTATAAATTAGTATATAGTTTTTAATTACAACGTGTAGGAAATAGTTGATAGTAGAAGTTAAAGGGTAATTTTTATAAGAGAAGTAGAGGTATTTTGGGATAAGGGCATTTGACTTTTTTTTTTTTTTAGAAAAGTATACGTTAATATGATGTCTCCTAATTTGAAATGCCCTTTTAATTTTTATATAAAAAAACTTTGAGTTGATCATAATTAACAAGTAAAATAATAAAAAGAGCACTTAATACTTGTCTATATACTATAATTTTATCCATGATACATAATTCATCCAAAATTGAACTTTGATTTAATATTATTTTAAAAAAATCGATACGTGCATTATTTTATGATTATAAACTTATGATATTTTCTATGTGTTTTCAATGTGAGACTATATTTACAACCGTAAAATCCCAATAGTTAGCAGTGGGGAGGGTTGTGGCAATTGCAATTGCAGAGTAGTTGTTTGCCAGACCCAACAAACCCCATTACACTCCCTTTCCATAAAGGGTGTTCGTCCAAGTGAAAAGAGGGTTGCTTAAATTGAGAGGGAAAACTCTATTCATTCGTGAAGAAGAGTGCATCATTTTGGCAGAAGAACATTCAAGTTCAAAATAAGGGATTTGGTTTATGGATATGTCAAGGAGGTTCATTGTGATTTTCTTATAGATGACAAACACAAAGATTGTTCTTCGTCTTCAGTAGATCGTTTCGGGAGATCATTGTAAGTTTTTACTGGCTTTGAATTATGTATATCATGCTTTAGATATGCTACAATTTTGGCAATTACTGTCAACGTTTTAATAATTATTGATTGTCCATCTGTTTCAAGTTCATGATAATCATGTGTCCTTTAATGTCTTATTTATAGCATGAGGTTCATTATCATCACTAATTTTACTCTTTTACCATACAATGGCCTTACAAGATATCTCTATGTTGTTGAAAATGAGCTCCTGGTTGTATTTGTTAATTGTTCATCTGCTTCAGGCTAATGATAATTGTTGTGCACTTAGATGTCTTATTTATAGCATGGAGTTCATTGGTCATGAACAAATTTACTCTTGCTATAAAATGACTTTTACAAGACTTATCTAAGTTGAAATTAAGATCCTTGTGATTTTTAGACGGTTGCTACTTGTCTTTAAAAAAAATCCATCAATTTCTAGTTTGCCTGCCTGCTTGTCATCATCAATCATGTTGCTAGTAAAATTGATCATGAATTTATGATCTTATGATTGTTTGTTCCTACCATTTTGTTTAAAGCTTAGCTTGTGTTAGTTAATAATGTTTAAGATCAAATTATAGTAGCTCATATATGGTGAAACTTAATGATAGTTATATGATGATGTAAACAACCTTTGCTAACATCTTGCCATACCTAAGATCAGATCTAGGAGTCGTGTTTATTTTTATTAATCGTGTTTCAGATTGATCAAGTTGTTTAATGTTATTTAAAATCGTGTCTAATATTATACATGTTTTTGAACATATTCCACATGTGATCAGAAGTTTCTTCTTTCCTGGTGCTTTGCAATATGTATGAGGCTTTACTTGGAACCTAAAACACCACAGAATGTTCATTGATTGGTTCTTTGTATCAGTGTGATGACTTTGATCTATAGTCTGTGTTTGTAGCACATGTCGGTAAGTAAAATACCTTCACCTATAGGAAGACACAAGAGTGAACTCTCTACCAAAGCCAAAAGATCTTTGCCTCAAGAGCTTCTCTATGCCTATTCATCTGCATGAAAATAATTGGTTCATCATAATACGACTACTGAGAATAATGTTTCATAAGTTGTTAAGCGAATTGGGAAGTATCTTCTACTATGGATCTCCAAGTAACAAAGTATAATACAACCCTTAACATACCTTTTATTGAAATATAGTATAAGAAACTAAAGGGTGATTTAGATAAAGGATAGTCTTATTTAGGAAGTTCTTGTCAATTAGGAATTTCATATAAGAGTTTATTATATGCAATCTTGCTTATATTGTAAAAGCTTGGTTTTATGATTTGAATCCGTGATATTAAAATCACACTGTATTAATTTTACCGTGGTCCCAGCATGTCTAAGGCAATTTTGAATGAGTTATTCTTCGTTTTTCATGATTTTTTTTTCTAGATGTCCATTTCAAAGTTTAAATGATATCTTTGACAAAAAAAAAAAAAAAATTTCCCAACGTGTGTTTTATATCTTGATATTTTCCAACCAAAATATCTTATGAAACCTCGAAGATTTAATGAATTTATTGATGTCCAATCAAAATCTATTAAAACATTGACTCGGCCTTAAATTAGAAATTAAATTGCATTTGCACATCTGTAGCTCCTTCACTTGTTGACAAAGAACCCCAAACTCTATCCACGTGAGAATTATTTGATTTGGTCAACGGAGTGGGACCCGCTAAATCTACCAAATGGCCAATGAATTCCCCCTCCCCTATCTTTTGTCACGTGGACAAATATTATTAGGCACAACTAAGAATGATTATTAAATCAATTAGACTACGTATTTAGTTTCTTATAGCTGTGGGTCCGATATTTATAATTTATTTTTTAATTATAATATATTTATAGAAATTTTTTACATGCATTTAAGGAATATTGGACTTCTTGATTAATCTTGTATTTTTATATGATTCTTATAACCATCGTAACCTTGATTTAGAAACGAATGCATCAAGGGTTGAATTGAAAGTAAACTCATTTTTTTCAGATATATAAAGATCGAGTCTTAATTTTGATT
Source organism: Zingiber officinale (assembly GCF_018446385.1). Lineage (NCBI taxonomy): Eukaryota > Viridiplantae > Streptophyta > Magnoliopsida > Zingiberales > Zingiberaceae > Zingiber > Zingiber officinale. The sequence continues at coordinate 120,387,352 of NC_055999.1, forward strand.
AAATTAACGGATGAATTTTTCTTAAAAGACAGTTGATATAAGAACATTAGGTTGATTGGTCATCTACTACAAATACTTTTCGATTATCTTAATGATCGATCAAGTTTTTTATAGACCGGATTGATCACCTTTAAAATTAATCGATGTAAACTAGATAACTAATTCCAACAATAAAACAACTGAACTTGAATTAAGACACCTAATGAACTAACTAGATCTCATTGCTTGCATTAGCTATTCCAAATTCATTGTAGTAATAAATTATCGAACAAGATCTCATATATATATGAGCTATGATACTCATCTAGAATTTTCATCTAGAAAATTCATCTAGATAGACACATAAAAGATGGGACCCACCATTTCACTTTTTGTGGGCCCATCATTTATGTGTCTATCTAGATGACTTTTCTAGATGAAAATTCTAGATGAATATCATTTCTCTATATATATATATAGTGAATTTAGAAATTCAAGTATGGAAGGATTATTTTTACACGGAATAAAGGACAGTATCCTCTATCTCCACTGGTAAAATTTCATAATACTAGGGGTTCTGGATCCACCCCTGTATATATGATGTGTGTGTGGTTCAGTTCAATCGCACGAGTCAAGTTTCATTTGAACCTCACGAGGGAGCTAGACACTATGTGAAAAATCTGGAATAGACTTCGCAATTATTTACTTCGGCAATCAGTATTTGTGAAATAATATATTACAATCAACTTCGATAATAAATTTGATGTAGTAAATACTATTTTAGGCTTCATAAATTAAAAAAGGCGGGGCTCACTTCTAATTTTATCTATCATTTTACTTCATAATATAAATATGATGAAGTAAAAAGTTACAATATCAAACTAATATATTTAAGTGGTGAAGTAATAACTTTGAACTGGTTTTAAAAAATTTCCCTATTGAACTGGTTAATATTTTCCACGCATGCGAACCAAAACCTACTCCCTCTTAACCAATTTTTTGCCGTTTCGGTTCTCACCCAGCGCGCCTCTTCCCTCTTCCCTTGTTCGTGTTTTTTCGCCCGACGCACCTGGCGCCTCTTCCCTCCTCCTTTTTTCTGCCGTTTCGCATCTCACCAGGCGATCTTCGACTCCCCCTTGTCACGTACAGAGATCCACTTCACCAAGCGACCTTCGAGTCCCACCTCCCACCCCAACGAACGGAGATCCTTTCCTCTCTACAACGCTAGGTTTTGTTCCCTTACCGACCCCTTCTTTCCTTTCCTCTCTGCCTCTCCGTTATGTTTCTGATTCTCCCATGGAAATTTTTTTTTTTTGTATAATGAACTACTAAGATGCTCCAAAGGTCCTATTATTAAGTGTTTTGATCAATCATAAAGTGTTAGGGTGATTTAGTTCTTATTCTTGTTAGGGTTATTTTTCTTGTCAATTCATGATTCTGTTGATTTTTCTTGTCAATACATGATTCTGCTCCAAAGGTCCTGGTATTGTGATTTTTTTATAGTGCTTATAGTAACATCATTGAAGATGTAATTTCCTATCCAAAGCATAATTAGTATTTTGTATTTGGTATTGATTGGCGATTTGCAAAAGTTTTATGGTAGCTGGATCAAGTACAGTAACTTTTGGATGTTTTTCCAAGTTATCCTTCAAAGAATTAAGAGACAAATAATAATGATACTTAGAGCAAATTAAAGCCAATATGACGATAAAGATACTGCATTCTTATATTTGATTGATATGCTATTGGCTATTGCTTTTGAGAATGCTTCTCTTGCCTGTGTCATGAAAACCTCAAGGATATCTTGTTGTAGTATGTGTTCGAAGAATTTCATCTCAATCATGACAATATATGAAAGCCTCACATGACTTCTAAAATTAGGTGTCAATATATGATTTTTTTTATTTGTTCATTTTTTTTGTGTGTCGCATGACTTCTACAATTTTTGTGTGTCACTATATGACTTATTGCAATAGATTTTACAAATTAAAGTTTCATGGATTTTACATTTTGAACACAAATGCTGTATTTTTTTTTAACTTTTGTTTATTCACTTTAATATCTTCAGATTTTGACCCATTTGTTTGGAGATTTTGCTTGATTGAAATGGATAAAACCTGGATATACTTGGATAGAAGGTCCAAACAGTATGAGGAGGGTGTGGAACAATTCATTAGAAATTGTTTGCAGAATCCCAATATTGACCCCAATGATATTCATTGTCCTTGTTGCAAATGTATCAATCTTAAGAAAGGACCGATTAAGTCCATTTTAGAGCATCTTTATTTCCATGGTTTTAGTCAAAATTATGTGAATTGGATTTGGCATGGTGAGCCTGCCAAAGATGATAAAGCAAAAGGGTGTGTCAACCAAGAGCCAATTAACAATTATTATGATAACTTTGAAACCGCTCATATGTGTGAGGCAGCGTATGATAACTATACAGAAAATCCTGAAGAATTTATGAAATTTTTAGAGAAATCAGAGAAGCCATTGTATAAGGGATGTCAACGTTACACAAAATTGAGTGCACTTGTGAAACTGTGCAATACCAAAGCAAAGCATGGAATGAGTGATGCTCTATTTTCAGATCTACTATTAGATTTTGGGGATATGCTGCCAATTAATCACAATCTACCATCTTCAATGTATGAGGTAAAAAAGACATTGAGTTGTTTGGCGTTGACTCATGAAAAGATTCTTGCTTGTTCCAATTATTGTATTCTTTATAGGAAGCAATATAAAAACTGTGAAAGCTGCCCTAAATGTGGTTTGTCACGATGGAAGCTAACGAAAAACAAGGTTGAGAAGAAAGGTGTTCCTGCTAAGGTGGTTTGGTATTTCCCTCCCATTCCAAGATTTAAGCGCATGTTTAAATCTTTAGAGACCTCAAGAAATTTAACATGGCATGCAGATTCTACAAGAATTGTTGGTCAGTTACGTCATCCAGTTGATTCACCATCATGGAAGTTGGTAGATCATATGTGGCCCGACTTTGAAAGTGAGCCAAGAAATCTTCGCCTAGCACTTGCAGCTGATGGCATTAATCCTCATAGCAACCTTAGTAGTCGGTACAGCTGTTGGCCAATCATGTTGGTCAACTATAATTTACCTCCAAATATGTGTATGAAAAGGAAATACATCATGCTAACTATGCTCATTTCAGGGCCTAAGCAGCCTGGAAACGATATTGATGTCTATCTGGAGGTGTTAGTTGAAGATTTGCAACAATTGTGGGAAGGAGTTGATGGAGTCTACGATGCTTATCGAAGGCAGTTCTTCACTCTTAAAGCAGTCTTATTATGGACCATCAATGACTTTCCTGCCTATGGTAACCTTAGTGGATGTACTACACATGGTTATTATGCATGTCCAATATGCGGAGAAGATACTTATGCAAGTCACTTGGAAAATGGGAAGAAAATGTCATTTGCTGGCCATAGACGATTCCTATCACGGTTTCATCCCTATCGTAGGCAAATGAAGGAGTTTAATGGCGTGGAGGAACTTGGAGAAGCAGCTAAACCATTATCTGAGATTAAGTTGTTTGACAAACTTTCTGACATAAGATGTGAGTTTGGAAAGAGGATAAGTGTGAGAGGGAAAAAAAAGAATGCAAAGGCTAATATATTGGAAGTCAATATAGAAGAAAAAGATTTAGGAGCAACAATTTTCAGAAAATGTTGGAAGAAGAAGTCAATCTTTTTTAATATTCCTTACTGGAAACACCTGCATGTAAGGCATTGTCTCGATGTTATGCACATCGAGAAAAATGTCTTTGAATCCCTCATTAATACTTTGATGAATGTTAAAGGAAAAACCAAGGATAATGTGGCAGCTAGGTTGGACATGGTTGAGATGGGAATTAGGCCTGAATTAACACCTATATTTGGGGAGAAGAGAACATATCTTCCTCTTGCTGCGTGCTCATTCACAAAAAAAAGAAAAGTTACAGGTGTGCAAGTCATTAAAGTATATAAAAGTTCCAGAAGGGTTCTCTTCGAATATGAATAACATTGTGTGCATGGATCAGTTGAAGTTGACTTGCTTGAAATCCCATGATTGTCATGTTTTAATGCAGCATTTCTTGCCAATAGTTATACGTGATGCGCTGCCAAAACATGTTAGATATGCTATCATAAGATTATGCTTCTTCTTCAAAGATATTTGTTGCAAAGTTATAGATGTAGCCAAGTTAGATAAGCTGCAATCTGACTTGGTTGTTACACTCTGCTTATTGGAGCAATATTTTCCCCCATCTTTCTTCGATATCATGCTTCACTTAACTGTCCATCTCGTTCGAGAAGTCCGATTATGTGGGCCAGTTTACTTCAGATGGATGTATCCATTTGAAAGATACATGAAGGTGCTTAAGAGTTATGTAGGCAGTCGAAAACATCCTGAAGGTTGCATTGTTCAAAGATATTTAGCAGAAGAAGCAATTGAGTTTTGTTCAGAATACCTCAATGACGTTGATCCTATTGGAGTTCCTCAATCAATTCGAGACCCAAAAGCAAATGTTTCTGGCTTGCAAGCATGCAACACACCAATTATAGTGCAACAAGTTGATCTGCAACAAGCACATTTGACTGTGCTAAAAAATATGGAGGAAGTATCTCCCTATATAATGTAAGTGTATTGTATTATTTATGATTCTGCATATGTACTTGAGATTATCTAATGTTTCACACAAATTTATATATTAATACTTCTACAGTGAGCATAAAACCTTTTTGAAATCAATGTTTCCCAAAAAAGAGAAAGATGAAAGGTGGATACAAGATGCTCACAACAAGAGGTTTATTGATTGGTTTCGTACAAAGGTGGATACCATATTGATTAAATTTTTACTATCATTTGTACTGAACAACTTATATTTAATTTTTTTAATCACCGTATTCAAATTGATTACATGTTAGGTGGCTGCTGAAATTGACAGTTGCAATGGTGGAACAACATCGACATTAACATGGTTGGCCCATGGACCTCGTGCACAAATTATTAAGTACAATAGTTATGTGATAAATGGCAATTTATACCAAACAAAAGCGCGGGATGATGACAGAGTTTGCCAAAACAGTGGGGTTTCTTTAGTTGCCAACACCATGCTTGTATGCAGTGCTAAAGATAAGAATCCCTTGCTAGCTGATGTGTCTTTCTATGGAGTGATTGAAGAAATATGGGAATTAGACTATCATCAATTTCACGTTCCTCTTTTCAAATGCGCTTGGGTTGCAAATGACAAAGGAATAATCAACAACGATGAATGTGGCTTCACCTTAGTCAACTTGAACAAACGAGGACACAAGAATGACGAATTTGTGCTTGCAAGTCAAGTCAACCAAGTCTTTTATATTGATGATCCATTACAAAAGGGGTGGTCAATTGTGCTCCCAGTTCCAAATAGATGTTATGAGGGAGATGATGATGATTGGAGCAGTATTCCTGATTCTAGACCAATTGATGATATTGATACTCATTGCATTCCTACTAAAGAAAGATATTTTAGATCGGAAATTGAGGTTGTTTGGGTCACAAAAAAGAAAAAAATAATGTTTTGCATTTTTATGTAATGGTTTTGTTATGAACATAAAGGAATGTTTTATGCACTTTAAAAAATTATTTATGCAATTCTATGATAAGTTTATGTCTGTGTTGCTATTTATTTATAATTGTGTTAGTGTAATTATATATGTCATGTTTATGTTATTATTATTGTACAAATTTTAATTGGTTTCATTTATATTCTTATACAGACAATACTAGATGGGTCGTAAAAAACAAGGAGTAGCAGTTGAGGATATACATGGAATAGTCGATGCTGAGCTACATGGAGTAGCCGATGCAGAGCTACATGAAGTTACTGATAGAGAAGAACGTTCTGTAGATGTGCAGAAGAACAAACGAGGTCCTACATCAATGTGTAAACTCACTGCAGCTGCAAGATGGGGAAAAAAGCGAAGATTGATTATGATGACATGGGGCGGTCATTATACAATACAAATGGAAAGGCATTGCAATCATACATTGGCTCTGTTGCTAGAACCATGGTGCCAATCAACATAAATTCTTGGCCTAGTGTTCCAGAAAATATAAAACAAAAATTGTGGGAAGAGATCTCGGTAAGATTTATATATACATACAATCCAAAATCAAGTTAGCTTTCCAACTCTCTGCTGTCATTGTTTTATTTAATCCATTCTTGTCATATTAGTTGTATAATTATCCAGCTTGTATGTTTATTAGTTTCTTATTCCTATTCAACTTATCTATTAATAGTACTAACTAATTTTTTGTGTTGCAGAATGTGTTTGAATTAGCACCACAAAGTGAATCTGCTGTGATGAATTCAGCATCTCAAAAGTGGCGAGATTTCAAAAACAAACTCACTAGCAGATTTGTTTGGCCAAATAAAGGCAATCCTGAAAAATTAAGTTCTCCACCGAGTCAATATCAGATCCCAAAAGCAGTTTGGAAAGCATTTGTAGATGAGAGACTCCATCCATCATGGGAGGTACGCACTCATATGGTGTTAACTGGAAATTTGGCTTATATAACTTCTTGTCTTAGAAAGAATGGTGTTGTTTGTACTTTTGCATTTGCAAGTTCATGTATTTACTATGGTGTTATTTGTTTGTTTGCATTTGCAATTTTTGTAATGGTGCAGTTGCAATTTGAAATATCATTCAAATGCTTACACGTTTTTTCCAATTTGTTTATGCTAATTTGCTTCATGTTCATTTTTTTATTTATTTTGTAATGGTGTTCATTCCATTACACGTAATGGTGTTCATTTTATTTATTATTCCAATTTGTTTATTTTGTAATGGTGTTCATTCCAATTTCCAATTTGTTTATTCCAATTTGCTTCATATTCAAATGCTTCATGCTTCATGCTTACACGTAATGGTGCGTCCAGCATTTCCAATTTGTCCCAATTTGCTTCAGCTCTAACTCGTCCCAATTTGCTTCAGCTCCAATTTGCAATTTTTGTAATGGTGCGTCCAGCATTTCCAATTTGTTCATTCCAATTTGCAATTCTTTGTTCATTATATTCATTAAGTGCTGGACGTTTTTTTTGAATTTGCAATTGTTGTTCGTTTTTTGTTCTTTTGCAATTGATGTTCGTTTTTTGTTCATTCCAATTGCTTTTCGTTTTTTCCAATTTGCAAGTGCTGGACGTGTTTTTGAATTTGCAATTGCTGGTCGTTTTTTGTTCATTTGCAGGTTATTCATTTGCAGGTTATTCATTTGCATGTTTTTTGTTCATTTGCAGGTTGTTCAATTGCTGTTCCTTTTTTTGTTCGTTTTTTTTGTTCATGTGCAGGTTATTCGTGAATTTGCAATTTGTTCATTTGCTGCCTGTTGTTGAATGTATTTTCTATGTAGGTTATTCATGAAAAGCAAAAAGAACGAATGATGCATTATAAATATCATCACAGATTGTCTCGCAAAGGCTACATTGGCTTAGAGGCTAAATTGGTAAGCTACCATGCATTACACTTGGCATTTTCAAGCAAGTATTTAATATTATGTAACTGATCATTTTTGGAATTGTAGAGGGAGAAAAAATTAATTGCTGAAAATGAGGAAGTTGATAGATCGTTGCTTTGGCGTAAAGCTCGTGAGGACAAATCTGGCAACATTACAAATACGGAGATAGCAGAAGTTGCTGAAAAAATTGTAAATGTTTATTTTTATCTAATTTTCATATTGTCTAGCTAAATAATATTGAAATTTTTGGATTAATTTGTTACATCCCTAATTGTAGGATGACTTATTGGAAAAGAAGGTGAAAGGAGAGTTCAAACCTTTTGGGATGAACGATGTATTAACCACTGCATTAGGAAATCAGGAACACTATGAACGAGTTAGAGGTGTGGGAGGATGCGTAAAACCCCAACTCTACTTTAAAACTGCAAGAAAGAATAGGGAATCAGTCCTAAAGGATTCGATCGATAACTTCAAAGAACAATCGGAGGAGAATAAGAGCTTGAAGGTTGAAGTAGAGAGATTGAAGGCTCAACTTGCTAAGGTCATTAATAATCAAACTTGTGAGGTTGTGATATCGAATAAGTCCTCAAACATGAACGACCCAAATTGGAGAGATGATGTGGAGGTTTATGAATGTGGCACTTCAAACTTGGAGGTAAATCTTGGTTACCCTCCTCATTAAGTTTGATTTGTTTCGTGTATTGATTTTCGATTTAGAATTTAGCCAATGGAATCGTCTATGCTCAACCGAACAACCATATGAATTTCTAAGGGGGATCGGGAAGGGTTGCGGACTAACAAATTAAGGGGCCGGAGTCTTTTAGTCACTATAGACCGTAAAAGAGAGTACTTTACTCTTAGCTAGTGAATGCGATGGCCAACCGATCAACGGGCCGGGAAGAAGTTACCATTAAACATTTTGAACATACACACTACTCAAGCAAGACAACTCTTCTACATCAAACCAAAAGAAAAGGAAAAAAACAAGAAGCAAAAAATAGTGAAGAAAACTTAAATGTAAACAATTAAGTCACATCACATCACTGTTAATTTATAGTCGACAACCGAGTGATTAGAGAGAGATAAATTACGGAGTTAACTTATATCCGACTGCTAAATATCTAGAGGATGAAAGGAATTTTTTTTCCATGAGAATATATATGTTCGTCGAGAATTGATCTTTTATCATATTATGACAAACTATCATTCTCAAGCCAACCAGACATCCGTATAAGAAAAAAAAATCCTAGCTAATAAGGATCCTAATTAAATAAAATATTTACAATTTTTCAAATAAAGTGTTTATAAGAGCATCCATAGTAGTTGAAATTTTAGGAGAGCTTTTTCGTTAGCACATTTGTTTCACGTTAAAAGTAAAAAAAAATTTCATACATCTCACAATTATCAAAGACCCTCTCAACAATTTTTTTTCATAAATTTCACACTTTTCATTATATATATGATCCGGTGATAAGGGTCCACCCCTCAGAGGGGCATGGCCATGGTAGAAGTCAAGGTCTAGGCGGTCAATGTCCATGTGTCGCTGGCCGGTTGGACAACTCACTCGCCCGACCGGGATAAAGAAGTACCGATCAGATATCACCATAGCTCGGCTAGACACCGAGCTTTCGACGCTCAAAACAAGACATACGCCGAGCGGTCAGCTCGCTCGGACTTACATTTAACCCCGGAACTGGTGAAAAGGGATCGCAGCACAATGAAACTCGGACAGTGGAATGATTGGCCGAGCGGCCACTTTGCTCGGCCAAAGGGCTAGACCACCCGAACGGCTAAGGGCTGGCCGAGCGGCTGTCCCGATCGACCCACTAATAGACAAAAGGAGGATTAGTCGACATCCTTGTAGGAATTCGTGCCATCGACAAACGACATGGTTGACGGCATGGACGGGCAGAGGATCGTACGACAGAAGCTTCCACTGTCATGTCAGAGATATGCTTGGGTCATTGAAATATGGTGTCAGGGACGCTTTCTTGGCATGTTTTTTCAGGGTAAACTTTGAGAAGCGTGCGCACCTCGAGGAGCATTCACGCGAGCCTTCGTAGCCCTATATAAAGCGCCCCAAGCTTCAATGGAGGTATGCACATTTTTACTGTAGCTACTGTTACTCTACTTCTCTGCTTCCTCGCTTATACACCGCCGGAGACTGACTTGAGTGTCGGAGGGTCATCGCTGGGGAACCCCTCCCTGACTTGGCACTGACGTTGCTATGGTTGCAGGTCTCTCTGACTCGGAGCCCACCAACAATCAACAGGAGCGCTACGTCCCCCAGCATCCATAGCCTCGACTCTCGGACAGGATCAATATATTCCTTATCTTTTCTTCATATTTCACCATTTATATAATTAAATTTTTATAAAATATTAATTAAAAATATTTTAATATTATATATATTGCTTATCTCATATGGGTATGTTCTTTTTTTTTTTAACAAATATAAAAAATTAAAATTAATATAAAAATAAAAAAAGATGGTGTGTCATGATACAAACTATATTAAAATATAATTATTGATTACCTACCCACAATTCTCTATTCATACAAATGTGGGCTATACCATATATATAAATTCTCAATGAATCCGTCCAATTACCCATTGGATTCCATCTCGAACTCATGTGGCATAAAAAGTGATTCACTCGTCCTCAACACCTCCTCTAATTCGTCCCTAAATTAATACGGAAAAGATAGATCATGAGTGACTATTAGCCATTAAAACAGACGGCAAGGCATGGGACAACACTTTCAAATAAGTCCATTAGCTAGTATCTATTATTAATATGTCTCAAATTAAACCACAATTAATAAAAATATAAAATAATTATTTTTTTTATCAAATTTTAATTTTGTTTTAACTAGTCCAAAATATATGAATTTCAACATGAGCTAACCGTTCACATGGACGGTCGGCCCGCAAATAATTGACTAATATGACATATTCAATAGAGCTATTGGTATTAAGATGATTAATCAAGCTGGGTAACATTGAGTCTAGATGATTGATTCGGTCCCATAAAATTTTTTCACCTGCCGTAAGAATGAATAAATAAGGAGAGTATTTGGTATTAAGAGCGGTACAAAGAAGGCATTGATTGGAGATGCTGACATCATCTATTGGACTCTTATAACATGCTCTAACTTATAGTTTAAATTTATCTAATCGATTTAGGTATGAAAAAAAAATATATTGGCTCAACATTTTTTTTTTCGGATATTTATATAATCAAGAGAAATAGACGAACACATAGGAATTAATTTCATCTCATTCCGAACTCTGTAGGTCCATTAACCGGCTTCGGATAATTTTTATTTTTATTTAAATTTTTTAAAAAATTGCAAATTTGCATTGGATCCTCGCTTTAGATTCGTTGCAAATGGGCTACTTTAAAAAAAAAAAAACTCAAAAATTCTCCGAAGTCAATTAATTGACCTAAAGAGTTCGGAATGAGATGAAATTAGTTTTGATATATTCATATCATTATCCTGATTGTATAGATATCCTCAAAAAAAAAAATTGACCTAATATATTTTTTTCAATGATTTTTTCAATACTAATGTATCTGAAAAATATAATTCATATTTAAAAAAATCACCAATAAAAATATATTGAGTCAAATTGATGTTTGAACGGATAGATATAATAAGGAGAAATATATAAATATATAGGAATTGGTTTAACCTCATTCCAAGCTCTCTCGATCAATTAACCGACTTCAAGCTATTTTTCTTAAAATTAAAACTTTGCAATGAATCTATTTATTCGTTGCAAATTCATGATGAATCCCTGTTTCATCTTAACTTCTTAATAATAATTCATGTAATAATATTTGCCACGAATTCAATATTGTTGTAAAATCTATGATAAATTCTAGATTCGTTGCAAATTTTACGACGAATTTTAGATTCATTGCAAAATCTGCGACGAATTCCGTGTTCATTGCAAAATCGATGAAAAAATTACAACGAATGATTTATTCATCCCTGATTTTACAACAAATATTTATTTTGAATTGCAACAAATTTAGTAATGAAATATTTTCCATTGTTGCTGATTGGCCATGAAATATTTACGTTGCTAAATTAGTTACTAAGTAGTAACAATTTATGTTTTTATTACAAAACTCGTCGGCCTTAAATGATTGGGTTTTTTAGTGCGAAGTGCCTATGGGATGAAAGTTTTTTTCCAGAGATAAGTATTAGTTTTTTTGTTTTTTTATTTTTTTATTTTTGAAAAACGAAACGTAATCGTAACACTTGTGAATTGGGGGATTTATGGTTGAGAATAAGACTTGTCAAACTGAGTCAAAAACAACTTCATTACATGCATGCATATATATAAAAACAAATATTATTCGACCAATTAAAACAGCGTGCAATAGAGCTCACAGCGGTTCCAAAGGAGAGCTTGGCCTTGCGGCCATTGAGCAGGAGTTGCCAGAGCATCTAATAGGACAATGATATATATATATTCAATCATAAAAAGTAGCACAATGATATATATATATATTCAATCATAAAAAGTTGAATAGTCTAAAGAAAGCAAAACAATAATTTTCCTTAAAATATGTACAAGAAATAACGGGCAGGAGATTTATCTGATTTTTTTTTTCTACGACAAATAGGATAGAGAAAGAACTCGTGGAAACGAGGATATTCGAGGAATCTTCATAAATTCCAAGAATGATTGTTCGGGCTCTGGTGTTGAATAAGATTCATTGTAGGATCCAGCACCAGCTTGTGCATCGTCAACACTGCCATCCTGATCATTCAGTTGGGCATTTAGCCTCATACCGGCCACTGTATCTTGCTGGAGCAGGCAGCAACGAGAATTTACCTTCGGGATGTTGGATTGTTCATCAGAAGCAGCAGAAGGAGGCTGGAAATCAAAGTCAAGGAGTTGTGATATAAAGTCTTCGTCGAATAGAGCGTCGCAAGGCAATGATGTGTTTCCTGAAGCCAGCTCCTCAACTTTAGTCGTAGATAAAGTTTAGTCCCAACAGTTTCTGGATAGATGAATTATTGAAAGGTGATACAGTTGGAGCTAATATTATTACCTGAGCATGGTGAAGGAGTGCATTGTGAATCAAAAGCTGGTGTCCTCCAGAAAAAATCTTGTGTTTCCGTCTTATTGGAGATTGATGATGTTGCACAAGGGGGACCAGGTTCGTAAAAGCAGGAGAAAGTGGTTTTAGAATCATCCTTAATAACATCATTGATATGACTTTTAAAATAACTTTGACCATCCAAAACTGAGTACTGAGGATCAAAGTAAGGCGATGCTAATAAAATATCAGAGTACTGAGGATCAAAGAAAGGTGATTCTAATATAATATCAGGTTGCTGACTAAGTAGCGGATCAAAGTAAGGTGATTCTAATATAATATCAGGTTGCTGACTAAGTAGCGGATCAAAATAAGGCGATTCTAATATAATATCAGGTTGCTGATTAAGTAGCGGATCAAAGTAAGGTGATTCTAATATAATATCAGGTTGCTGACTAAGTAGCTTCAAATGAGGATCACAGTTGATAAGTTTCTCAAAATTCTTGCTCAACGAGGCCTGGGGACATTGAAGTAGATGCCTCCTGCAACATACATTTGGTGAAAGTTAAAAATATAGACACAACCGAATATGTAAAATTTTGATTTATCTATGTTTCAAACAATTTGAGATAGGCAACAAACATATATATCTTCTGGCAAATTTGTTATATCACATCAAGCTTAGTTTAAATAAGTCAAGGTAACATGCAGTCAAGTTATCACAAAGGATATGCTTTACATTGTAGATCATCATATAAAACTTAATATTAATAATATTCATAAAAAGGTATAGTTTAACTAATTTAATCAAATTTAAACAATTGACAAGAATGAAGCAACTACAATATTCAAAAGGCAAAGACTTACAATAGACTCCAAAAAAATATATACTGAAAATAAAATCTGATTATTTTTTATTGAAATACCAATAACAAGAAACCACAGATTAAATGATAATATCACTCCGAAAGCTTAGATTTTGTGTCAGCTTGCAACAAAAGAGGTGAATTTCACAAGATGCGGGAAAATATAATTTACATCTACCTGTGTATATGTGCTTGGTCATTGGTAAAATCCTGAGTTGCTTGCCACTGTATATGCTTCCTTGGTTGAGGATCAATCTCTCGGAAGAAAAGAGGTGGTCTTGCCAACTAATAAACAATTGCCAACATGTTACCAGTAAGAAATGACCAATATATACCAACACAAATTGAGAAAAAATAAATCTTACCACAATATCCAAAGCCCCATGGCCACCGTCAAAAAATACTGCCTTAATTGCAGTAATGTCGGACCAATGAAACTCAATCTTGCTCTTCACGCCACCTTCGAGAAATTCCCATAGAAGTTTACGTTTGGCGAAGTAACATTTTGCCATTAAATCTCCTTCATATCTAGTCACAAACTGTTTGCCAATAGAACATAGTGAACTTCTCCACAAAGTTAACCAATTTGGTAAAGGATTACTTGACAAAAACATATGAGAATTAAAATGCACTAGATCACCCATAAAGAATTCATGAAATGCACCTTCAAGGAAAAAAAGACAATGACTCGAAATAAACTATGTTCCAATGGCAGATCCCTAGTTGATAATTGTAAGTGAAACCCAGAAATAAAGGCAAGTAAATTGCTCATCATTTTTCTTTTTGGTGGACCATATCACAGAAAGTTACAAACACAAATAGGAGGAAAAGGTTGAGCAGAAAAATTATGCTAAAAACAGAAAGATTGAATAGATTGCAAATACAAGAATATAAAACCAGAATAATGCATAGACAAAAACTTCCACAAGAACATACAAATAATAACAGGAAAGAGAGACGTATCATTTACGTAAACCATCAAATTTTTCCTTATAAAATCCTCACCTCCCATGTCCCAATCCTCAATAATGACGCATGAAAATGCGAAGCTTTGATCTTGCTCAATGAGCTCGAAGAAGCTGAGTTTGATTTTACACCAACTTTCGAGCCCTTCGAGCTAGTGACGCGTAAATTTTTACCTGCCTTTGACTGAGAAAGCATCATATGAATCGACGGACTCTTCCTGAGGCGAAGACCCAACGGTTCAGGTTCCCCAAGAAAATTGTTGTACACAGCCTGCAACAAGGTAGTATCAGGAGCTGGTATTACCTCTTTTCAAACGACACAGATCCATACTTAGAAAGTGTACCAAGATGCAAGGACAGATCTAGAAATAAGAGAAGGACAACGCTAAACTTTGAGTGTCGAAAAATGAATTAAGTATCAAATACAATTAAAAAATAATAATTTTTTATGTCAAATTATAGATTATAAAATATAGTTTTTTTTTTGAATTGGATTAGAGTACAGGACAATCCTATCTTTGCGTTAAAATGAGTAGAATATTTTTTTTTTCAATATACAGATATATATATATATATATATATATATTTTTATTTCACCCCTAACGAGATTTATTTATTTTAATATATATAATTAATTTGACTTAATAATTTTTTCTTATTTATTCTTTTATATTCTACTCATATTTTTTACCTATATTTCATATTCTTTAAAAATTATTTTTGATAAATTTAATTGAGATTGATCGGATTATAAATAATATAGGATTGATTTATTTATATATTAGGATTTTTAAAAAGAAATTTTTTCATTAATATAATAAAAATATATAATTATAAAAAATCATTTTTAGTAACGTTTTAAATTTAAAATAATAATAATAAAAATACCCGATTAAATTTAAATAAGATATGAGGTAGGAATAATTAATGCAAAATCTTTTTCAGGCAAGATTTGATCGGGATAAATGAAAGCAAGATTTTTGTTTTTATTTTTTATGGCACTTTTTGTGATTTGAAATAGATGATTAAACATGTAAAAAAAAAAAAATTAGGCTAGGCTATAGCCCGCCTAAGGTAAATCCGTCTCTGCCAAGATGGGGAAGGAAAGAAAAAGATCGGTCCTTTTGCATGAGATCATGAGAACCTAATCAAAATGATCGCTCAACGAGACAAAACATAATGAGAAGAGAAAGTGAGGGATCTACCTGCTCACTAGAAGTGCTCGTGTCCCTGGCCCTCTTGTGAAGACGTACGTGCTTCTCGTACAAGGGCTCCTCCACTTCCAACTTCCCCGCCGGAGGAGGTGGACCCGAGTGCGGGGTGGAATCAGCTCGGCGCTTGCTGGAAACCGAAGACCAATCCATTCCGCCGGAAGATATCCAAAGTAGGAACCTTAGAATGCCAGTTCCGCTGTTTCTCCGCAGCTTTTACGCTTCGATAGCGTAGAGCTATTTCGCAGAAGCAGACGTGGAGGGATTTGTTCGCGAGGAAGGTGGAACAATTTCACAGAGGACGTCTAAGGGATTCTTTAATAGGGAATAATTTTGACCGAATTTAGTAAGTTCTTCCCATGTGGCATATATATTGGCAGAGATATTTGGGAGGGATATATTTCTCTTTAAATATTTCCTAATTTTAAATATCTCGGCAGAAAAGGGATTTCTTTTAAATATTTCCTAATCTCAAATATTCTTTTTGGAAGGATATATTTTTTAAAATATTTTCCAATTTTAAATATCCAATTGGAAAGAAATATTATAGAGGAGATTTGAATGTATCTTTGTTTTTAAAAAATAAAAAACTTTACATTTATATGGAATTTGAGATATTTAATAAGTGGTTAAGCCAATATTTAATTTATAAGATTTTTAATTATAGAATTTGAGATATTTAAGAAGTGGGATATTTAATTGATAATGTAAATATAATTACCATAAATAAAATATCATTATTCTATACCGTGTACAAGTTGGCATCATTATGCTAAAAACCTAGTAACTAACTTATATAACATATTATTTGATCAATCATGATTTTTAACCTAATTAAATAATATTTTAACGAGCAGACTATATAACTTTCATTGTATTTTAAATGAATAAAATCATGCGTGTATTTATTAGTATATAGTTTTTAATTACAACGTGTAGAAAATATAATTGATAGTAGAAGTTAAAGGGTAATTTTTATAAGAGAACTAAATGTAGAGGTATTTTGGGATAAGGGCATTTGACTTTTTTTTTAGAAAAATATACGTTAATATGACGTCTCTTAATTTGAAATGCCCTTTTAATTTTTATATAAAAAACTTTGCGTTGAACATAATTAACAAGTAAAATAATAAAAAGGACACTTAATACTTGTCTATATATTATAATTTTATCCATGATACATAATTCATCCAAAATTGAACTTTGATTTAACATTATTTAAAAAAATCAATATGCGCAATATTTTATGATTAAAAACCTATGATATTTTCTATGTTTTTTTAATATGAGACTATATTTACAACCGTACAACCCCAACAGTTAGTAGTGGGGAGGGTTGTGGCAGTTGCAATTGCAAAGTAGTTGCTTGCCACACCCCACAAACCTCATTACACTCCCTCATTCCAAGCTCTCTCGATCAATTAACCGACTTCAAGCTATTTTTCTTAAAATTAAAACTTTGCAATGAATCCGAGAATCATCGCAAATTTGCAATGATCCTGAGATTCGTCGCAAATTTGTAATGAATCTGTTTATTCGTTGCAAATTCGTGATGAATCCCTGTTTCATTGCAACTATTTAATAATAAATCATATAACAATATTTGCAATGAATTCAATATTATTGTAAAATCTACGATGAATTCTAGATTCGTTGCAAAATTTGTGACGAATTTTAGATTCATTACAAAATCTACGACGAATTCCGTGTTCATTGCAAAATCGATGAAAAAATTACAACCAATGATTTATTCATCTCTGATTTTACAACAAATATTTATTTTTATCGTTGAATTGCAACAAATTTAGTAATGAAATATTTTTCATTGTTGATTAGCCATAAAATATTTTTGTTGCTGATTAGCCATGAAATATTTACGTTGCTAAATTAGTTACTAAGTAGTAACAATTTATGTTTTTTTTACAAAACTCGTCAAGTTTTCGACCTTAAATGTTTGGGTTTTTTAGTGCGAAGTGCTTATGGGATGAAAGTTTTTTTCCAGAGATAAGTATTCGTTATAAATCAATTCTCTACTTTATTATAATAAATTTATCTTCTTCTAGTTAATTGGGTAGCCCGTATGGTTGATGGGAGTTGTGGATGTGGATGCAAAAGTAACTTGTGGAGAAAATAATTTGGTTGGATATGAAAAGACATTGATGTCAATTAATTATAGTACGGAGAAATTCTTATTTTTATATAAAAAGGAAAAAATTTGACAAAAATAAGTTAACGTCCATCCATTGGAGAGTAATAAATTAATATCGACTAAAGTGAATGGTTAACTAATGGTATAAATACATATTATAAAACACTATTAAGTTAATGATTGATTAACCATCTCTATTTGATACACACACAAAGAATAATAGTTAGCACACCTTCATATGAGCCGAGTTTGCACACCTTCATATGAGCGGTAGTAGGTGGCATCTAACATTGATGATCTAATGTAGCTTAAATTTATTTATTTTTTATTTCTTTTATCTACGTATAATAATTCCCTTCTCTCATCTTTAAAGTACTACTTTGGTGTTGTTATCACCAAACTAGCATTACCCATCTTTCTTGGTGCTAATTTCTACAAACTTACAAACTAACACCAAGTGTTGCTGGTTTACAAACCAAGTGTCAATTTGTACAAACTAGCATCAACATTGGAGCTGGTCTTTAAAGATCAGCTCCAACGTGCTAGCTCTGGTCTTTAAAGACCATATTTTAGAGCCGGTCTTTAAATATTAGTATTACTTGGTGTTGATTCATAGGTGGATCATGCTAGTTTGGTGTTGTCAGTATTACCTTGATGCTGATTTTTACAAATAATACCACCTTGGTACTAGTTTGTACAAACCAATACCAAGGTAGATAGTACTAGTTTGGTGGTGTCAACATCACCTTAGTGCTGGTTTTTACAAACCAACACTACCTTACATGTGATCAAAGGAGAAAAAAGAGAATTATTGCATGTAGACTATAAATAGATTAAAAATATTTTATTTTAGCTGTGTTAGATGCCCACATCAGGCGTTACCTACAAGAGCTCACATAAAGGTGTACAAGATATCATTATATAAAGAGAGAGGTTGTACGCCCCATGTGCACACCTCACATGCACGACTATGGCCATTTGCCACGTGGTCGATGCTAAAAAAGTTGACTAACATTTTCCCACAGTCATGCACGACGGTCGTGTGACATCTAGTGTTTTATATAAATATATATAGTGATCCTCACCGGATCGGGGTGCCCGGAAGTGATTCGGGCACCTCGCCTTGTGAGAGTTGCCAACGATGGGTGTATTAGATATCAAGATATATAACTTCGACTCACTTAGGCTGCTCGAAAGTAAGCACCTCGGCTCACTCAGGTCCACATTACAAACATAAAAACTAGATCCATAACATATTAAAATTGTATATATATATATGTCTGTATGGCCCGACCCACAGCATATAAAACTTCGATATATATTTCTCAAATAATTCTCTTATTCATGTAATTTCATACTTTTATTAAGAATCGGCTAATGTCTTCTGTCATCATAGGTGACTAATTAATCAACTATTGGGGGCATTTTGACAAATATCAAAATTACAAGCACATTTCTACAAGAATGAACGAAGATCAGTGGACTATCTTTTCTCAGCCCGTGTAGTAAATTTATGAGGCCGTACTTTATCTGGTCTTCTATCGAACCGTCGGTTGCTGCTTGCTTCCATCGTCGATGGCGATCCTAGTCCGCCCCAAGCATCTCCTCCGCCTCCTCTACCGAAACCCTAATTCTGCCGCCGTTGGCCTCCTCCTGCTCCCTCTCTCTCGCCATTTCTGATATGCCTCTTCACTCACACCTAATTCTAGCCCTAGCTCCGATGCTCGGTCGCGTACTCCCCTCGAGAAGCAATTTGACTCATGGATCGACCGCCTCCGGCAGGGGTTCACCTCCAATGACGTAGCCGAAGCCATTCGAGCGCAATCGGACTCTGATCTCGCTCTCGACCTCTTCCGGTGGACCGTCCTCCGACCTGGCTACCACCACGACGGCCCCGCCTATCTCGCCATTCTCCTACGGTTACATGGTGCAGGGGCTTTGCCAGAAGGCAATGAACTACTTCAAGGAGATGAGGTCGAAGGCACTAGTGCCCACGGCGACTATATACATGGCGGTGATCTGCAGCCTGTCGCTGGAGCGACGGCTAGAGGTGGCGGTCGAGGTGGTATTCGACATGCTGGAGAACCGCAAGGCGCCGGACATTCTGACCTACCAGACCTTGCTGGAGGCGATGTGCAGGGAGGGGCGGTCGGAGGTGGCATACGATCTGCTGGAGGAGCTCCGGTAGAGGAAGGGCGCCATGAAAGGAAGGATGCACTCCGACTTTTTGGCCAGCCTGCACTGGTGTCTGGGTCTGCCAGCCACAGCATTGATTGCTTCAAACTTCTTGTTTGAAGTAAAGTTTGGCCCTTTCTGAGCAGCATCCGTCCCTGAATCATTAATTTTTTTTTTCATTTTAATTATGCAAACGGGGAGACATTAACCACTACATTTCGATCGGCAATAACAGTTCTTTAGAACACACACTAAAGATTATGGAAACGACCATCTTGTAACCTGTTTATTACAATCAATTTTGATTCTTTCAAGTTGATCATCGTATGGATAGAAAGCTATAAAAATATCTTTCGAGTTGCGACAGAATCTAATAGAACAATGCTATATATATATATATTCAATCATAAATAGGATTAGTTTATTTTTTTTGTCAAATTATAGATTATGAAATATAGTTTATTTTTTTGAATAGGATTAGTGTACAGGACAATCCTATCTTTGCGCTAAAATGAGTTAGAATATTTTTTTTCAATATACAGATATATATTTTTTCTTTCAGACCTAATGAGATTTATTTATTTTAATATATATAATTAATTTGACTTAATAATTTTTTCATATTTTTTCTTTTATATTCTACTCATATTTTTTTACTTATATTTCATATTCATTAAAAATTATTTTTGATAAATTTAATTGAGATTGATCGGATTATAAATAATATAGGACTGATTTATTTATATATTAGGATTTTTGGAAAGAAATTTTTTTCATTAATATAATAAAAATATATAATTATAAAAAATCCTTTTTAGTAACGTTTTAAATTTAAAATAATAATAATAAAAATACTTTTTATAAGTTTTGATATGTTTAACTACAAACAGAAAAGAGTAGGTAGGCTCATTACATTAAAAAAGCTATGGGAATACTCATACCATAAATAAATAATTGAGCCTGAGAGCCAAATGAATCGAAAGATTCATGTTTGGTTCGGGAAGAAATCATGGAAGTTGTGAAATTAATGGTAAGATAATCTACTTTTATTAAATGATTTATTAGATAATCGAAAATAGAGGATTTTAAGTACTATTCAAAATTCGGAAGAATTACGTAAAGGGGCCGTTGAGCACCTCGAAAGAGCCCGGACTTGCTTACGTAAAGTGGAAATAGAAGCAGATGAGTATCGAATGAATGGATACTCTGAAATAGAACGAGAAAAAGTAATTTTGATTAATGCCACTAGTGATAGTTTGGAACAATTAGAAAATTACAAAAATGAAACGCTTCATTTTGAACAAGAAAAAGCGATTAATCAGGTCCGACAACGAGTTTTCCAACAAGCCTTACAGGGAGCTCTAGGCTTTGAACAGTTGCTTGAATAGTGAGTTACATTTCCGTATGATCCGTGCTAATATTCGCATTCTTGGAGCCATGCAAAAAATAACGGATTAGCCTTAGTTTCTAATTTAGGCATTATTTTTTTCCTTCCTAAAAAGAATAAAGAAACGCTAATGGTAACCCTTAGAGCCGACGAAATTAGTAATATTATCCGTGAACGTATTGAACAATATACTAGAGAAGTAAAGATTGTGAATACCGGTACCGTACTTCAAGTAGGCGACGGAATTGCTCATATTCATGGTCTTGATGAAGTAATGGCAGGTGAATTAGTAGAGTTTGAAGAGGGTACAATAGGCATTGCTCTAAATTTGGAATCAAATAATGTTGGCGTTGTATTAATGGGTGATGGTTTGATGATACAAGAGGGAAGTTCCGTAAAAGCAACAGGACGAATTGCTCAGATACACGTGAGTGAGGGTTACTTGGGTCGTGTTATAAATGCTCTGGCTAAACCTATTGATGGGAGAGGTGAAATTTCAGCTTCTGAATCTCGGTTAATTGAATCTCCATTAAATTTAAATAAGATATGAGGTAGGGATAATTAATGCAAAATCTTTCTCATGCATGATTTGATCGGGATAAATGAAAGCAAGATTTTTGTTTTTGTTTTCTATGACACTTTTTCTGATTTGAAATAGATGATTAAACATGTAAAAGAAAATTTTTAGGTTAAGCTATAGCCCAGGACGGGCCTAAGGTAAATCCGTCTCTGCCAAGATGGGGAAGGAAAGAAAAAGATCGGTCCTTTTGCACGAGATCATGAGAACCCAATCAAAACGATCGCTCAACGAGACAAACATAATGAGAAGAGAAAGTAAGGGATCTACCTGCTCACTTGAAGTGCTCGTGTCCCTGGCCCTCTTGTGGAGACGTACGCGCTTCTCGTACAAGGGCTCCTCCATTTCCAACTTCCCCGCCGGAGGAAGTGGAGCAGAGTGTGGGGTGGAATCAGCTCGGCGCTTGCCGGAAACCGAAGACCAAATCATTCCGTCGGAAGATATCCAAAGTAGGAACCTTAGAACGCCCAGTTCTACTGTTTCTCCGCAGCTTTTACGCTTCGATAGCGTATATGTATTTCGCAGAAGTAGAGGTGGAGGGATCTGTTCGCGAGGAAGGTGGAACAATTTCACAGAAGACGACGAAGGGATTCTTTAATAGGGAATAATTTTGACCGAATTTAGTAAGTTCTGCCCACTTGGCATATACATTGCTTAGCCGCAGAGATATTTGGGAGGGATATATTTCTTTCTAAATATTTTGTAATTTTAAATATCTCGGTGGAAAAGGGATTTCTTTTAAATATTTCCTAATCTCAAATATTATTTTTGGAAGGATATATTTTTTAAAACATTTCCCAATTTTAAATATCCAATTGGAAAGAAATATCATAGAGGAGATTTGAATGTATCTCTGTTTTTAAAAAATAATAAATAAAAAACTTTATATTTCTATGGAATTTGGGATATTTAATAAGTGGTTAAGTCAATATTTAATTTATGAGATATTTAATTATAGAATTTGAGATATTTAAGAAGTGGGATATTTAATTGATAATGTAAATATAATTACCATAAATAAAATATCATTATTCTACCCCGTGTAAAAGTTGGTGTCATTATGCTAAAAACCTAATAACTAACTTATATAATATATTATCTGATCAATCATGATTTTAACCTAATTAAATAATATTTTAACGAGCAGACTATATAACTTTCATTGTATTTTAAATGAATAAAATCATGCGTGTATAAATTAGTATATAGTTTTTAATTACAACGTGTAGGAAATAGTTGATAGTAGAAGTTAAAGGGTAATTTTTATAAGTGAAGTAGAGGTATTTTGGGATAAGGGCATTTGACTTTTTTTTTTTTTTTTAGAAAAGTATACGTTAATATGATGTCTCCTAATTTGAAATGCCCTTTTAATTTTTATATAAAAAAACTTTGAGTTGATCATAATTAACAAGTAAAATAATAAAAATAGCACCTAATACTTGTCTATATACTATAATTTTATCCATGATACATAATTCATCCAAAATTGAACTTTGATTTAATATTATTTTAAAAAAATCGATACGTGCATTATTTTATGATTATAAATTTTTGATATTTTCTATGTGTTTTCAATGTGAGACTATATTTACAACCGTAAAATTCCAACAGTTAGTAGTGGGGAGGGTTGTGACAGTTGCAAATACAAAGTAGTTGCTTGCCACACCCCACAAACCCCATTACACTTCCTTTCCATAAAGGGCGTTCGTCAAAGTGAAAAGAGGGTTGCTTAAAGTGAGGGGAAAAACTCTGTTCATGCATGAAGAAGAGTGCATCATTTTGGCAGAAGAACATTCAAGTTCAAAATAAGGGATTTGGTTTATGGATATGTCAAGGAGGTTCACTGTGATTTTCTTATAGATGACAAACACAAAGATTGTTCTTCGTCTTCAGTAGATCGTTTCGGGAGATCATTGTAAGTTTTTACTGGCTTTGAATTATGTATATCATGCTTTAGATATGCTACAATTTTGGCAATTACTGTCAACGTTTTAATAATTATTGATTGTCCATCTGTTTCAAGTTCATGATAATCATGTGTACTTTAATGTCTTATTTATAGCATGAGGTTCATTATCATCACTAATTTTACTCTTTTACCATACAATGGCCTTACAAGATATCTCTAAGTTGTTGAAAATGAGATCCTGGTTGTATTTGTTAATTGTTCATCTGCTTCAGGCTAATGATAATTGTTGTGCACTTAGATGTCTTATTTATAGCATGGAGTTCATTGGTCATGAACAAATTTACTCTTGCTATAAAATGACTTTTACAAGACTTATCTAAGTTGAAATTAAGATCCTTGTGATTTTTAGACGGTTGCTACTGGTCTTTAAAAAAAAAAATCCATCAATTTCTAGTCTGCCTGCCTGCCTGTCATCATCAATCATGTTGCTAGTAAGATTGATCATGAATTTAGGATCTTATGATTGTTTGTTCCTACCATTTTGTTTAAGCAGTGTAGGTCTCTAGTTTCTTGAGGCCTTCGGTTTCAAAATTGTCAATTGTGCTTATTTGTTACAAGGCTACCTCTATTCATTTGTTATGTTCTTTGTGCTGATATGTTAGCAAAGGATCATTGCTCTTTTATGTAAAATAAATTTCAAAATTCATTCCTAATTCCAACCTGTCCCACATCTCTACTTGTTTGTTTAAATTCTTAAGTTCAATTATTTGTCAATGACTTTGCAGCCGATGGCCATCAAAGTGTGAGTAGAAGTAAATGGGTAAGCATTAGTCATAAGTGTAACATTAGATTTATCAGTTCATTGATTATCAATATCATATTCCTAAAAAGAGCACTAGTCTCCTTATTTGATTTGTGCAAATTTGCTAATTTTTCTGTATCTTATTCCTTGTATTTAACCATCCTAAATGAATTGCATGTTAACTATACTCTAATTGATTAGACAATACATCAGTATGCTTCTCCCCAATAATATATCCCTTTTAAGTGTCTATTCAATGTTCCCAATACAATCATGCGTGTATGCGTGTAGTGGTTCCTTGGAATCAATATTTGCAGTAGTTAAATTTAGTTTATGTTTTTGCAGTTAACAACTCAAATATTAACTCAGTGCAAGGTTTTGTGCTCTGTTGATATATTGCTAATTGGCCTAGTTATTGATTCTTCATCATGTCAATGTCAATTTATCCAACTTATCTGATTAGGTAAGATACATACAATCATTCATTTTTTTTATGGTCTTTGCGAGTTGTTTTCATTGTGTTTCCACATTAATCTCTCTGCTGTACAAGTCAAACAATTACTGTCTGATTTTTAGCTGAAGCAACTTCTGATAAACTTTTCCTATTTCACTATAAGAGAAACCCTCATAGACATCGGTTTTTCACCGCTGTCTATTACATTTTCGACCAATGTTTATGAAGGCGATGTAAAAGGTTTGTTATTTTAGACATCGGGTTATAACTAGTATCACTTAATGACATCGGGTGTAAAACCGATGTAATATTATATGTTAATAACACCAGTTTTGGCAGCAGTATACGATCGATGTAATATTAGTTAATGACACCGGTTTTGCAGCGGTGGAAAACCGATGTAATATCAGTATTATTTAACGACACAAATTCGATTTTCGAAATAGTGAAAAACCAATATTATCACCAAGCAAATCATAAAATTAAGTTAATATTATTAATTCACTAAGAAAATCACAAATAAAAATGCAACGATGTATCTAAACACACCAAGTCAATATCCATATAACCAACACGTAAGTATTCTTCTTACAACATAAAAAAGATAATAGATATTGTGCACATCAAGTCAGTATCCACAAATTACACATAACTATTCTTCTTACAACATCAAAAGGTAATAGATAGTACACAAATATTCTTCTTACTGGTGCCAACGTTATCCTTCTTGCTCTGTGCAGAGATTTAACTAAATCTTCCCCAATAGTTTTATTTGTTAATAGACAATTCTCTTTATCTATTAATGGATGGGCACCTCTGCTTGTTTGATGTCCTGAGGGTGACAACTGATTGGTGATTCTTTGTAAAGGAGGCCTCCATCTTAAAGGAGCCACTGTAGGCTCTGGGAACTTTGCAATATCCTTTTTGGTTGTCCTCTCACCATTTAATTGATTCTCCAGTTCTCTTACCTGAATAGAATAAAATAGTCAATATGGATATAAAACAGTTTGTTGCTTACATAAGGGAAATTAAAGATGCTATAAATTCTACTCAAATAGAGATTGAGAATGAGATAAGTAACCTTTTACTGGTAATTTTTACTTGTTTGCTCAGCTTCTTTGATCAGCACATTTGAAATAATCTGATATAAGGCAACTGATTTATACAAAGGCTCTGCTAGTGAAACTACAAAAGTCAATTTATCTGTAAATTCAAAAGGTGTTCAAATTTCAAATTTAATTGCAAACGGCCGAGCATGCACTACTTCATCAGCAGCTAAGTATGATAGCAAACCTGTGAATACAAGAACCCAATCAAATGGATGCACCAGTAGATGTTCCTCCCACTCTATAGGAGTTGCTGAAAATAGGCACTATAACTCTGATTTAGCTTCTTTTCGAGAATCTGATCATGGAATTACAAGAGAAACTACTCTAGCAAGCTCAAAAGGTGGGTTCCAAGCGTCAAAAAACCATAGTGTGCTTTCTGATTCAAGGGCAGCTCCAACTCCCACAGTGGAAACTCTGGAAATTACTAGTAAGAAAGAACAAGTAGTCGAATGCTTATTGCCCCGTGGACTAGTAAATTCTGGAAATATATGTTTTTTAAATGCAACAATGCAAGGACTTCTCTCCTGTCCACCGTTTGTTCAACTTTTGCAGGAGTTAAGGAATCAAAGTATCTCAAAGGTCTGAATCACTTGAACCACTATACCAGCTCTCATGTAGTCTTTATCTTTTTATAATCTATTCCTTATTTCTAAACAGGCGCTAAACTGGACCAACACAGATTGGTTGGAAAGACTATACAAATCATCCACAAAAAACAAAAAACATCCCATTCCATCCATTCCCCTTTAAAAAAATGCCACGTATTAATATAAAATATCTATAAATATTATAGTAGTTATAATTTGATAATCATAATTACTATAACATTAATTTTTAATAGTTATTATAGTCGTTATAAAATTATAATAATGATAACAATTACAATTTTGTAACTACTACAATGTCAATATATAATTGCTATAACGTGATGTGAAATCCTCATAGACATACTCAATTGGTTAGAGAATGATATATTTATTATAATGAAATAAGGATCAATTCATGATAGGTGTCTAGAAAATAATCTCATGATTTACCCCTTTTTATATAAGTTAGAGACAAATTGTGAAAGTATATGGAATCACTGTAATCATCTTTTTAATATTTGAGCCAGAGATAAGGAGGACAATTCTATTGTTTATAGGACAAATCATTTTATTTGGGGGAACTAAACTCTTCACATGCTTTATGGTGAAGTCATTGGATGGCAGTGTCCTACAGCAAAGTCTACTCAGTTGACTTCCTTTCTTATTTGAAAGAAAGTGATCTAGATTCCATGATCACATTTAGGCAGAACAATAAGACATTATAATCATGGAATGCTGACTAAAAAAGGTGCTAATCTTCATCCACGTCTACTAGTTTTACTTTTGAATGAAATACTTGTGCATTCGGTGACAAGGCCTTGTGCAACTCACCTTGCATTTTAAAACAGAGTTTTATGATCATCTTGCGAGTAACACAATTCTTGAAAGTGAAGATTAGTCGTTAATTAGCAGTTCTTGAGATCGTCTCACTTTGCGGCTCACCTTCTTGAACGAGTCCTTATTCTCTTTACATTTGCTCTGCAATGAGAAAGTCTACATTGACTTGGTTAGCACAAGAGATTAAATTAAAACGTGACAAAATCAGAACAAATAAATCAGAGGAGGATGGCTAAGTCAAAATAATATCAATATCATCCAACAAAGATAACAAAAAAAATTGTAAAACGATGATGTGCTAGAGAGATTTTGACGAGATCTGCAAAAGCATGAGTAATTGAAGTTTGCATAATAAAAATTACTAAGAAAAGCTCTAGCATTGCAATTCTAATCAAGCACAGAGTTTCTGATTCTTGACGAGAAAATTATGTTAAATGATCATACATTTTAAGTAGTTTTTTTTTTTAACAACTTTTTGCTAAAAATTAACTATGGTGATAAGTGGCCTCTATCGTTCCTTAACCGGAGGTTAAAATTATAAATCTGCAACAGGAATAGATTGGTTTATAATATTAAGTGTAGTAACCGGAGGTTAAATTAAAATTCAGTTGATAATAGGTGGCTCTCATGTAGTGTTTATTGTCTTCTCAGAAAATGGATAATATGAAAGAATACCAAAGAATTAACAAGAGATTAATAGAAATGAACTGATAAGAGTTAAGACTACTGATTTATGAAGGAAAACATACTCATACAGAGGATCCAAATGCAGAAAAATAGGAATAAGCATTACAATAGAATTCTTACAAACATAGGAAAATAAGAACAATAATTAAAATTGAATTGTTAATCACATCAAAAGGTCCAAACCAATTCAAGTTTATCCAGTACTGCATATAATACAAATAATCATTTAAGTAATCTTCATCATGAAATCTTTGTAAACATGAATTGCTTATAAGTAACATCATAATAGAAAAAAAATTTCTGATAGGCTTTCAAGCTTAAAGCATAAAGCAAGTTGAACTCGCATGCACGTCTTGTATAAACAAGCATAACATAAATATTTATTTGGTACTAACATTATGCCGGATAGAAACAACATGTCGAAACATAAGGTACTAAAAGATGGTTCCAGATAACAGGCGGTTGACCCACATCCCAACACCTAGCCAAAGGCTCAAACAATCACCATTAAAATAATATTACAATAGAGGAGAATATTAAATTAAGAATTACTAATATCACCTTTTAGAGCAATGTTGAAACACCATCTTCTTCAAAATGCTGCTAAATCTTGAATGGTGATTGAGCTTAAAGATTATTCTCATATTTCAAGTTGATACTACACCAAAGGAATAAGCAAAGAGTGATACAACATGCTAGTATGAAAAACAATCTAAAACATAGATTTAAATAGCTTAGATTTCATTGCCAACAGCTAGCCAGCACATCTGAGTGCAATGTGTTCACATACCTCCTTTATGGTCGCCTCAACCTTCTTATTGTGTTGCTGCTCTGATACTCCCCAAACAGCTTGGGGCGGCGCTGTGGTATACATGAGTATACCAACAGGTTCCAGTGACTTGCTACATTTTATGATGAGACAACCAAGCTACATAATAAACAGGAGAGAACTTGAAGACTCAACATAAAATTATAATATTCTCCAAGTAACCTTTACCACCGATTATTTAGCTTACGAGACGGTAACTCGTCCCAACAGTTATGTCAAGTTAGAAGACAATCCCAAGTATTGGAAGTTATCAGAACAAAAAAGACGATAGTAAGGGATACATACCACTAGCACATGACAAAGAATTTCCAAGTTACAAAAACTATAATCAATCTGCAACACATTAAACAAGAAACGAATCCCACCTTTCTATTTGCAATTGCTCCAAAAGTTAATTGTTTAGGCTCCCCACCAGACGGGTTTAAAACATGGAGTTCATCATCCCTGACATATGCAAGCATGCTTCCATCTGGTGACAGATGCGGGTCAATAATTGGCGAGCTAGCACAACATGTAAGCTTGAGCTCTGGCTCTAAGCCTGATATTTCCTAGAAATATACCTGATGAAACAGATAGCGATCACTTAATATATCATAATCAAAGAAGAAAGTTTAAGATCAACAGGTAGAAAGGCACGCAAAATAGCTACTTGTGATGAAGCATTTTAATGTTCAAAACAGAAATTGCTTCAAATACAATTGACCTATTAGTTGAATGTCAACACTTGCTCATTAAATCAGGAAATAGGGCAGAGCACAGACCCCATTTGGCAATGGCACCATGATAGTGGGCTTCCCTGGAGCGGAGCAAGAAGAGGACGTCGACCTCGATTTCCACTCGTACCTCGTGACTCCCAATCCCCTCTCCCTTGACCTCTCTCGCCTCAGCTTCTCTTCAGCCGAGAGATTACTCTCATCGAGGCCGCCTCCATCAGGTGGGCAAATCACAAGCTCCTGCCATCGTGAGGCAACGTCAAAGGCGAAGACTTTACGGTGGAGGATACCATTGGGGCTGAAGAGATAGGAGATCAAGCGCCCATCGGGGCTGAAGCTGATGGAAGAGGGAGCGACGTATCCCGGAAGAGGGTACTGGACGATCTCCTTCACGGGAAAGAGGAAAGAGTCTTCCTCAGAATCAGTAAGGGGCATCTCGGGTTCGCAGTGGCACGACTTCTTCGAAAAAGTCTCCTTCTCGTCGTCCTCCGCGGCCGCCTTGTCCTGCATCAAGAATGGAAGATATGCAGGGGGAGAGGAAGGGCCGGAGAGGCCGCCGGAAAAAGGAGTCGCCGGGCGTCGAACCCTAGGAGTTCGGATGGCGATCAGATCGGGGAAACGAGGTGATCTAGCTCTCACTTCACTAATATAGTAATGGTGCTAGGCCCTCCTTGGAGCGGAAAAAGAAGGACCAGTACTCCTGCACCTTATCCCGCATGGTTGATCCCATCTTAAGGTTCACTGCCCGCTTGCCTTTCACTTCCGCCGAGCTCATCACCCACACGAACCAGTAGACCGCGACAGCGCCGACGACCGCCGCCGTCCACATCGCAGTCAAGAGATTCATTGCTCGTCTTTCAAATGGTAACTCCTAAAAGGAGGATGCGGAGGATTAGGGTTTCGATTTATGGTGGGCAAGGAGAAGCCCAAAATAAATCGCGCTAAGAAAGTCCGCAAGTTTGGTTCATAGCCACCGGGTTTTAAAAACCGCAGTTAAAATTGATGTCTATTAATGAAAAAAAGACGCTCATAGACATTGGCTAAAAAAACCGATGTCTATGAGCGAAAATCTACGCTCATAGACACAGGTTTTTGGAAAAATCGTTGTAAAATACTCAAAGACAACAGTTTTTTCTTAAAACCGTTGTTGTTCCACCGATGTCTATGAATGTTTTCTTGTAGTGTTTTGAGATTCTTCTGGATATGTTCAAAAATTTATTTCCAAACAGAAATGCTCAAAAAAAATTCCCGCAAATTATATCATTGTATAAAATTAAAGCTTAGCTTGTGTTAGTTCATAATGTTTAAGATCAAATTATAGTAGTTCATATATGGTGAAACTTAATGATAGTTACATCATGATGTAAACAACCTTTCCTAACATCTTGCCATACCTAAGATTAGATCTAGGAGTCGTGTTTATTTTTATTAATCGTGTTTCAGATTGATCAAGTTGTTTAATTAATGTTATTTAAAATTGTGTCTAATATTATACATGTTTATGAACATATTCCACATGCGATCAGAAGTTTCTTCTTTCCTGGTGCTTTGCAATATGTATGAGGCTTTACTTGGAACCTAAAACACCACAGAATGTTCATTGATTGGTTCTTTGTATCAGTGTGATGACTTTGATCTATAGTGTGTGTTTGTAGCACATGTTGGTAAGTAAAATACCTTCACCTATAGGAAGACACAAGAGTGAACTCCCTACCTAAGCCAAAAGATCTTTGCCTCAAGAGCTTCTCTATGCCTATTCATCTGCATGAAAATAATTGGTTCATCATAATACGACTATTGAGAATAATGTTTCATAAGTTGTTAAGCGAAATGGGAAGTATCTTTTATTGAAATATAGTATAAGAAACTAAAGGTTGATTTAGATAAAGGATAGTCTTATTTAGGAAGTTCTTGTCAATTAGGAATTTGATATAAGAGTTTATTATATGCAATTTTGCTTATATTGTAAAAGACTGGTTTCATGATTTGAATCCGTGATATTAAAATCACACTGTAATAATTTTACCGTGGTAGCAGGGATATCAAAGGCAATTTTGAATGAGTTATTTTTCGTTTTTCATGATTTTTTTTTCTAAATGACCATTTGAAAGTTTAAATGATATCTTGACAAAAAAAATAAGTTTCCCAACGTGTTTTTTATATCTTGATATTTTCCAACCAAAATATCTTATGAAACCTCGAAGATTTAATGAATTTATTGATGTCCAATCAAAATCTATTAAAAAATTGACTCGGCCTTAAATTAGAAATTAAATTGCATTTGCACATCTATTGCTCCTTCACTTTTGCCAAAGAGCCCCAAACTCTATCCACGTGAGAATTATTTGATTTGGCCAACGGAGTGGGACCCGCTAAATCTACCAAATGGCCAATAAATACCCCCTCCCCTATCTTTTGTCACGTGGACAAATATTATTAGGCACAAATAAGAATTATTATTAAATCAATTAGGCTACGTACTTAGATTCTTATAGCCTGTGGGTCCGATATTTATAATTTATTTTTTAATTATAATATATTTATATTTTTTTTTTTACATACATTTAAGGAATATTGGACTTCTAGATTATTCACTATAGATATTTTTTAATTTATTTTGACGGCCAATAAGAAATTTTGGTAGGATCTAATAGATCACCTCAGGTCAACTATACCTAACTTGATTAATCTTGTATTTTTATATGATTCTTATAACCATCATAGCCTTGATTTAGAAACGAACGCATCAAGGGTTGAATTGAAAGTAAACTCATTTTTTCAGATATATAAAGATCGATTCCTAACTTGGATAAATTAACGGATGAATTTTTCTTAAAAAACAATTGATATAAGAACGTTAGGTTGATCGGTCGTCTGCTACAAATACTTCCCGATTTATCTTAATGATCTATCAGATTTTTTATAGACCAGATTGATCATCTCTAAAATTAATCGATGTAAACTAAATACCTAATTCCAACAATAAAAAAAACTGAACTCGTAACTTGAATTAAGACACCTAATGAACTAACTAGATCTCATTGATTGCATTAGCTATTCCAAATTCATTGTAGTAATAAATTATCGAACAAGATCTCTCATATATATATATATATATATATAGGATTGATATGCTGCGCGACTGTGCGCGCGCAGCATATCAATCGGCGTTTTTTAATTTTTTTATTCGTTTTTAAATTAAAAAATAATTAAAATTTTTTTTTATGATTTTATTTCTAGGGATCAGGCTTTGGTTGTAGTATTAAAGCTTTTTTTTTTTAGATTTTACCTATAGGGTTTAGGCTTTCCAATTAGGTTATAGTATTTGGTTTAAAAAAAATATTAAAATAAAATTAATTTAA
This sequence comes from Zingiber officinale, assembly GCF_018446385.1. Taxonomy (NCBI): domain Eukaryota; kingdom Viridiplantae; phylum Streptophyta; class Magnoliopsida; order Zingiberales; family Zingiberaceae; genus Zingiber; species Zingiber officinale. Next base: position 120,420,504 of record NC_055999.1, read on the forward strand.
GTATTTATTGAGTATTGTAATATGTTAAGGGGATATATTAATGTATTAGAAATTTATATAAGGAAATGTGAACATTCCTTGATCTTGGATCCTATATATGATGTGGGTGTGGTTTAGTTCAATCGCACGAGTCAAGTTTCATTTGAACCTCACGAGGGAGCCAGACTAGCGCAACATAAGAGGTAAATCTTAGTTACCCTCCTCGTTAAGTTTGATTTGGTCCGTGTACTCGAACATTCCTTGATCTACTATGTCGATATACAATAATATGAGTGGGATCTAACTCCGTTCGAAACATCATAATCAAGAACTATATATATATATATATAGTGGTGAATCTAGAAATTCAAGTATGGAGGGACGATTTTTACACGGAATAAAGGACATTATCCTCTATCTCCACTAGTAAAATTTCATAATACTAGGGGTTCTGGATCCACCCCTGTATATATGATGTGTGTGTGGTTTAGTTCAATCGCACGAGTCAAGTTTCATTTGAACCTCACGAGGGAGCCAGACTAGCGCAACATAAGAGGTAAATCTTAGTTAAGTTTCGTCTATGTTCAACCGAACAACCATAATGAATTTCTAAGGGGGGTCGGGAAGGGTTGCGGACTAACAAATTAAGGGGGCGGAGTCTTTTTAGTCACTATAGACCGTAAAAGAGAGTACTTTACTCTTAGCTAGTGAATGCGATGGTCAACCGATCAACGGGCTGGAAAGAAATTACCATTAAACATTTTGAACATACACACTACTCAAGCAAGACAACTCTTCTACATCAACCCAAAAGAAAAGGAAAAAAAAAAGAAGCAAAAAACAGTGAAGAAAACTTAAATGTAAACAATTAAGTCACATCACATCACGGTTAATTTATAGTCGACAACCGAGTGATTAGAGAGAAATAAATTACGGAGTTAACTTATATCCGATTGCTAAATATCTAGAGGAAGGAAGGTATTTTTTTTCCATGAGAATATATATGTTGATCGAGAATTGATCTTTTATCATATTATGACACACTATCATTCTCAAGCCAATTAGACATCCCTATAACAAAAAAAAAAAAATCCTAGCTAATAAGGATCCTAATTAAATAAAATATTTACAATTTTTCAAACAAAGTGTTTATAAGAGCATCCATAGTAATTGAAATTTTAGGAGAGTTTTTTCATTAGCACATCTGTTTCACGTTAAAAGTAAAAAAAAAAAAAAAAAATCATACATCTCTCAATTATCAAAAACCCTTTCAACAATTTTTTTTTCAAAAATTTCACACTTTTCATTATATATATGATCCGGTGATAAGGGTCTACCCCTCAGAGAGTCATGGGCCTCATGGCCATGGTGGAAGTCAAGGTCTAGGCGGTCAACGTCCATGTGTCGCTGGTCGGTTGGACAACTCACTCGCTCGACCGGGATAAAGAAGTACCGATCAAATATCACCATAGCTCGGCTAGACACCGAGCTTTCGATGCTCAAAACAAGACATACGCCGAGCGGTCAGCTCGCTCCGACTTACATTTAACCCTGGAACCGGTGAAAAGGGATCGCAACACAATGAAACTCGGACAGTGGAATGATTGGTCGAGCGACCACTCCGCACGGCCAAAGGGCTAGACCACCCGAACGGCTAAGGGCTGGCCGAGCGGTTGTCCCGATCGGCCCACTAATAGACAAAAGGAGGATCAGTCGACATCCTCGTAGGAATTCGTGCCACCAACAAACGACATGGTTGACGGTATGGTCGGGCAGAGGATCGTACGGCAGAAGCTTCTACTGTCATGTCAGAGATATGTTTGGGTCATTGAAGTATGGTGTCAGAGACACTTTCCTGACATGTCTTTTCAGGGTAAGTTTTGAGAAGCGTGCGCGCCTCGAGGAGCGTGCACATGAGCCTTCGGAGCCCTATATAAAGGACCCCAAGTTTCAACGGAGGTATGCATATTTTTTACTGTAGCTGCTGTTATTCTGCTTCTCTGCTTCCTCGCTTATACACCGCTGGAGACTGACTTAAGCGTCGGAGGGCCATCGCCGGGAAACCCCTCCCTAGCTTGGCACTGACGCTGCTGTGGTTGCAGGTCTCTCTGACTCGGAGCCCACCAATAGTTAACAGGAGCGCTAAGACCCCCAGCATCCATAGCCTCGACTCTCGGACGGGATCAATATATTTCTTATCTTTTCTTCATATTTCACCATTTATATAATTAAAATTTTAAAAAATATTAATTAAAAAATATTTTAATATTATATATATTTCTCATCTCATATTGGTCTGTTCTTTTTTTTTTTTAACAAATATAAAAATTAAAAATTAATATAAAAAAAAAAAAAAGATGTGTGTCATGATACAAACTATATTACAAATAATTATATTGATTACCTACCCATAATTCTCTATTCATACAAATGTGGCCTATGCCATATATATAAATTCTCAATGAATCCGTCCAATAACCCATTGGATTCCATCTCGAACTCATATGGCATAAAAAGCGATTTACTCGTCCTCAACACCTCCTCTAATTCGTCCCTAAATCAATACGGAAAAGATAAATCATGAGTGACTATTAGCCATTAAAACAGACAACAAGGCATGGGACAACACTTTCAAATAAGTCCATTAGCTAGGATCTATTATTAATGACTCGAATTAAAACACGATTAATAAGAATATAAAATTATTATTTTTTTTATCAAGTTTTAATTTTGTTTTAACTAGTCCAAAATATATGAATTTCAATATGAGCTAACCGTTCACATGGACGGTCGACCCGCAAATAGTTGACTAATATGACATATTCAATAGAGCTATTGGTATTAAGATGATTAATCAAGCTGGGTAACATTGAGTCTAGATGATTGATTCGGTCCCATAAAATTTTTTCACCTGCCGTAAGAATGAATAAATAAGGAGAGTAATTGGTATTAAGAGCGGTACAAAGAAGGCATTGATTGGAGATGCTGACATCATCTATTGGACTCTTATAACATGCTCTAACTTATAGTTTAAATTTATCTAATCGATTTAGGTATGAAAAAAAATATATTGGCTCAACATTTTTTTTTCCGGATATCTATATAATCAAGAGAAATAGACGAACACATAGGAATTAATTTCATCTCATTCCGAACTCTGTAGGTCCATTAACCGGCTTCGGATAATTTTTATTTTTATTTGAATTTTTTAAAAAATAGCAAATTTGCATTGGATCCTCGCTTTAGATTCGTTGCAAATGGGCTACTTTAAAAAAAAAAAACTCAAAAATTCTCCGAAGTCAATTAATTGACCTAAAGAGTTCGGAATAAGATGAAATCAGTTTTGATATATTCATATCATTATCCTGATTGTATAGATATCCTCAAAAAAAAAATTGACCTAATATATTTTTTCAATGATTTTTTCAATACTAATGTATCTGAAAAATATAATTCATATTTAAAAAAATCACCAATAAAAATATATTGAGTCAAATTGATGTTTGAACGGATAGATATAATAAGGAGAAATATATAAATATATAGGAATTGGTTTAACCTCATTCCAAGCTCTCTCGATCAATTAACCGACTTCAAGCTATTTTTCTTAAAATTAAAACTTTGCAATGAATCTATTTATTCGTTGCAAATTCATGATGAATCCCTGTTTCATCGTAACTTCTTAATAATAATTCATGTAATAATATTTGCCACGAATTCAATATTGTTGTAAAATCTATGATAAATTCTAGATTCGTTGCAAATTTTACGACGAATTTTAGATTCATTGCAAAATCTACGACGAATTCCGTGTTCATTGCAAAATCGATGAAAAAATTACAACGAATGATTTATTCATCCCTGATTTTACAACAAATATTTATTTTGAATTGCAACAAATTTAGTAATGAAATATTTTCCATTGTTGATTTGCCACAAAATATTTTTGTTGCTGATTGACCATGAAATATTTATTAGTTACTAAGTAGTAACAATTTATATATGTTTTTATTACAAAACTCGTCGGCCTTAAATGATTGGGTTTTTTAGTGCGAAGTGCCTATGGGATGAAAGTTTTTTTCCAGAGATAAGTATTAGTTTTTTTGTTTTTTTATTTTTGAAAAACGAAACGTAATCGTAACACTTGTGAATTGGGGGATTTATGGTTGAGAATAAGACTTGTCAAACTGAGTCAAAAACAACTTCATTTCATTACATGCATGCATATATATAAAAACAAATATTATTCGACCAATGAAACTCACAGCGGTTCCAAAGGAGAGCTTGGCCTTGCGGCCATTGAGCATCTAATAGGACAATGATATATATATATTCAATCATAAAAAGTAGGACAATGATATATATATATATATTCAATCATAAAAAGTTGAAGCTCACGTAGTCTAAAGAAAGCAAAACAATAATTTTCCTTAAAATATGTACAAGAAATAACGAGCAGGAGATTTATCTGATTTTTTTTTCTACGTCAAGTAGGATTGAGAAAGAACTCGTGGAAACGAGGCTATTCGAGGAATCTTCATAAATTCCAATAATGATTGTTCGGCCTCTGGTGTTGAATACGATTCATCGTAGGATCCAGCACCAGCTTGTGCATCGTCAGCACTGCCATCCTGATCATTCAGTTGGGCATTTACCGTCATACTGGCCATTGTATCTTGCTGGAGCAGGCAGCAACGGGAATTGACCTTCGGGATGATAGATTGTTCATCAGAAGCAGCAGAAGGAGACTGGGAATCAATGTCAAGGAATTGTAATATAAAGTCCTCTTTGTTGAATAGAGCGTCGCAAGGCAATGATGTGTTTCCTGAAGACAGCTCCTCAACTTTAGTCGTAGATAAAGTTTAGTCCCAACAGTTTCTGGATAGATGAATTATTGAAAGGTGATACAGTTGGAGCTAATATTATTACCTGAGCATGGTGAAGGAGTGCATTGTGAATCAAAAGCAGGTGTCCTCCAGAAAGAATCTTGTGTTTCCGTCTTATTGGAGATTGATGATGTTGCACAAGAGGGATCAGGTTCATATAAGCCGGAGAAAGTGGTTTTAGAATCATCCTTAATAACATCATTGATATGACTTTTAAAATCACTTTCACCTTCCAAAACTGAGTAATGAGGATCAAAGTAAGGCGATGCTAATAAAATATCAGAGTACTGAGGATCAAAGTAAGGCGATTCTAATATAATATCAAGTTGCTGACTAAATAGCGGATCAAAGTAAGACGATTCTAATATAATATCAAGTTGCTGACTAATTAGCGGATCAAAGTAAGACGATTCTAATATAATATCAGGTTGCTGACTAAGTAGCGGATCAAAATACGGCGATTCTAATATAATATCAGGTTGCTAATTAAGTAGCGGATCAAAGTAAGGTGATTCTAATATAATATCTGGTTGCTGACTAAGTAGCTTCAAATGAGGATCACAGTTGATAAGTTTCTCAAAATTCTTGCTCAACGAGGTCTGGTGACATTGAAGTAGATGCCTCCTGCAGCATACATTTGGTGAAAGTTACAATACAGACACAACCGAATATGTAAAATTTTGATTTATCTATGTTTCAAACAATTTGAGATAGGCAACAAACATAAATATCTTCTGGCAAAATTTGTTATATCACATCAAGCTTAGTTTAAATAGGTCAAGGAACGTAACATGCAGTCAGGTTACCACAAAGGATATGCTTTACATTGTAGATCATCATATAAAACTTAATATTAATAATATTCATAAAAAGGTATAGTTTAACTAATTTAATCAAATTTAAACAATTGACAAGAAGGAAGCAACTACAATATTCAAAAGGCAAAGGCTTACAATAGACTCCAAAAAAATATATACTGAAAATAAAATCTGATTATTTTTTATTGAAATACCAATAACAAGAACCACAGATTAAATGATAATATCACTCCCAAAGCTTAGATTTTGTGCCAGCTTGCAACAAAAGAGGTGAATTTCATAAGATGCGGGAAAATATAATTTACATCTACCTGTGTATGCATGCTTGCCCATTGGTAAAATCTTGAGTTGCTTGCCACTGTATATGCTTCCTTGGTTGAGGATCAATCTCTCGGAAGAAAAGAGGTGGTCTTGCCAACTAATAAACAATTGCCAACATGTTACCAGTAAGAAATGACCAATATATACCAACACAAATTGAGAAAAAATAAATCTTACCACAATATCCAAAGCCCCATGGCCACCGTCAAAAAATACTGCCTTAATTGCAGTAATGTCGGACCAATGAAACTCAATCTTGCTCTTCACGCCACCTTCGAGAAATTCCCATAGAAGTTTACGTTTGGCGAAGTAACATTTTGCCACTAAATCTCCTTCATATCTAGTCACAAACTGTTTGCCAATAGAACATAGTGAACTTCTCCACAAAGTTAACCAATTTGGTAAAGGATTACTTGACAAAAACATATGAGAATTAGAATGCACTAGATCACCCATAAAGAATTCATGAAATGCACCTTTAAGGAAAAAAAGACAATGACTCGAAATAAACTATGTTCCAATGGCAGATCCCTAGTTGATAATTGTAAGTGAAACTCAGAAATAAAGGCAAGTAAAATTGCTCATCATTTTTCTTTTGGTGGACCATATCACAGAAAGTTACAAACACAAATAGGAGGAAAAGGTTGAGCAGAAAAATTATGCTAAAAACAGAAAGATTGAATAGATTGCAAATACAAGAATATAAAACCAGAATAATGCATAGACAAAAACTTCCACAAGAACATACAAATAATAACAGGAAAGAGAGACGTATCATTTACGTAAACCATCAAATTTTTCCTTATAAAATCCTCACCTCCCATGTCCCAATCCTCAATAATGACGCATGAAAATGCGAAGCTTTGATCTTGCTCAATGAGCTCGAAGAAGCTGAGTTTGATTTTACACCAACTTTCGAGCCCTTCGAGCTAGTGACGCATAAATTTTTACCTGCCTTTGACTGAGAAAGCATCATATGAATCGACGGACTCTTCCTGAGGCGAAGACCCAACGGTTCAGGTTCCCCAAGCAAATTGTTGTACACAGCCTGCAACAAGGTAGTATCAGGAGCTGGTATTACCTCTTTTCAAATGACACAGATCCATACTTAGAAAGTGTACCAAGATGCAAGGACAGATCTAGAAATAAGAGAAGGACAACGCTAAACTTTGAGCGTCGAAAAATGAATTAAGTATCAAATACAATTAAAAAATAATAATTTTTTATGTCAAATTATAGATTATAAAATATAGTTTATTTTTTGAATTGGATTAGAGTACAGGACAATCCTATCTCTGCGGTAAAATGAGTAGAATATTTTTTTTTTCAATATATATATATATATATATATATATATTTTATTTCACACCTAACGAGATTTATTTATTTTAATATATATAATTAATTTGACTTAATAATTTTTCTTATTTATTCTTTTATATTCTACTCATATTTTTTACCTATATTTCATATTCTTTAAAAATATTTTTGATAAATTTAATTGAGATTGATCGGATTATAAATAATATAGGATTGATTAGGATTTTTTAAAAGAAATTTTTTCATTAATATAATAAAAATATATAATTATAAAAAATCCTTTTTAGTAACGTTTTAAATTTAAAATAATAATAATAAAAATACCCGATTAAATTTAAATAAGATATGAGGTAGGAATAATTAATGCAAAATCTTTTTCATGCAAGATTTGATCGGGATAAATGAAAGCAAGATTTTTGTTTTTATTTTTTATGGCACTTTTTGTGATTTGAAATAGATGATTAAACATGTAAAAAAAAAAATTAGGCTAGGCTATAGCCATCCTAAGGTAAATCCGTCTATGCCAAGATGGGGAAGGAAAGAAAAAGATCGGTCCTTTTGAACGAGATCATGAAAACCTAATCAAAATGATAGCTCAACTAGACAAAACATATGAGAAGAGAAAGTGAGGGATCTACCTGCTCACTAGAAGTGCTCGTGTCCCTGGCCCTCTTGTGGAGACGTACGTGCTTCTCGTACAAGGGCTCCTCCACTTCCAACTTCTCCGCCGGAGGAGGTGGAGCCGAGTGCGGGGTGAAATCAGCTCGGCGCTTGCTGGAAATCGAAGACCAATCCATTCCGCCGGAAGATATCCAAAGTAGGAACCTTAGAACGCCCTGCTTCTCCGCAGCTTTTACGCTTCGATAGCGCAGAGGTATTTAGCAGAAGCAGACGTGGAGGGATTTGTTCGCGAGGAAGGTGGAACAATTTCACAGAAGACGTCGAAGGGATTCTTTAATAGGGAATAATTTTGACCGAATTTAGTAAGTTCTTCCCATGTGGCATATTTGGGAGGGATATATTTCTTTCTAAATATTTTGTAATTTTAAATATCTCAGTTGAAAAGGGTTTTCTTTTAAATATTTCCTAATCTCAAATATTCTTTTTGGAAGGATATATTTTTTAAAATATTTTTCAATTTTAAATATCCAATTGGAAAGAAATATTATAGAGGAGATTTGAATGTATTCTGTTTTTAATAAATAATAAACTTTATATTTATATGGAATTTGAGATATTTAATAAGTGGTTAAGCCAATATTTAATTTATAAGATTTTTAATTATAGAATTTGAGATATTTAAGAAGGGGGATATTTAATTGATAATGTAAATATATTTACCATAAATAAAATATCATTATTCTATACCGTGTACAAGTTGGCATCATTATGCTAAAAACCTAGTAACTAACTTATATAACATATTATTTGATCAATCATGATTTTTAACCTAATTAAATAATATTTTAACGAGCAGACTATATAACTTTCATTGTATTTTAAATGAATAAAATCATGCGTGTATTTATTAGTATATAGTTTTTAATTACAACGTGTAGAAAATATAATTGATAGTAGAAGTTAAAGGGTAATTTTTATAAGAGAACTAAATGTAGAGGTATTTTGGGATTAGGGCATTTGACTTTTTTTTTTTTTAGAAAAATATACGTTAATATGACGTCTCTTAATTTGAAATGCCCTTTTAATTTTTATATAAAAAGCTTTGCATTGAACATATTTAACAAGTAAAATAATAAAAAGAGCACTTAATACTTGTCTATATATTATAATTTTATCCATGATACATAATTCATCCAAAATTAAACTTTGATTTAACATTATTTAAAAAAATCGATACGCGTAATATTTTATGATTAAAAACATATGATATTTTCTATGTGTTTTTAATGTGAGACTATATTTACAACCTTACAACCCAACAGTTAATATTGGGTTGTGGCAGTTCCAATTGCAGAGTAGTTACTTGTCACACCCCACAAACCCCATTACACTCTCTCATTCCAAGCTCTCTCGATCAATTAACCGACTTCAAGCTATTTTTCTTAAAATTAAAACTTTGCAATGAATCCGAGAATCATCGCAAATTTGCAATGAATCTGTTTATTCGTTGCAAATTCGTGATGAATCCCTGTTTCATCGCAACTATTTAATAATAAATCATATAACAATATTTGCAATGAATTCAATATTATTGTAAAATCTACGATGAATTCTAGATTCGTTGCAAAATTTGTGACGAATTTTAGATTCATTACAAAGTCTACGACGAATTCCGTGTTCATTGCAAAATCGATGAAAAAATTACAACCAATGATTTATTCATCTCTGATTTTACAACAAATATTTATTTTTATCGTTGAATTGCAACAAATTTAGTAATGAAATATTTTTCATTGTTGATTAGCCATAAAATATTTTTGTTGCTGATTAGCCATGAGATATTTACGTTGCTAAATTAGTTACAATTTATGTTTTTTTTACAAAACTCGTCAAGTTTTCGACCTTAAATGATTGGGTTTTTTAGTGCGAAGTGCTTATGGGATGAAAGTTTTTTTCCAGAGATAAGTATTCGTTATAAATCAATTCTCTACTTTATTATAATAAATTTATCTTCTTCTAGTTAATTGGGTAGCTCGTATGGTTGATGGGAGTTGTGGATGTGGATGCAAAAGTAACTTGTGGAGAAAATAATTTGGTTGGATATGAAAAGACATTGATGTCAATTAATTATAGTACGGAGAAATTCTTATTTTTATATAAAAAGGAAAAAATTTGACAAAAATAAGTTAACGTCCATCCATTGGAGACTAATAAATTAATATGGACTAAAGTGAATGGTTAACTAATGGTATAAATACATATTATAAAACACTATTAAGCTAATGATTGATTAACCATCTCTATTTGATATATATATATATAGGCACACAAAGAATAGTAGTTAGCACACCTTCATATGAGCAGTAGTAGGTGGCATCTAACATTGATGATCTAATGTAGCTTAAATTTATTTATTTTTTAATTTCTGTTATCTACGTATAATAATTCCCTTCTCTCATCTTTAAAGTACTACTTTGGTGTTGTTATCACCAAACTAGCATTACCCATCTTTCTTGGTGCTAATTTCTACAAACTTACAAACTAACACCAAGTGTTGCTGGTTTACAAACCAAGTGTCAATTTGTACAAACTAGCATCAACATTGGAGCTGGTCTTTAAAGATCAGCTCCAACGTGCTAGCTCTGGTCTTTAAAGACCATATTTTAGAGCCGGTCTTTAAATATTAGTATTACTTGGTGTTGATTCATAGGTGGATCATGCTAGTTTGGTGTTGTCAGTGTTAGAGTGTATACTAAAAGCCTAGCTTTTGGTATAAACATTTATCTAGAAATAAGAATCACATTGGTCAAATATCTACATTTATGATAAATGTAGTTGTTCAATTAATTTATATTGTAGATAACATGGTGTGTGGTGTCACACACAGAGGATCATGTTATCAGTACCTTATAAATTATAAACAGTAGCTCACGACCATAATGGAAAGGAACAAACCATTGGAAGGTCGTAGTGTAATTAGGTATTAGTTTATCTTAACTATATAATTACACTAGTACACTTAGAGTGTATTGAGTAGGACCATTAGAGGTCGTTTCTTTTATACTGACTTTATAAAGAAACAAAGACCTCAGTTATTATGGAAGTGTGTGCTCTTAATTCTAATATAATAACAAGCACATATGTTTGATATTTATTTCTTTAATTTATCAATGGGTGAGATTTAGTTCGATGAATCAATAAACCCGATAAGTTGGGAAATGGTATCACTTATAGTGTGTGTTGTTGATTATAGAAGGAAACTGTGTCCTAGAGATACTAGGTTGATAATGTCCCCAAGAGGAGCTCATAAGGATTGTCATGTTAAACCCTGCAGGTGGACTTAGTCCGACATGACGATAAGGTTGAGTGGTACTACTCTTGGACTAAGATATTAATTAAATGAATTGTCAGTAACTCACTTAATTAGTGGACATTCGATATCTTAAACACAGGGAGACTAACATGCTCATAATAAGAAGGAGCCCAAAATGTAATTTGGGATTGGTGCGATAGTTCAATAATAGTTCTTTAGTGGAATGAATTATTATTGATGAAATTAATTGTGTGTTGAGCGAACACGGGATGTAATTTCATCGGAGATAAAACCAATTCCTCCTCGGTCCCTATCGTAGCCTCTAGTATATGAGATTTATACCACCGCATACCCACCTTCTTACCCATCCAATGGGGCCGGCCAAGCTAGCTTGGAACCCAAGCTAGGGCGACAGAATAAACAGATGAGTCGTATGAGTGGTAGCCCAACTTGGGTCCCAAGCTG